>NC_067400.1:537202229-537513545 GCF_016432865.1 Antechinus flavipes
AAAAACTGCTGGGATAACTGGAAATTAGTATGGCAGAAATTAGGCATGGACCCACACTTAACACCATATACCAAGATAAGATCAATATGGGTCCATGACCTAGGCATAAAGAATGAGATTATAAATAAATTAGAGGAACATAGGATAGTTTATCTCTCAGACTTGTGGAGGAGAAAGAAATTTGTGACCAAAGATGAACTAGAGACCATTACTGATCACAAAATAGAAAATTTTGATTATATCAAATTAAAAAGCCTTTGTACAAACAGAACGAATGCAAACAAGATTAGTAGGGAAGCAACAAACTGGGAAAACATCTTTATAGTTAAAGGTTCTGATAAAGACCTCATTTCCAAAATATATAGAGAACTAACTCAAATTTATAAGAAATCAAGCCATTCTCCAATTGATAAATGGTCAAAGGATATGAACAGACAATTTTCAGATGATGAAATTGAAACTATTACCACTCACATGAAAGAGTGTTCCAAATCACTATTGATCAGAGAAATGCAAATTAAGACAACTCTGAGATACCACTACACACCTGTCATATTGGCTAAGATGACAGGAAAAAATAATGATGTATGTTGGAGGGGATGCGGGAAAACGGGGAAACTGATGCATTGTTGGTGGGGTTGTGAACAAACCCAACCATTCTGGAGAGCAATCTGGAATTATGCCCAAAAAGTTATCAAATTGTGCATACCCTTTGATCCAGCAGTGTTTCTAGTGGGCTTATACCCCAAAGAGATACTAAAAAAGGGAAAGGGACTTGTATGTGCCAAAATGTTTGTAGCAGCCCTGTTTGTAGTGGCTAGAAACTAGAAACTGAATGGATGCCCATCAATTGGAGAATGGCTGGGTAAATTGTGGTATATGAATGTTATGGAATATTATTGCTCTGTAAGGAATGACCAGCAGGATGAATACAGAGAGGCTTGGAGAGACCTACATGGACTGATGCTAAGTGAGATGAGCAGAACCAGGAGATCATTATACACTTCCACAATGATATTGTATGAGGATGTATTCTGATGGAAGTTGATTTCTATCACAAAGAGACCTAACTGAGTTTCAATGGATAAATGATGGACAGAAACAGCTACACCCAAAGAAGGAACACTGTGAAACGAATGTGAACTATTTGCATTTTTGATTTTCTTTCCGGGTTATTTTTACCTTCTGAATCCAATTCTCCCTGTGCAACAGGAGAACTGTTCAGTTCTGCAAATATGTATTGTATCTAGGATATACTGCAACATATTTAACATATATAGGACTGCTTGCCATCTTGGGAGGGGGGTGGAGGGAGGGAGGGGAAAAATCGAAACATAAGCAAGTGCAAGGGATAATGTTCTAAAAAATTACCCTGGCATGGATTCTGTCAATACAAAGTTATTATTAAATAAAATTAAATTAAAATTAAAAAAATGAATTTTGAAAAATATATTTAAGTATATTTGGAAAAATACTACTGAAAGGGAAAAAATAAATTGTAAGCAAAATTTAAAAGGCTAAAAAATTATAGTCTTAAATGTTTGTCTAGAATACCAAAAGTTTAAGTGAGAATTGAATCATGGTCCTTCTGAGTTCAAGATAAGCTTTCTCTAATTCTAATGGTAATCCTAACTCTCTCACTACCTAGTTCTCCATACTTGGAAGTAAGCCACTTAATAATAATAAATTTTTTGTTTTAAGTAGAACTTGAAGTTTGCTCACGATTCTTTATGTTCAGTGATAATTTTTTCTAATATTTACTTGGATGCCTAATTCCAGATGGGAAACAGGCTCAGAGAAGTTCTAGAGATAACATGTTGTAGTGGAAATAATATTGGCTGATTTGGGAGAGTGTTGCTTGAAAAATAAATACATTATTTCATTGACATTGCAAAAAAAAAAAAAACAAACAAACAGCAAAATACATACAAAAAGGAGAGAATAATTATAATTTCTTAAATTAAAATGAGTTTTCCCCTATATTGTCTCTGACGGTTTTTCCAAAATAGTGACTTCATACTATAGCATTCTGCTTGGATCTCCAAAGTCCTATATATATAGTTTTCTATTGATCTGATCTTATATGTTAATAGACTAAATGGAGATTTCTTGTAAAAGCCTTTAAAATTTTGCTTTCAATGAGCCATATCTATTCATGCTTTATTTTGAGCTGTCTAATCTATACATGCAACCTATTTCAAATACCTTGAGTGAGTTATAAACTGCATCAATTGGGACTTCCGGTTAAGATGGCGGAGAGGAGGCTCACAGTTGCATAAGCTCCGCGCTTTCTCTCACTATCCACTTCATTACAAGCCTCTGAATCAATGCTTGACTGAAAAAAACCCACAAATAGTTACCAAGAGAAGCCATCCTTGAGATCCGCCAAGAAAGGTCTGTCTTTACTGGAGGGCTGGGGCGGTTTTAGATCGGGCGCAGGCGGCGGGCAGCGGCAGTGAGAGCACGGGAGCAGACTGGAGAGGGGGTGGGGAGTGATCGCAGCTGTCTCTGCGGGGAGAGCTTCGCTACAGGTTTGGAACCTGCAGCAAGTCAACAGCCCAGCAGAGAAGCTAAAAACACCGGGGCTGAAGAACACAACCGCAAACAGCTGGAGTCTCTCAGGATCTGGCCGCCCCCCCCTTCCCTCCCCTCAGTGACTCAGCACGCTTTGGGATCTCAGAGCGCAGGCGCAGCACAGTCCTGCTAGTGCCTCACTGCTGCCCCCTGCAGTCTGTAGAGGAAGCTCGATAACACACCCAGCCCCCCCCCAAAGAAAGACTCCAGTTTTTTCTGTTTTTCTTTGGTAGTTTGTCTCTGATTAATAGACAGAATGAGCAAGAAGCTGAAGAGGACTTTAACCCTAGACAGCTTCTACACAGATAGAGAGCAGACTCTAAATCCTGAGGAGACTAAAAACAGGCAGTCCCCAGGTGATTCCCCAAAGGAGGAGATCGTCTGTTCCTCAGCACAGATGAACCTCATAGAAGTGATTAAAAAGGCTCTCACAAGGGAGCTAGAAGAAAAATGGGGAAAGCAGAGTGAGGCTTGGCAAAAGGAGAAGGAAGCTTGGGAAAAGGAGAGGGAGGCTTGGCAAAAGAGCCTGGAGAAGTCAGTTAAAGAGAGAGTGGATAAAGAAGTAAAATCCTTGAAAAATAGGATTAGTGAACTGGAAAACAAAATTGGCGAAATGGAAAAAATTCCACAGAACAAAAGAACTCAATTGGACAATTAGAGAAAGATTTTAAAAAAGTGAGTGAAGAGAATACTTCACTGAAAATCAGAATTGAACAAGTGGAATTGAATGACTCGAGGAGACAAGAAGAATCAGTCAAGCAAATCCAAAAAAATCAAACAATGGAGAAAAATGTGAAATACCTTCTGGGGAAGACAACAGACCTGGAAAACAGATCCAGGAGAGACAATCTGAGAATCATTGGACTCCCAGAAAAACATGATGAAAAAAAGAGCCTGGACACTGTCATCCAGGAAATTATCAAAGAGAACTGCCCAGAAGTCATAGGAACAGAGGAAAAAATAAACATTGAAAGGATTCATCGATCACCCACTGAAAGGGATCCTAAAATCAAAACACCAAGAAATATAGTGGCCAAATGCCAGAACCCTCAGATGAAAGAAAAAATATTGCAAGCGGCTAGAAAAACCCAATTCAAGTATCAAGGAGCCACAATAAGGATCACCCAGGATCTGGCAGCATCCATATTAAAAGATCGAAGGGCCTGGAATATGATATTCCGAAAGGCTAAGGAACTTGGTATGCAACCAAAAATAACTTACCCAGCGAGAATGAGCATCTTTTTCCAGGGAAGAAGATGGACATTCAACGAAGTAAGCGAATTTCATCTATTTCTGATGAAAAAAACCAGAACTTAACAAAAAGTTTGATCTACAAATATAGAACTCAAGAGAAATCTAAAAAGGTAAAGATTAATCTTGGGAACTATATTTTGACTATATAGATGCATAAAGAATACATGTATACCTTGTTCTAGAAATTGATGTGGAAAGGACATTGTACCAGAAAAAGGGTAAAGTGGGGGTAGTACATCTCATGAAGAGGCATAGGAAACCTATTATATCTGAGAGAAAGAATGGAGGGGGATGAATATAGTGGGTATCTTACTGCCTTCAGAATTGGCTTTAAGTGAAAAATCTTAAGACATATTCAATCTATGGTGAAACTTCTCCCATCTCATTGAAAAGTGAGAAGGGAAAAGTGGAAAGGGAAGGAATAAGCTAAGCGGAAGGGAATACGGGAACTGGGAGGGAAAGGGGTAAGATAGGGGGAGGAACTCTAAGGCGGGGGGAGGGACACTAAAAAGGGAGGGCTGTGAGAAACAAGGGGTGCTCACAAGCTTAATACTTGGAAGGGGGGGAAAGGGGAAAGAAGGGAGGAAAGCATAAACCGGGGTTAACAAGATGGCAAGTAATACAGAATTGGTCATTCTAACCATAAATGTGAACGGGGTAAACTCCCCCATAAAGAGGAAGCGGTTAGCAGAATGGATTAAAAGCCAGAATCCTACAATATGTTGTTTACAGGAAACACACCTGAAGCGGGGAGATACATGCAGGTTAAAGGTAAAAGGTTGGAGCAAAATCTACTATGCTTCAGGTGAAGTCAAAAAAGCAGGGGTAGCCATCCTGATCTCAGATCAAGCTAAAGCAAAAATTGACCTAATTAAAAGAGATAAGGAAGGACACTATATCTTGCTAAAGGGTAGCATGGATAATGAAGCACTATCTATATTAAACATATATGCACCAAGTGGGGTAGCATCTAAATTCTTAAAAGAGAAACTAAGAGAGCTGCAAGAAGAAATAGACAGTAAAACTATAATAGTGGGAGATCTTAACCTTGCACTCTCAGAATTAGATAAATCAAACCAGAAAATAAATAAGAAAGAAGTTAAAGAGGTAAACAGAATACTAGAAAAGCTAGATATGATAGATCTCTGGAGAAAATGTAATGGAGACAGAAAGGAATACACTTTCTTTTCAGCAGTTCATGGAACCTATACAAAAATTGACCATATATTAGGACATAAAAACCTCAAACTCAAATGTAGTAAGGCAGAAATAGTAAATGCATCCTTTTCAGACCACGATGCAATGAAAATTACATTCAACAAAAAAGCAGGGGGAAGTAGACCAAAAAATAATTGGAAACTAAATAATCTCATACTAAAGAATGATTGGGTAAAACAGCAAATCATAGACATAATTAATAACTTCACCCAAGAAAACGATAATAATGAGACATCATACCAAAATGTATGGGATGCAGCCAAAGCGGTAATAAGGGGAAATTTCATATCTCTAGAGGCCTATTTGTATAAAATAGAGAAAGAGAAGGTCAATGAATTGGGTTTGCAATTAAAAATGCTAGAAAAGGAACAAATTAAAAACCCCCAGTCAAACACTAAACTTGAAATTCTAAAAGTAAAAGGTGAGATCAATAAAATTGAAAGTAAAAAAACTATTGAATTGATTAATAAAACTAAGAGTTGGTTCTATGAAAAAACCAACAAAATAGACAAACCCTTAGTAAATCTGATTAAAAAAAGGAAAGAGGAAAATCAAATTGTTAGTCTTAAAAATGAAAAGGGAGAACTCACCACTAACGAAGAGGAAATTAGAGCAATAATTAGGAGTTACTTTGCCCAACTTTATGCCAATAAATTCGACAACTTAAATGAAATAGAAAAATACCTCCAAAAATACAGCTTGCCCAAACTAACAGAGGAAGAAGTAAATATCCTAAACAGTCCCATCTCAGAAAAAGAAATAGAACAAACTATCAATCAACTCCCTAAGAAAAAATCCCCAGGACCAGATGGATTTACATGTGAATTCTACCAAACATTTAAAGAACAATTAACTCCAATGTTATATAAACTATTTGAAAAAATAGGGATTGAAGGAGTCCTACCAAACTCCTTTTATGACACAGATATGGTACTGATACCTAAACCAGGTAGGCTGAAAACAGAGAAAGAAAATTATAGACCAATCTCCCTAATGAATATTGATGCTAAAATCTTAAATAAAATATTAGCAAAAAGATTACAGAAAATTGTCACCAGGATAATACACTATGACCAAGTAGGATTTATACCAGGAATGCAGGGCTGGTTCAATATTAGGAAAACTATTAGCATAATTGACTATATCAATAACCAAACAAACAAAAACCACATGATCATCTCAATAGATGCAGAAAAAGCATTTGATAAAATCCAACAGCCATTCCTAATAAAAACACTTGAGAGCATAGGAATAAATGGACTTTTCCTTAAAATAGTCAGGAGCATATATTTAAAACCATCAGTAAGCATCATATGCAATGGGGAAAAACTGGAACCTTTCCCAGTAAGATCTGGAGTGAAGCAAGGTTGCCCACTATCACCATTATTATTTAATATCGTATTAGAAACACTAGCCTCGGCAATAAGAGTCGAGAAAGATATAAAAGGAATTAGAGTAGGCAATGAGGAAACCAAACTATCACTCTTTGCAGATGATATGATGGTATACCTAGAGAACCCCAGAGATTCTACCAAAAAGCTATTGGAAATAATTCATAATTTTAGCAAAGTAGCTGGCTACAAAATAAATCCCCATAAATCCTCAGCATTTTTATACATCACCAACAAAACCCAACAGCAAGAGATACAAAGAGAAATTCCATTCAGAATAACTGTTGATACCATAAAATATTTGGGAATCTATCTACCAAAGGAAAGTCAGGAATTATATGAGCAAAATTATAAAAAAGTCTCCACACAAATAAAGTCAGACTTAAATAATTGGAAAAATATTAAGTGCTCTTGGATTGGCCGAGCGAACATAATAAAGATGACAATACTCCCTAAACTAATCTATTTATTTAGTGCTATACCAATCAGACTTCCAAGAAAATATTTTATTGATCTAGAAAAAATAACAACAAAATTCATATGGAACAATAAAAAGTCGAGAATCTCAAGGGAACTAATGAAAAAAAAAATCAAATGAAGGTGGCCTAGCTGTACCTGATCTAAAATTATATTATAAAGCAGCAGTCACCAAAACCATTTGGTATTGGCTAAGAAATAGATTAGTGGATCAGTGGAAAAGGCTAGGCTCACAAGACAGAATAGTCAATTATAGCAATCTAGTGTTTGACAAACCCAAAGCCCCTAACTTCTGGGAAAAGAATTCAATATTTGATAAAAACTGCTGGGATAATTGGAAATTAGTATGGCAGAAATTAGGCATGGACCCACACTTAACACCATATACCAAGATAAGATCAAAATGGGTCTATGACCTAGGCATAAAGAATGAGACTATAAATAAATTAGAGGAACATAGAATAGTTTATCTCTCAGACTTGTGGAGGAGAAAGAAATTTGTGACCAAAGATGAACTAGAGACCATTACTGATCACAGAATAGAAAATTTCGATTACATCAAATTAAAAAGCCTTTGTACAAATAAAACTAATGCAAACAAGATTAGAAGGGAAGCAACAAACTGGGAAAACATTTTCACAGTTAAAGGTTCTGATAAAGGCCTCATTTCCAAAATATATAGAGAACTGACTCAAATTTATAAGAAATCAAGCCATTCTCCAATTGATAAATGGTCAAAGGATATGAACAGACAATTTTCAGAGGATGAGATTGAAACTATTACCACTCATATGAAAGAGTGTTCCAAATCATTATTGATCAGAGAAATGCAAATTAAGACAACTCTGAGATACCACTACACACCTGTCAGATTGGCTAAGATGACAGGAAAAAATAATGATGAATGTTGGAGGGGATGCGGGAAAACTGGGACACTAATGCATTGTTGGTGGAGTTGTGAACGAATCCAACCATTCTGGAGAGCAATCTGGAATTATGCCCAAAAAATTATCAAAATGTGAATATCCTTTGATCCAGCAGTGTTTCTATTGGGCTTATATCCCAAAGAAATACTAAAGAAGGGAAAGGGACCTGTATGTGCCAAAATGTTTGTAGCAGCCCTGTTTGTAGTGGCTAGAAACTGGAAAATGAATGGATGCCCATCAATTGGAGAATGGCTGGGTAAATTGTGGTATATGAATGTTATGGAATATTATTGTTCTGTAAGAAATGACCAGCAGGATGAATACAGAGAGGCTTGGAGAGACCTACATGAACTGATGCTAAGTGAAATGAGCAGAACCAGGAGATCATTATACACTTCGACAACGATATTGTATGAGGACATATTTTGATGGAAGTGGATTTCTTTGACAAAGAGACCTGAGTTTCAATTGATAAATGACGGACAAAAGCAGCTACACCCAAAGAAAGAACACTGGGAAACGAATGTGAACTATCTGCATTTTTGTTTTTCTTCCCGGATTATTTATACCTTCTGAATCCAATTCTCCCTACGCAACAAGAGAACTGTTCGGTTCTGCAAACATATATTGTATCTAGGATATACTGCAACATATCCAACATATAAAGGACTGCTTGCCATCTAGGGGAGGGGGTGGAGGGAGGGAGGGGAAAAAAATCGGAACAGAAATGAGTGTCAATATAATGTAATTATTAAATAAAAAAACTTAAAAAAATAAAAAAAAAATAAACTGCATCAATTGACTTTTTTCAGCCATTTAACTGAATCAAATAAGTAACTGAACCAAATCCTCTGAATATACTCTGTCTTAATTCCATTGTCTTTTCAAAAGTCTTATAATATAGAGGTCAAAGATGTGCACAATCTCATATATTTCAGTGATTTATTATTCTCAAACTTTAATGCCATAGTAATAAAAGAAAGTCCAAATGAATTTAATTCCCAATCAAAAATCATTCCCATAAATTACCCTCTTACTTTTTATTCAAAATCTAGGATATAAAACTATGATTTTATGTACTACAAATTCATGCTATCTGTCAGTGAGGTATATCAACAAAAATTGCTGATGTGATCTGGGGTTGGTTAAGAGAAATCTTGTTGTTGTTCAGATATATCCAATTCTTCATGACCCATTTAGGGTTTTCTTGGCAAAGATACTGGAGTGGCTTTTCATTTCCTTCTCCAGCTTATTTTCTAGATGAGGTAACAGTTTTAGGCTAGATCAATGGTGTCAAATCCAAATAAAAATGAATCCTGCCCCTTGCATATTGACAAATATTTAACATTATCATTTTATTGAATTTTATTTCATTAAACATTTATCAATTATATTTTAATCTGGTTCAGACTGCCCTGGAGGTGTGAATTTAATACAGGACTAGATGATCTCTAAGCATCTCATCTATTTCTGACAAATTTTTGTGAATATTAAATTGTTGATCTAAATTCTATTTATCCATTAAATATTTAATAACCACTTAATATATATGTATACATATATACATACACATATGCATATGTACATATGTATGTATGTATCAACATACATATAGATCCATGATGTTAGGCATATTGAGACCCTGGCATAGTTCATAGGGAGCCAACTTGAGACCAGAAAGCCCAGGGTTCAGACACATAAAAGCTATGTGATCCTAAGCAATTACTTATTTTCTTACTGCTCTAGGCAACTTTTTAAAACTCTTTTTAAATTGTAGATAAAATAATGACCTACATTGGTAGAGAAATTTTCCTCATTGGGGAGTTGCAAATATTAATGAAAATTGCAGTTCCAATCCCTATCCTTATCCTTATCTCTCTGTGTGTATGTGCATGTACATATATATGAATGCACCATGCATATTATTACATATATATATGTGTGTGTGTGTATGAATGCATGTGTGTATATACACACATATATGCCCTTCTCTTGGTCTCTTTTCAAGTGATTATATGACTTTGGATAAGTCACAACATTTCTTGCTTCCAATATTCTTACATATAAAAGATGGACATTTATACTACATGGAATTCCAGTTCCAAATCCTATGATTGTTAGAACATCAATATCATAGCCTATATATGGCATATAAAATATGCCCATAACATACCTATATGGATATAATTATTGTCATTGCCAAGATTTTAGCATCTTTGCCTCAACTTTCTGTGCAGGCTGGATTTTCCAGTTCAGGATTCCAACCATCCTTAGTCACATTTGATATCCACAGATGGTCTCTTGGCTGCCTCTAAAGAAGTCCATTTGTCAGGCAAATATCATGCACAATCTGTTGCTTGCTTGCTTTTTGGAAGATTCCTGGGTGCCAGATGAGTATGGATATGGAGGGGCAGCCTGCACAGGGCTCAAATCCCTTTCTTGGGAACAATGTCTTGACACTAAGAAAGAACTGGCACCCAAAAGCTGCATGCATGCTTAGTGACACTTGTTGAAACTCACCTGCCAACAAGTCTGTTCCCTGGGGAGCTTAGGAGTTAGTTCCAGCAACCTTGTTGTGTGACAGCAGGTGATTGGGAATCACATTAACACAGCCTTGGTTTAAGATGACACATGACTCTCAAAATCTTCTTTGTCATCTACCTCTCCTGGAAAACACTTTGTACTGACAGCCTTTCAATTACTAATTATAGTAGCAGCAGTTGTCTTATTATGAATAATAGGTATTGAGCTCATAGGGAATATGAGTATGAATTTTTATTTATATATTCATATAATAACAGATGTCCCTTAAAATTCTATGATTCGCAAATATATATGTATATATACTTGTGCATCCTATATCTTGAAGTACTGGATTCCCAGTCACTGGAAATAATCAAGCAGAAACTTATGCCCATTTATAAGAGTATAATATTACCATCAACATCATCTTTTTTGTTTTTTATTTGCCAGATTTGCCAGATCTTTTCCCAAATATCAGCACAAAATAAAATCACAGAATTTGTTGCAGGATAGGACTTTAGAACTCATCTATTCCATTTCCAATATTTTGCTTCATAATCATATATTGGGCATCCAATATCCTTCTTAGTAAAATTAATAATAACAACACTTGATATTTCTATTCTTTGATGCATTTGTAAGTATGATTTTATTTGAGACCTAGAACATTCCTCTGATGCCCTCAGAGGAAGATCAAATGGCATGGTAGATAGGATACTTCATCAGGAGGCAGGCAGATTTGAGTTTACTAGTTTTGTAGCTCTAGGAATATCTTTAACCTCTGTTTGCCTCAGTTTCCTTAACTATAAAATTTGGAAATTAAAAGCACCCAGTCTGTAATGTTCTAGTTAGCTTTCTGGAAGTCTTTGGACCAGCCTTTGTTTCAGCTGAGTAATCACCATGAGAATAACCAGGGATAAAGTCCAAAAGTCTTTATTGTCTCCTTCACAGTCTGTCTCCTTGCCTGGGGCTCAGCTAGATTTCTTGAGGCCCTTCAGATGGGCCTTGTCTCAGTGGGGGAAGCAGGAGGACAGGCCAGCCACCAAGAGGCTGATGAAGAGGGAATGTCTCTTTGAGTCCAAGAGCTTGAGCTCCAGCCTCCAGTCCTCTGTCTTCTTGGAGTCTGTCTCTGGCTGAGTTTGTCTCAGTTTATCTCCTCTATTACAATGACATCATTACAGTATACTGAGTATAAACCAATCATTATATCACTAGGGCAGTCAGACTGAACTAGAGAACTCACAGCTAACCTAGATAACCATTGTCTTATCTATTCCACAGAGTTAACACCTTGTTTAAATCAATCATACTGAGCCTTAAGTGTATTTCTCTAAAGTTCCTGCCCTTTTCACCAGTCCACAAAGTTTTTGCTTTGGTCAAATGAGATAGTATTTGTAAAGTGATTAGCAAAGTGCCTGGAACATAGTGAGCATTTAATTAATACTTGCCCCTACTCTCCATAAAGGAAGACATTGTTATCCCCATTTTACTGATAAGGAAACTAAAGTTTAGAAAGATGAAATAATTTGACCAAGGTAACAAAATGAATTAACTGGTGTAATGTTCAAATTAAGAAGTTGGATTCCAGAGTAGGTTATTAATAAGTATTTGTTGAATGAAATTTAATATTCAATTGTATGTTTATTCTCATCAAATTGCCTCTCAGAGATCAAAAAGAGATCCTACCTGTATAATCCACTTACTTAAGAAGAAACTGAGACTGTTTAGCCTTGTCAAAGGTTACAGAGATGATAAATGGCAGCATCTATATTTAAGCCAACACTTTTAATTCCAGTTTTTGCTTCCCACCTCCAACCTCATTATGCCCCCTTTATCTGATACCTTGAAGCCTTTCATTTCAGTATTAATTAATTATTTTTGAGTCAGTTCATTTTTCTTTTAGCCAACTATAATTATTTAAATATGTTCCTTTACATCAAACCTGAATTTACTTCACTGTAACTTAAAGCAAAATAAAACAATAAAATAAAATTTAAAAAACCATCTCTTTTATGTCTAAAGCAGAAAGTTTAATTTCTCTTCCACATAGTTTTTGTAACATTTGTAGATCTTCTCTCTTCTTCAGAGCAAATATCTCCTTGTACTCCAATGAATATATGTATAGTAATATATCAACATCACATATAAATGTGTATGGTGGATATGTATGTTTGCACCTCATCATGTTTGTTTGTTTTTTTTAATTCTATTCACCTACTGATAAAAAGAAGCTAAGAGTCAAAACATCAAAACACAGAATTAATCATATATGTGTGTATACACACACACACACACACACACACACACACACACACATACATACATATGGATTTGAGTTTCTTACCATTTCGGTAACTCTTCTTTAGATAAACCCAAGCTTTTCAAGGAGAATCCCAGAATACATTGCCCAGAAATATATATACTCTAGGTAAAGTATAAAGAAAGCAGGGTGCAGAGTACTTCCCTATGCCAGCTATTGTTAGCATGGAAAAAGTGACAAAGTTCTGTGATTTTGAGTAAGTCATTTAGCTATTCTAGTCCTCGGTTTCATTACCTATAAAATAGTGATAATAATAACTAAAGTACTCACCTCATAAAGTTGTTTTAAAGATCAATAAGATGATCTCATGTAAAGCACTTCACAATCATTTAAGGGTTATATAAATACACAGCTATTATTTAATAAATGTTTTTTATTATAGATGCTATATTTGTATTCATGCATTTTTATTCTTTTGGCTGCCATGAGTAACTCCCCACAAGAAAATCAACTTTTATATATTTAGAAAAAGCTCCAAATTGCCAACAATAGCATTCTCACATTCTGGTTTAAAGAGGAAAATCCTGTTGAATCCAATCCAATTCCATAAATATTGATTAAATATTCTGTCAATAGATATCACTTCTTTTCCCATACTGATGGCAAGCCAAAAATTAGGGGATTACCAAGGAATGGGTGATTGAAGATAAGAAGTAAAAGGGTTAAGTATTCTTATATTTTCTATTACATTAGTAAATCTTAGGCTGAGGACAGGGAAGCTATTTAAAAGTTCATTTTTGTAATTATCTCTTAAAGAAATGTGAGAAACATGGCCATTCAGATGCCAATATAGTATTTGGTTCCTACCCGGAACTTCCTCCTGCCTTGGATATAAATTATTTCTCTTATAGTCACATAGATTTAGTGATCATTATTGCTAGAAAGGATCTTAAAGATCAGACAATTCAAAACTGTATTTCTGATATTTTTGCAATTCAGGAAAAACCCACATATTATACACAGATCAGTAGCACAGTCAGAACATTATGTATAAGGAAGAAATATCTGTACTCAAATTGTTAATCATGAAATGGATGAGCTGTTGACCTTTAATTATATGGTCACATAATACACACAAACATGGAAACACATCTACACAATACATACACATGCACAAAATATACATAGGTGTACACACATATATACATATACACATGTGTGCTTATACACATTTATTTAAGGTCTACATTGTGGCACCTTATCATGTTTTTAATTCTACTTCCCTACTGACAGAGTAAGTTAGAGTCAAAACACAAAATGAGACATATATTTATGGACATGGATGATGATTTTGCTTTGATTACATATTTGTTACAATTGTTTTTTAATGGGGGAGAGGAAGAGAAAATAAAATGCTTATTAACTAAAAATAAAAATAACTAAAATTTTAAAAAGGAAAGCCAATGCAAAAGCATCTTGCTGGAACTTGAAATTTTTTGTATACCCTTCCCCCTTTGCTTTCCTCTTCCTGCTTAGATGGAAAATAGATTTAAAATGGGAGAGAATGAACACAACTCATCCATGTACAGCTGTTGTAGGGAAATGCTTGGTTTTCATTTGCATTTACTGCTGAGCTATGCTTGCCTAGGGGGGAAAAAAAAAACAAGCCTGTCAAATACACAGCTTTCCACTTGATAACTAAGTGTCAGAAGATTGAGATGCTGTAGGGCTGAAGGGAAGAGAAGCAGGTGCTATCATTTGCAAAGCAAGATTCCCCACTTGCATCTCACTATTATGGGGGCAGCTGTGAATTTTTATAGGATTAAAGGCTTAATGATGGAAGGAACCATAGAAACCAAAAAGTTCGTTTCCCACCTTTATTTCATAGAGGAGGAACTGAGACCTTATCATCCTGAGAAGATAAATAACTTGCTGAGGGTCACACAGTTTAAGTGAGACGAGATAGAAACATAGGTGTTCTTCACTCCAAATCAAACAATCTATTTGCTATGCTCCCTCTAAAATGGGGATGATCAGTGGTCATTTTGCAAAAGATATTTCCAGGTTTAAAGAAATAGGAAGAAGGCTGCTGTATGTAGAGAGCAAGCCTTTGAAAACTGAATTAATTACTAGAGCATGGAAGGAGATGGGGTGTTTGTGGTAGTTAAAACCATGGAATATAATCTTAATATAAAGAAGAGAATCAGCATGAGAAAGTAGGGGGACAGGGAACCTAGGGTTCCATTAGTCTTCTATTGACTCTAAGATTAGGATGGCCTTTGTTTTGATTTGAAATTTGTGGCTATAGAGCACAGATCTAGTTTTGTTAATATCCCCAAAATAGAAAATTTCGGTATAAATTAAGCAGTGACAAGAGCTATGAGAATAAAATTAGATTCACAGCTAAGGCTGATTTCCAGGTTCAATTCAAGAGTGGCTGAGGGAAAAACACTAGGGAACCAAGCTCTGTGAACTTCTTGGAACTTCTCACATTAAGGAGGAATATCATTTAGGGACTGAAATAGAGGGAAAACAGTCTTCCTAAGTTCTTCTAGCAACATAATCAATGTTTTGTGCACTATCCATCATAATAACTGGCATTTACATAGCACTTTAAAATATTACAATTGCATCCACAAAAATTATTCAATTAAGTCTTATAATAGGGTATGTTCTCTGGCTTTTATTATTGTCATTTTACATATGATCAAGCTGAGGTTTAGAAAAGCAAAGTTATTTGCCTGACAAACATAAAGATAGGAGTCCACAGGCTGGTACTTTAAATCCTTTGGGAAACTTATGTTTTCACTAGGTTTAGTTTTCACAATTCATTGTGCTTTGTACATATCTCATTTTTACCATTCAGTGTGTATTTTTCCAGTACTAACTTTCTAAAGACATTCACTTTATATCTATTTATATTTTCTTCTTTTCTTTGTTTCTAGCTCTACACTTCAAAGAGACTAAGAAATAACTTAGCATTGATGTAAATATGTTGGGATGTCTTATTAATAATGTTTTACATTATATTTAATGCTTTACAATTCCCAGCACCTTCATAACAATATATAAATATTAGCTTCCCTTTAACAGCTGAGGAAATTAAAACTGAGGGAGGTAAAAATAATTTACCTAAGATTATATTTGACAAAGAAGTGACCTAGCTATAATTCCAGCCTAAATTCTTTAACTTTAATAATGTGAGAATTTAAATTTGTGTGGAATAAGAAGGTGGGAAGGAGGAAATTGGCTTTTTAGTTGCTTTCTTGAGTATAGTTGTCCTTATTGGCTCCTCAAAAAGAGGAGCTCTAGTCAAGAAAAAATCAGATTGATTGCCAGTCACTGAGCAAGTCTTTAAACCTATATCAGTGGCATTTTTTGAATCTGTATCTTTTTCGTTATTTCATAGCCCTCAATTAAAGTTCAGGTTCTGATTTATTTGTCCACCTTGGCATTCCATAATCTCTTTTCTGGCCTATGCATATGATCTTCTAATAGGTCTCACTATTCAAGTCTCTCCTCACTCTAAAGCAAATTCCACACAGTAGGCCAAATGACCAAATGATCTTCTTAAAGCAAAATTCTTCATTATCTATAGCATATTTTCTAATTATGTACCCAGAGATTTTGTCCCAGGTCCTCTTCTTTTATTTCTCTATGATATTGGCTTACATAGGTTTAACCTTCATGTCAAAGAATATAACCCTGATCTAGATATCCAGTCTAATTCTATCTCCTAAGTTCCAATTCTACAATATCCAATGGCTATTTGGTGTTGAATCCTAAGATCTCAGATCATTGATTTTAAGCTGGAAGTGACCTTAGAAATTTTTGAATCTAGACCCTCATTTTTCAGATGATGAAGCTAAGACATAGTAACTTGCCCACAGTTACATAACTAGTTAAATATCTGAGGCAAGATTTCTAAATCCTGATTCATTTAGAATTCTGTTCACTATATCATTTTACTTATATAATAAACTTAGCAAGTACAAAATAGAACTCGTTTTATTTCTCCTTCCTTCCAACACATCTCTCTTCCAAACTTCTCTATTTTTGTCAAGAATACGTTTAGTCTTCAGTTTTTCATTCTCTATAACTCATAATCCTGGTGCTATCCTCAACTCCACTCTTTCATTCCTAAATTCATTTCTGCTTCCACAAAACATGTCAACTGCATTCCTTTCTCACCAATCTATAATGATTTTTGTTTATACCCTCAACACTTCTTTCCTTGAGAGTAGAGATTCTTTCATTCTTTGTAATATTCCCAGTACCTAGAACAATGCCTGTAGTATTTTTGGGACTGTTTGATTTATTAGTTGAATGGCTTTCTTGCCTTATCTCTTCTCCCTTCAATCCATCACATAGCTGCCAAAGTAATTTTCCTTAAATATAGTTCTGACCATACATCCTTACACTTATACCACATACTTAATAAACTGTAGTGATTCAATGTTTCTCCAGAATCAAATATAAACTCTTCAATTCGACTTTTTAAAGCTCCTCACAACCTGACCTCCATGTATTCTTTCAGCTATCATACATTAATTACTCCACTTTCCACACTCTATACACCAGCCAAAATGGCCTCCCCTCCATTCTTCACACATGATACTTCATCTTCCATGTCCATTGCTTTGCATTAGCTTCCATAAATGGAATGTACTCTCTCCTCATTTCTGCCACATACTGTAGAATTCCTCTGTTTTTTCAAGACCTATGGATCAAGGATCACCTTCTATGTGAAGTCTTTCCTGGTCCCTCAACTGTTAATGTTATTTGATTTGATCAACTGTTAACTGGGTTACTTTAGAAAGTATGCATGCTTCACCAAAGGAAAAAAAAATGAGTAAATAGGAACAGTACTCTGATCAATTCGATTATCAATCAATATCTTATAATATTGAAAATCTTATCTTAAAACTGGCCTTCCACACTATTCATTGCAATAGGTACTTGTTTTTATATAACCATGTTATGTAATGCAATATAATCCAAATTAGGTGTTTTGTAGTAATACACATACTCAAGATTTAGAATAATCTAGGAAAACTTTAGAAGATTCAACATTCTCTGATCACTTCATGATGGTGCTAACTTGAACCTCTTTTCTATTTCAGAATTGACCCTAAAATATATGGATTGACTTATCTTTGTTTTCTTTCTCCTTAAAGATCTCAAAAGTTTTAGCCATGATCTTTGTTTGCTCAAACATGCAAACCTCAATACTGTGACTTCCTGGAAAGAAGTTCATTTATATCTGTCTTCACATTGAATAGTTATATTCTCTAAATTAGATGCTAAGTTTTATGAGACAGAGTCAGGATAAGCAAAAATCTTTGGTCTTTATTCTTGGTCAAAATAAGAGAAATGGACACAGGAATCTCCACACCTCTCTTTTTCCTCTTTTGGCCAGGAGTCACTCTGGCTTATCCTGCTCCACCCTCTTATCCCTCCTCCAAATCTCTCTATACACCAACAGATCAAGCCAGCACAGAATAGTGGGGCAGTCCATTTTCCAAGCATATGCTAATAGAGTATTGTCCAATAGGGAGTTAGCCTTAAGAGCTCGGTTGTCCGACCTCAGTGCATGAACTCAGAGTTTTCAGCCCTTTAAAAAGAAACATTCTTCTATTGCCTATAGTATCTAGAAAATGTCATTTGTACTGAGCATACTTTTAATACATGGATATTCTAATAATGTTTATAATCTCATGATCTGAGTCATCCCTTTGTCAATGCACATCATGACCCATCCATATCCCATGAAACTTGTACTGATTCATCTATAAATCCAACATAGGGCCCTCAATTTAAAGAAAAAAAATAATAATCATTCAAAGAGTCTGTTGTCAGTCTTGGATGGAAAAAGCAGCCCTTTTGTTTGAAACACCAGTCTCTCTTGCCTCCTGATTCTTTTTTTTTAAAACTCTCCTTCAGTTGCCCACAGTTTTTATCCCTCATCTCATGCCTAATCTCTTATTGACTACTTTTGCATTCCCTGTTATATTTGCAAATTTCTCCCATTCTTAAAAAAATAGTCACCCAACTTTGTCATTTCCTCAGATCACCTATATTAGCTGCTTTTGATCTCTTTACCAAACAGCTACAATATCTATTATTTTGGTAATTGTGCCTCTCTAATCCTTCCCCACTCTGTTCTCTATATAGTTAGTAGGAAGAATCTCTGAGGCCATGATCTTCTACCTTTCCTTACTTTCACAATCATATATACCTAAAATAATCCTTCTTCACTCTTCTTCTATTTACTCCCCATCCACTAACTTTTTGTTTTTTTCTTTGTGAAATCTTTATTAGGTAAGTAGGCAAGGTGGGCAAAATACAGTGCAGTCCTTCTTGGCAGAAGCCTTCATCATGGCAGCTAGGACATTGCTGAGCTTCCTCAATGGTCAGGATCTGAGTTCCTACACTTTTTTGATGAACTTAAAGGCTCTCTTATCCTTGGACACACTTGACATTGACCTGTTTCTTGTAAGTACCCCAAACCCACAACTTCTTGGATCATATCTCTCATACTTGATGTTTGGTCAAGTGCTCATAGCAATGGCAGTGTTGCAGCTTCAAACATTTATGATAACTTTGTGGTCCTTGTTGAGGACCATAGCCATGAGGTGTTGGATGGCTTGGCTGTGGCACCATTGTAGCCCCAATGACAGCCACAGCAGAAGCCTACCCATTAACTTCTAAACTCTTGCACTTCTGACTTTCCAACCTTTCCCCTTGCTTGAAAATGGCCTCAAAAAGTTCACTGATTATCACTTAATTGTCAAAATCAAAATTTGTCATTTTCTTAATAACCTATGCTTCTTAAACACTCTCATATTGACTCCATATTGGCCAATTCCTCATAGGTAATTTTATTTCTCTTAATTTTTAGGAAACTTTTCTCTCCTCAATCTGCTCCTGGGTGAATTTTCTTTAATGGATCCTTATCTATATCTAATTCAGTTACTATATGTGCATTCTGTCCTTGACATTCTCACTGATCATTTTCTTTCTTGGTGATCTCATTTGTTCCCATGGTTTTAATGTTTAACTTCATACAGATTTATATCAAATCGATATTTCCTTTCTTCTTCTTAGGTTCATCATCCCCTCAGCCTCTTATGGTCTCTTGTCTGTATGCTATAATACCTTCTGCTTTGATTTCCTTACCTTTAGTTTTTACATCTTCCATAGCTTCTGTTTTGGTCTCCTTATCTCTAGTCTTTGCATCTTCCAATCTATTCTTCACACAACTACTAAATTCATATTCCTAAATCATGGGATTGATTCCATAAAAAAAAAAAAAAAGTTTAGTGGCCCCCTATTGATAGGTGTCATGATTGGAACAAGAGAATGACTGAAAAAAAAAAAAAACTAATATAATATAGAAATTCCCTATAAAGTATTTACAATTTGACTCTCATAATTTTCTTTGGATTTTTTATACATCCTCTATATTCCTCTATTGGCTGATCTGCCCTTGTTTCTTTCTGAACACAATATTTCACTTTCCATCTCTTCATCTTCCTTCAATTTTTTCCCTATGCCTGCATTGTTCATTTTCAAAATTCCCTTGGAATCTCTAGCTCCCAGCTAGATTTATCCGAAGTGCTGCCTCTTCCAAAAACAAAACAAAACAAAAAAAAAAAAAACAAAAAACCAAAAAAAAAAAAAAACTTTTCCAGAATCTCAATTTTTTTGCTTATCAGAACACACAATAAAATTGCTCTGAATTTATTTATATGAACAAAAGCAGTGGAGTGGTAACATTCCTTTTCATCAGCAGTCCTTGATTTTAACTATAGTGAACAACATATTCCAGTGCCTAACTCCTTGGTGTTCTGCCACTATCCCATTTTCATCTTCCTTTTGTGGATGATATTCCTCTATTACACTGCAAACTCCTTGAGGTAGTGGCTGTTGTTGCTGTTTTTCTTTTCTCTTTCATATGAGTTTAACATAATATCTGACATATAGTAAGAGCTTGATAAATGTTTTTTGAATTGAATTGAATGTACATCTTATTTCTTGCCAGTCACATCTGAAGTACTTTAGGGGAGAAACTGTTTTCATATTTGTTTTTCTATCCTCATTATTGCATAGTATCTGATATGTAAGAAGAATAAAAACTTATTGAATTAAGCAAAACTAATTTCATTTTCACTATTATTTTACTTCTACTTTTCAAAGTGTGAAGATTAACTATACAAGGTTAGTGTAAGATCTCAGATCTTTAAAATAGAATGTGATGGGTACCTTACTTTGAATGAATTAGTCAAATCAATAATGGTTTAATTGATTGTGGTTACAAATTATGTTTTAGATTTTTAAGGTGGCAGTGTATGATTTTAGGGTTTTATTTCTTTGAAAGATAATAGACCTTTCATGTTGTATGAAATAAGTGACTCAGTTTGGCTTGAGATTTAGGATTTTATTTGTCTAGGTCACTATGGCATTAGAAAATGAAATCTCCAGGCAAAACCTTTGGAATTTCTATTCACTAAAGTGCAGTCCTCATTTCCCTTTTAAAACAATGCATAATGTGAAGCAAGTCCATAAAACCAGATTAGGGGATAAAGCACCTTCCATTTTAGAGCCTAAATTAATCTTTGGTCATGTGCTTGAAACATTTAATAGCTGTTTCCTCTGGCTTAATCCCTTTAGGTAAAATTTCCATGCAAAATATATGGCTGTAAGTTGATAAAATATTACCTGGAAGTAGAAGACCCTGAGTGTTTTAATTCTCTGTCACTAATTTTACAAAACTGTTCTGAGCAACTTTTTAAGATTTGTATAACTATTAGTAATTTTATGCACCAGGCTCATTGTGGCATAAAATAGCAAAAGATTTCAATTGCCAACATTAGTCAAAGCACCTGAGAGATTCCCTATATATCTGGCAGATCTCTGAGAGTGTAGGTGGAGCATATAGGATAATCTTTCTATTTAAACTTAAATTTGTATGCAGTGAGTTGAGTTACTTAGTAACATAAAATTATAATTACATCCCCTGGTAATTAATGATCTTCAAATACCTTCAAGAATAAGTTATACAGTTCCTCAGATTCTTATTCATACCATTTCTACCTTCACACTGCATTTTGATAAATCACTGTACAGAAACAGAATTTTAAAGATTCTTAATATGCTATCTTATAGTTCCTCTCTGGAGAAATTGTTGTAGCTTTTTGTTGTTCAGTTATTCAGTTGTGTCCAAATCTTCATGACCCTGTTGACTGTCCTGTCCATGGGGTCTTCTTAGCAAACATATTGTGGTGGTTTGTCATTTCCTTCTCAAATGAATTAAGGCAAACAAACCTTAGTTGAATTTGAACACAAATATTCCCGACTCCAGGTCCAGAACTTTACCCACTATGTTATATGTTGTGTGATAGCATAGAAGGAAGCCTCTAAGTTAGAAGTTTCCAATCCACAGAATAACACAGTGGAAAACATGCTGAATTTGTAGGGATCTGGATTCAAATCCTAGCGCTTTTATTTACTATCCATGGGACTTGTACTAAGTCACATAATCCTTCAAATACTTGTCTGTCTTCCCATTTTGAAAAGTGTGAAAACCAGTTAAGGTGATCTCTAATGTCACTTCAAGATCCAAGTCTATGTATGGCTCTGTCAAAAGAAATATGTACAAATGCTACAAAAAAATTCTTAAAGGTAAAATGGGTTCATAACACCAAAACTTAGAGAAATTCAATGTCATTAAATCAGTCTTCAAAATGTTGTGATAAGTATCTATTGCATGAAAAATGTTGTTCTAACAATATCAGCAATGTCATTTAATGATGTTGTTATCCTCCAAGGAATCACAAATATGAAGAATTTAGAGAATCTCAGTAAGACATATAAACTGATACAAAACAAACCAAAACATAGTGAAACAAACAACCACCACCACCAACAACAAAATTATTCACACAATTATTACCACAGTATAAAAGAAAAGAAAATGGATTTTTCTTATCTATGCACTAACCAAACTTGAGTTTGAACAATTGACAATGAAACATGATTCTTTCCTTTTGGTAAAGAGATATTAGCCTATAAATAGAGAATGAGACATCCATTGTGAGACATTGATAGTATGTTAATTGATTTTACTTAAATGTAATTCTTTTTTACAGTTTAGGATGATAGCACATTACTGGAAAAGTGTAGCAATACAAAGAACATAATAATTGCATATGTTTGTATATAATCATATATTGAAATATATATGTAATATGATTAAAATCATATCTAAAACTAGAAATGATATTAAATGTTTTAAATAGCAAGTGCATTGAGCCTATAGCTATACTAGAATGCCAAAATCAGGAAGAGGAATGTTAATTATCACATGATGTTAATTATCACATAATAATGATAATATATTATGACACCATGGGGACAGGGAATAGGCACTTTCTTTCTCTTCACAGAAATATAAAAGGTTGTTTCTCATATTTCTATAATTATTTATAATTTACAAAACACTTTATTCCCCAAACCTTGTGAATAGATAATGTGAATAGACAATTTTTATAACGTTACTTATGAGGAAGTTCAGATATAAAGAGATTAATTTGTTTATTTAGACATTAAGTGTCATGATCAGGCCTCAGACTCAATTTTACTGATATTAAGTTCAATATTTTTATCCTTTCCATTATGCTACTATAAATCAGACTTGCAACTGGGGCATGTGCATCTTCAACTAGGGAACTGAAATTTTAAAAGTGCATAATCTTGAAATAATTATTTTTAAAGATTGACAAGGGGTTGACAGCAGGTACTCCCTAATCACTGTCAAACTGAATGAGCCCAGAATGCCAAATTAGCAAGATAGTTAGATACTATAGGAAGGTACATGATGGCTGGTGATCAACTAGAACAACTAATTTCTACTCCTACTCAATTGAATTTGCCTTTCTTATTTATTATATTCTTCTGCATGAATTAGAAAATTGATCTTTGGGTGCCCCAAAAGCCAGATCTAAGCAATCACAAGAAAAAAATGTGGCTTTTTTACTCTAGATATAAATTATTATTAATATTGATATCTATAGACATAGAACTACTTTGTAGCTTGAGATAGAAAAAAAGATATAGATGATACAAATGTCATTTTTTAATTTCCTTAACCTTATTACATCTCATGTTATACAACTTCTTTGCTGAACCTCAGTCACATATGGGAATGGCTGGTCACACACACCAGACTTCAACATTTCTAACAAGTATACTACTTAACTCATTAAAAATCTCTGACATTTTCCTATTTCATCATAACCTTCTGTCATTCCATTTATCACTGTGTTGCCTTTCCTAGGTTTCCCAAGTTTGTTCTTCACTATGTTTGAGATCCCCACATCTTCCATCCCTAAATATTTTCTTCAGTCATTATCCCTGTTTTGATTTCATTCTTGACCCTCTAGTACCTCAATCTAATATTTAGCCATTTATACACTATATATATATATTTTTGTTCTTCATTACCTTGTCCTATTTTTATCACAGGCTTTCTCTTATTAAATTTCTATTCTGGATCACCCCCACCATTAACTTCCTCTGCTTCTATTTAGGACTTTCTCTATAAAGCTGGAGAAATCTCATAACTATAATGACTGTGTACATTACAAATTAATGTTATCCAGCCCCAACTCTTTCCTCAGTGTTAAAAGGCAGTCCTTTTATTTTTCCCTAATTGATTCCCTACTTCACTTACCACAAAAGCTATTCTAAACTTTCACTTCCTTCCTGAAAACTTTACATATCTGCTTCATTTTCTCTCTTATCTGAGGACCTCACTTCTTATTTTACTGAAAAAAATGAGGCCAATTAATATTAGTTCACTTTTTTCTCTTTCATTTGGAATCTCCTTTGACACCATTACCCCATTTTCTCCTTTTCCCAGTCTTTCACAAAAAGATGGCACTTCAAGTTGCTTTCTAGATTCATTTTTTCTCATTTCTTGCAGTCTTCTCCAATGTGTTATATCCTCAACCATCCCACTATCTCTCAAATCTTTAAATTATTTTTACCATTTTGTTCCTTTGTTACCATCTTCAACCATGTCCATATCTGCCATCATTTTAAACACACACACACACACACACACACACACACACAAATATATACATTACTGGATTTTCCTAATCTCTCAAAATAAATTTTCTGTATCTTTCTTCCTTTTCTGAGCCAAACTCCTTGAAAAAATTGACTACATTTGCAACCTCTATCTCTTCTCCTCTCACACATTGCTCAACCCTTTGTATTCAAATTTCAACTGAATTTGCTCTATTAAATCTTAAAAAAAAGATTTCATAATTGCCAAACTACTAGTCTTTGCTCAGTCTTAATCCTTTTTGTTTCCTTTCTTGATTAATCTGTTGCATTTGATGTTTATGATTAAAATGTCCTAATAGATATTATCTCTCTCCTGTCTTTTTTCTCCTAGCTTTCTGATCATTCCTTTAGCATATATTCCTGGTTCATTACCAACATCATATACCTTAACTGCAAACAAGAGAGGTTTAAGTTTCTGTCTTGGGTCATCTTCTCCAACTATATTTTCTCTCTTGATAACCTCATAAGTTCCTATATGTTTAAAGACCAACTCTAAGCAGAGCTCATCATATCGAAAATTGAACTCATACTCTTTCCTCCTAAACTTTCCTTCTTGCAATTATCTATTTCTATCCAAGACAGCATCATCCTTCCATATTCTCAGACTGATCATCTTGATATTACCCTGAACTCCTTTCTCTCCATCCCCCTAAAGTTGAACCCCCCTGCCACTTCTGCCTTCAGTAGCTTTCTCTCACATCTGACTCCTAACCACTTTTCTCAATCCACATTGCTATTAACTTATTTTAGATCCCTATCCTCACTAGCCTGGCTTATCATAAAAGTCTTTTAATTGGTTTCTTACAATTCCAATTTATTCTGAAGATTGTGGCCAAATAATTTTCCTTAAACACAGATATGATCATGTGTATCATCTCCTATGTAACCAACTCTCATGGCTTCCTATTGCCTCTTAAATAAAATATAAATGTGTATTTAGTTTCTTTTTTTTTAATAACTTTTTATTGATAGAACGCATGCCAGGGTAATTTTTACAGCATTATCTTTTGCATTCACTTCTGTTCCAATTTTTCCCCTCCCTCCCTCCACCCCTTCTCCCAGATGGCAAGCAGTCCTTTACATGTTGAATGGGTTACAGTATATACTAGATACAATATATGTGTGCAGAACTGAACAGTTTTCTTGTTGCACAGGGAGAATTGAATTCAGAAGGTATAAATAACCCGGGAAGAAAAACAAAAATACAAGCAGTTTATATTCATCTCCCAGTGTTCTTTCTCTGGGTGTAGCTGTTTCTGTCCATCTTTGATCAATTAAGGCTCTCTTTATCGAAGAGATCCACTTCCATCAGAATATATCCTCAAACAGTATCGTTGTTGAGGTATATAATGATCTCCTGATTCTGCTCATTTCACTCAGCATCAGTTCATGTAAGTCTCGCCAGTCCTCTCTGTAATCATCCTGCTGTTCATTCCTTACAGAACAATAATATTCCATAACATTCATATGTGTGTTTAATTTCTAAAGACCTATACAATTTGGTTCCAAAATAATTTTTCAGTTCTATTGAACATTATTTTCCCACCCATTTACTTTGACCCAACCAAACTGACCTTCTCTCTCTTCCCCACTATCAACAATTTATCCCCCATCTTTATGTTTTTATATTCACCATCCATGCCTGGAATGTGCTCCTTTTTGTCTCCACTTCATAAATTCTCTCTCCTTCACTAAGCAATATCATATGTGTTTATATATGCATACATACATATGTACATACATATGTGTGTGCATGGATGATGTGCTTTTTTCTATCTTGCCCATAAGAATATAATCTCATCAAGAGAACAGATAACTTTATTCACCAAACTCTAGTGCCTAAAACAGGATTTAGTGCATAGAAAGTTAATAAATCCCCTATAGGCTTTTATGGGGAACAATTAAGCATCTATTAAAAATATGAGAGGCAAGGAAAGATAATGATGAATGTTTGAAGGGATGTGGGAAAACTGGGACACTAATACATTGTTGGTAGAATTGTGCACTGATCCACCCATTCTTGAGAGCAATTTGGAACTATACACAAAGGGTTATCAAACTGTGCATATACTTTGATTCAGCAGTGTTTCTACTGGACTTATATCTCAAAGGGATCTTAATGAAGGCAAAGGAACCCACATGTGCAAAAATGTTTGTGGTAGCCCTTTTTGTAGTGGCAAGAAACTGGAAACTGAGTGGATGGCCATTAAATGGAGAATGGCTGAATAATTTATGGTATATGAATGTTATGGAATATTATTGTTCTATAAGAAACAATAAGCAGGATGATTTATTCAGAGAGGCCTGGAGAGATTTACATAAACTGAAGCTAAGTGAAATCAGCAGAATCAGGAGATGATTGTACACAGCAACAACAAGATTATATGATTAATTCTGATGGATATGCCTCTTTTCAACAAGATGGTTCAGGCCAGTTCCAATGGGAATTGAGTGTGGATCTCAACATAGCATTTTCATTCTTTTTGTTGTTATTTCCATGCATTTTATTTTCTTTCTCATTTTTTTCCTTTTTAACTTGATTTTTTCTTGGGCAACAAGATCATTGTATAAATATGTACACACACACACACTCACTCTCTCACACACACACACACACACACACACACACATATATATATGATTTAACATATATTTTACCATGTTTAACCTATATCGGATTACATGACATCTAAGAGAAGAAAGGGAAGGGGAGACATTGGAACAAACGGTTTTTCAAGGGTCAATGTTGAAAAATTACCCTTGCATATGTTTTGAAAATTAAAAAAACTTCAATCAAAAAAGGAAAAAAATATAAGAGGCACTATCTTTATGATAGTATTTATTTACAGACAAAAGAATTGACATAAACTTCTTAGCCATGATCTTTGTTACCTCCTGCTGACAATCTATGAAAATTGCAAGGACAGTTACTCATTAAGGAGCTTTAATTCATTAAATACACACACACACACAAATGCTAACTTTGAATTATTTTTCACTGTATTCATTAATACAGTAATATTTCCATTAATAAATAATGTAATATTTACTTAGTAACAGCTATTTCCCATACACTAAGCTAGAAAGAGGGGGTTGTGATAAGTAGGAAATAATGCCTATCTATAAAGAACTTAAAAGCTAGGAGAGACATTTACTACCTATGTGATTCTAGGCAAATCATTGACTTCTACTTCAGTTTGCTTTTCTGTAAAGTTGGGATTACAATAGCCCCTACTTTTGTGGCCATCAAAATAAGATAACCTAGATAAAGTGTTTTGAAAACTTTAAAGTTTTCAATTTTAAAACTACAAAATCTAGGAATGTTAAACATTGGTGTAGTTATTCTTATTTTTATTATTCTTATTACTAATGTTATAAGGAATTGAAATGAGTTTATCTAAACTTACAACCATAAGTCATAGCTTTGTTCTTTTAGTCCAAGTAGAAAATCTAATCTCACTTTCATATTGTAACCTTCCAATATCTAAGGACGACTTTAAATCCCAATGATTTAAATTTCTAGATTAATGATTGTCATTTCTTTCAACAAATTACCCATCATCAAAAGGCACAGCTCCAAGTTCTTTTTGTAGAAGATTATTCCCTTCCCTCAAATATTTTCTTTGTGAAAGCATAGATTCCAAATATATTTTATATCACAAATTTTAAAGAACTTAATATAAATCTTTAAATAGAAAAAAAGTTGAGACAATTTGAGAGTATTGCAACCAAGGAAACAGAATAACAGGATCATAATTTTGCTCTGTTCTGACAAGTACAATTGACACTCTATCCTCAAAGGGCAAAATATATTCCTAATATATGTCTATGACAGGACACATGTATTTTCTTTTTCCTCCACCAAAGAGATGACAAGGAAAATATGAAATGAGATCATTTCAAAGTATCTGGAGAACAAGTTGAGTACTAGTTTAAGGTTCCATTTCAAGAATTATATTTAGACTTGTTCAGTCTTGTTTCTCATTACTCAACCAGCAGTTTTTATTTTTTTATTTTTAAATAAATACTGACTATATGCAAACCCCTATGGTAAGTATCATTGGGGATAAAAAGAAGCATAATACATAATCTTCTTTTGTATAGTTACATACTTTTACACAAAACATCTTTCTTATGAATAACAGGTTCAAATGTTTATCTAGGGATATTTATTTCAATATACATAATTTATAATTAATTATATGCATACACTTTTAAAAAGTCTACTTTCCCAGAGTCATTGAAAACAAGACTCACAAATTATTTAACATCTTACTCTTTCCTGAGTGTCTTGCTGTTACTTTGCTATTTTCCCTGTCCAGTATAACATCTAAACTCCTAAATCAGAATGGTAGTGAAACATGTATGTAGAGTATACATTACTAAAGCACCTCACAGTTCTAGACCTATAGGACTTGGCTTTTTCTTTTCTCTCTGAAGAGTCCTGCTGACTTCTGCTCTAAGTTGCTCTGCTTTACAGCTGTGTAGTTCTTCAGACAATATATTTATTATCACTCAGATGCTTTCTACTATTGTCTTGTCCTACTCAATCTCACATAATGAAGTGTTTTTATTCCTTACTAAGGCTAATAATCCCTCTAGTAGTTCAAGTGATCCCATTCCATTCCATTTCCTCTAATAGCATGCCCTTTTTGTAATTCCCGATTTTTCATGTATTTTTAATTGCTCTCTATCTCCTAGCTCATTCCCTCCTGGCTACAAACATGCCCATTTCTTCCCCATCCTGTATCCGACACTTAATCCTTTGATTCCTACTAAAATTGAATATCTCTTCCACCCTCCATAGTTAAACTTGATCTACAATAGCTAAGTTCAATGTCTTTTCCCCTATTCTCTTCCTAACCCTTATGATATGGGTTCCAAAGTTATCACTCTATCAAATTTGCTATGTCTAAAATTATTAATTTCTTAATTTTCCTATCCTCATTTTTTTTTACTTTTCTAGCATTTTATACTGTTATTCACTTGCTTCTTGATATTCTCTTCTTTCTAGGTTTTCAGAACATCATTCTTCTGTTACCTCTCTTTTGTAGAGGGCTGAAACTATTGAGTCAATGATCTGAGGTCAGAACTGCCGAGCACTTGAGGCTAACTACCAATTGAACAATACTCTATGAGCATATGCTTGGACAATGGTCCTTCCCACTCTCCTGTGCTGGCTCAATGATTGGTATATACAGAGGATTGTAGGAGGGAGTAGGGGGTGGAGTAAGACTAGCTAGAGATACTCTTTGATGGTAGACAATGGAGAAGGCGGTTGCAGAGATTCTGCTTCCACCTGTTCAATCCTGCGTCTAAGACCAAGAATAAAGATTAGGGACTTTTGCTTATCCTGACTCGGCTGATTCTGACATATCTGGGGTGCTAGCGTGGTCGGCACACTCCTACTTCTTTGACCATTCCTTCACCATCTTCTTTGATGGATCCTTTTTCTGTTCACACTTTCTAATCATTAGTATAGCTCAGGATTCTTTCTTGGATTCTCTTCTCTTCTCCCTTTCTACTACTTCAACTGGTAATCTCACCAGTTCTAACATTATTATAATTATCATCTCTTTGTTAATGACTTAAATCTCCCTATCCTAAAAGTATTCAGATGTTGTAGTGAACAAAGCATAGAAATGAATTTAAGAAAACCTGAATTCAAACAAAGTATTAGACATATTGACCATGTGACTACAGCAAGTAATTTAATATTTCTACTTTAGTTTCCTCATTTATAAAATGGAGATAATAATAGAAGCTACATCTCAGGATTATTGTAGGATCTAATGAGATAATAATTATAAGGCACTTAACACAATGTCTGGCACATAATAAACACTAAATAAATATTGTCTGTGATTAACATAGTATTATTATCTGCCCTAAACTCTTTGCTGTCGCACAATCTTACATCTTCAATTGTCTTTCCAACATCTTGAACTGGATATTCAGTAGATATCTTAAACTCAATTTATAAAAAAATATTATTATATTTCTTCCTAAATAATCATGATGTTCAATTAAGTCATCAACAATAAATGGTCATCCAGTTTCTCTTTGAATACTTCCAGTGACAGAAAAGTTACTTTCTCTTCTATGACATTACTTCATTTGTAGATATTTCTAGTTATTAGAAAGTTTCGCTTGATAACTATACAAAATTTGCCTAGTTGACAGGTGAAAAATCTATTGAAAATTTCTAAAAATATTGGTTGAAGTAAATTGAATTTCTAGCGATTGAATTATTTAATCTCCCAACAGAGTTTTAGGAAAGTTGGGTTGGGAATTAGAAGTAAGAAAAGAGGGGGGAGGGGCATTAAAAAGGGAGAAAGATATGAAGCAATATACTCTGTATCAGTACTGAACTGCCACTGTTTAATTATCTTTATAAAATATCTTATTTCAGGAATCATTACTAAGTTTCCAATACCAAGATGGTAATGAAAATAATTATTACATACTATATATAAGTCTTCATTTTCAGATTGGCATGCTCAATTTCAGAATTGGTTAGAAAAAAAATGATTTTCTGAGTACTAAGAAATATGCCTGAATATTGAATTCAAGTGCTTATTTAACCAAAGAAAAGAAAGGAAAAAGAATTGACTCATCATTGAACATTTACCTACTTAATGGCATGTATTCATAACTAGGAATGGACTACAATGAATTACTCTGAGAAAATGGGTTCAACTAATTGGTTGAGAAAAATCATCTCAAAGATATAATTAAACTGACGAGTATACTATTATTGCTAGCACAAACACCATTACTGATCTTTCAGATACCTTGCATTTACAGTATAATTAAAAATAAGTGGTGGGGAAATAAAAGACCCATAAGCCAAAGCATCTCAAGAAGATAGATTTATGGTAAACTAATGAAAGAAATAGAAGATCACCAGTTGTATTATCTTCCCAATAGTTTTTATGGCACATTTGTTATTCTACTATTTAGTTCATTCTTTATTAAGCATTCAATTATTAAATCAATCATTCAACTGAACTTCTTACTTTTCTCTTCAAACTTGCTCTTACTGACTTCACCATTTCTGCAATGGCAAGAACTTCCACTACATGCCCATGTTCAAAATGTTATTTTGTTGAACTATTTCCATTTTTGACTCAGTCCTCACATTCAGATAACAATTTCTACATTTCTAAATTTATGATATGATTTGTAGCCCAAAACTTCTATTTATCAGCTATATGATATGGACATGATGTGGCTTTTCTGAGGATGGAGCCCGAGTCTATATCAGGGACATGGGAAGAAAGAAGGAAATAAGAGGAATCCAAAACATAATGTAAACCCATATCAAAGTATTTTTGTTCTTTGTCCTGCTTTCCTTCACAGCACCTGCTTTTATTTATTCTCCTTCTAAATGCCATCTCCATATGTTATAGTGCTATGGCTACAACCATAGCTGAGTTGGTAAAGTGTGGGTTAAGTGACAAGTTATATTGTTCAGTGTTTGAAGTCATAAAGCTGCTTCTGACATCATCTGACAACATCAAAGCATCTGACAACAACAAGGAAATACTTTGTATTCTTTAATAATGTTTGGCCTAAATAACTATTACTATTGTTGAGGTTATGATTTTAGTAATATGAATTTCTCCTTTTGCCATAATATCCCTTTTAAATATATTGAGAAAATTCTACTTTTGTGGAAAAGAGATAGGATTAAAGAAGCTTCAGTGAGTCAGAGAAACACAGATTGTAAATTGGAATGGATATCAGTGGTCATATAATACAATTCACATTAAAGGAATTTATCCTGTAATACACCAGGGGTTAGTCATCTTGCCTCTGATGGAAGAGTTCCAAGGAGGCTTAATCCTTTATCTCTTTAAGAAAGTCAATCCCTTTTTGGGAAATATCCCCCAAAATCAAACTCAAATTTGCCTCTGCAACCTTCCCTCTTTGCTTGTGCTTTTGTCCTTTGGGAATATATAGAATACATTTAGCCAATTTATGGCAGGACAGGCCTTCAAATATAGCAATCATGAATCCCCAAATCAAGTCTTTATTTTCAGGTAAAATATATCCAATTCCTTCACTCAATCTTTATATGTTATCAACTCAAGCCTCTGATTACTCTCTTTGGTAACATATCTAACTTACCAGTTCCCTTCCTCAACCTTAGACCTCAGAATTGAACACAGTGCTCTAGATGATGTTTTATGAGAGTGGAGAACAGGGAACTTATAGCCTTCCTATTTTTGAAAGCTATTGTCCTTTTAAGAAACCTAAGACTGTAGTAGTGATGTTGGAAGCCACAGTATACCACAGAGTCATATACCACATAATTGTGGTAGACTTCCAAGGGTGAGACCAAGAGGGCTTCTGGGATTGGAGCAAGATGGTGGAATGAAGTCAGGAAGCTGCTTGAGCTCTCCCAGTTTCCCTTGAAAAACACTGAACAGAGTCTGATGGAATGAAACCACTCTCCAGCTCATGATAGACTGAAAAAAAAATTCAAGAAAAGTCAATCTTACTGGGGTGAAAATTGTGTTCAGCCCAGGTCAGAGTGATTGTGGGAAAACCAGTGGGAGGGTCTTAACTACAGCATCAGCAACTAAGACCCTCAGTCCTTGCTCAGTAGAGAAGCAAATCAAGGGGGCAGCTTCCACTCCAGCTCAGAAGGCAAACTCTGGGAAAAGAGGCTGTTTCCTGAAAAGAGCAGGCAAAGCTACCCCTGAAAACACAAGGGGGCGTTGTGCTCAAAGCCAAGGCTCAGAGTTGAACAGGAAGCTTGGGACAATGCTCCCTTTACTCCAAGAGCAGAGCTCCATCTAAAAAGTTAAAAAAAAAAAAAAAAGAGGAAATACCAAAAGGAAAGGAAAGACCATGAACAAGAAACATCAAACATTTCTGTTTTCTCTCCCAGTTAGAGTATCAGCTCCTTGAAAGCAGGGAGGGACTATTTTTCCTATTTGCATCCCCAATACTTAACAAATGGTAATCACTTTTTAAAAGATTCATTCATTCATAAAAATATTAACATTGTAAGGCCAAGTTCAAATCCCTGAGATGCTACACTTGAGAATTTCTGCTACATTGACACAAAATTATTAGCAACTGTCTTTCAATAGACATTTCTTTAAGTTCTGCTCATATATCTTGTGACAGACAATGTGGTTGAGTTCTTAGAGATCTGATCCTGAAGTCAGGAAGATCTTATGTAATCTATCTCAGATATATATGATTGTCATTATAACATTATTTATTCATGATAAGTAACTTAAGTGCAAAGTTTTTTTGGGAAATTCCAAAAGATAGTAAAATACAGACAAAATAATGATCTACAGTGGTACAACTTTCCTTTTCTATCAGTTTCTTTTGCAAATTCACTCAAAGGTCCAGTTTCTTATTCTATGATCTGTGCAAGAAGGACAATGTGCATAATGGATAGAGTACTGGATTTGGAGTCAAGCAAGTCCTTACTATTTTTTCTTCTCTTTTTTACTGGCATGGTTGGGAATCCCACAAATAAAGAATTACAAGTCCTTGACATATTGACACAGTTGCCAATCATAAATTCCTGCTCTGTAATACATGATATTATTTAGAGGAGGAAATAGATTCCCAAATACTTGTAATGAAAGTTTAATAATAAGTAAGTACATTGAAGGGGGCAAGAGTGACAATGAAAATTTAAATCGGGAGAGATCAATCACTTCTAGATGAAGATAAAAAGATTGGGACTTGTCAAAAACGAGAGTTAAATATGAGGAAGAACATTCTAGGAATGGAGGACAACTTAGACAAAAGTATAGAGACAGAAGTGAAATGTTATATGTGAAAAGCAACAAACAGATGAGCTTGTCTAAATTGTAGAATGCATGAAGAATAGTAATATATAAAAAAACCTGAAAGAATGGGCTAGAGTCAGATTTTCATGTACTTTAAAAAACAAAATAATTACAATATCTATTTTATCCATCGGGCAGAGGGAACCACTAAGTTTTTTTGAGTTCAAGGTAATATGATCAAAACTCTGTTTTAGGAGCATTGATTTGATTGCTATATGGAAGATGTATTAGAGAAAGGAAATTGTCTGGAGTTAAAAGGTTATCATTCATAAGAATATAATTAACAATTTGAACTTGAACAAGTTGCTACTTCCCTCTTTCTCAATTTCCTTACTGGTAAAATGGAGATAATATGCTTTAGAGGTCATAAGAGGATCAAAAGTGATAATATATGTAAAGTGCTTTGCAAAACCTAAAGCATTATACAAATATCCAATCATTATCTTTTTATTATTAGAACAGAAAGTGGCAATAGATTCATACATTTAGGATGTTTTGGTATTAAATCACTAAGAAAAGGAACAGAAAAAGAAAAGTAGTCCTCAATAGTGTCCTACAATAAAAACTATAATGTTCAGTTCAAAATGGAGAGAAAACATTGATAGAATCATATCTAGAGAAAAAGACTATTGCATACTTTATGTTGATTGTTTGCACATAAATCATGAAAGGAAAGAGTAAATATAGAAAGAAAACATGAGTGTTTTTCATTTTTGCTCTCTAAGATTTGGTGAGCAAATTATGCCTTAAAGAACAGCACCTGGACCTGCTGCTGTCCTCTTGAGAGAACCACTATGGAATTTTGCATTGAATCAGTTAAATGGAGTGAATCTTAAAAAGAAACTTCAGAAATCTTTCAGACTGACATTTTTCTTTTATAAATAAATATATCATGAATCACAGAGGTTTAAATCTTTTAAAATATTTATTTTCTTACCTAATCTTCACCATCAGAACAAGTGATCTAGACAAGATATGGCTATGCACAGTGAAAAGCTCAAGGATCAGAGAGAACTAGTAACTTGTTTAAGATCTTACTTATCTAAGGTCTCATTTCCAAAATATATAGAGAATTGACTCTAATTTATAAGAAATCAAACCATTCTCCAACTGATAAGTGGTCAAAGGATATGAACAATTTTCAGATGATGAAATTGAAACTATTTCTACTCATATGAAAGTCTTCCAAATCATTATTGATCAGAGAAATGCAAATTAAGACAACTCTGACATACCACTACACACCTGTCAGATTGGCTAAGATGACAGGAAAAAATAATGATGAATGTTGGAGGGGATGTGGGAAAACTGGGACACTGATGCATTGTTGGTGGAGTTGTGAATGGATCCAGCCATGATTCCATGATACAAATCAAATGACAACATTGGCTTAAGATTCTATACTTAGATTATGGAAGTCAAATTGAATGAAAAATAAACAGAAGGAGTAATACAGTAAATTAATTATGGTGGATACAAATGGGGCCTCTAATGACTCTGCTGTGTGTTAATTTGGATTTTTCCTTCCATTCTTTCATTTATGTAGCTACCTGATGTTTGGTAACAGACATTCACAGCCTTCCACCCACACACACACACACACATATGATATAGAGGGCAGTGCTGATAGTACCTGCAGATTTTAGTTTGACATGTAGTTATTAAGAATAGTTAAAATGAGATCTGTGAGATATCAGTAGTTTTCCTTCTGCATTCGCAAGCCAGGCAAGATCTATTCCCGATATCATCCTCTAACCTCTATTGGTTGCCACATACTAATAAACCAAAACTTCGCTATAGCCTCCAAACCACCAGACAAATGGCAATAAAGAAAATCAATTAACAATGTATTATAACCTTTAAAGGAAGGAACAAAATCTTTACCTTTTCTTTTTGCTTTTTTTTTTCTAGTGTCTATCCTAGGACCTCAAATCTGATGGCCAGAAATCTGAGGGGCCTTCTTTTCTGAGATTAATTGTTTTTAAGATAAAAGAGATCATTCTCTGCCTCATTACTTACCTTGCCTTAATTACTGATTGAACATTTCCTCAAACTGAGACCTATTAAAGATCTTTGCTTAAAAAGGCCAAGGTCTCCTACTTCATCTAGTGCCACATTCAGCCATCCTGACCTCTGTCTTATCCAGATGGTTCTAGAAGAAAAAGTAAGGCTGGTGATCTTATACAGTACTACCTTACTTAAATCCAAAACACTTGCATGTCATGGCTTCCCTACCTGATGCTATAGTCCTTTTGGAGAATGAAGGACAAACAATAACACTAACAGCAACAACAATAACAATTACTTTAGAACTTCAACTAATGGGTATTGACTAGAATCCAAGTGAAACTGAGAGTAGAGGTGGGGATGGGGAAGTACCTCTATTGGACAATCATAGAATTTAATCTGTGTGAATAGCAGAAAACAATTCCTAGAGTTATAAAGAACTTTTTTCATAAATTACTTCAATCCTATCATGAGGAAACCAAATTATCACTTTTTGCAGATGTTAGAGAACCCTAAAGAATCAAGTTAAAAACTACTAGAAACAATTCACAACTTTAGCAAAATTGCAGGATACAAAATAAGTCCACATAAATTATCAGCATTTTTATATATTACTGCCAAAGTCCAATAGCATGAGATACAAAGAGAAATTCCATTTAAAATAACTGTTGGTAATATAAAATATGTGGACACCTACTTGCCAATGTATTGTCAGGAACTATACAACTACAAAACTTTCTACACAAATAAAGTCAGAACTAATCAACTGGAAAATATCAAGTTCTCATGGATAGGCCAAGTGAATATAACAAAGATGACAATACTACCAAAATTAATCTACTTATTCAGTACCATATCAAACAAATTCAAGAAATTATTTTACATATCTAGAAAAAATAATAACAAAGTTTATCTGGAAGAACAAAAGGTCAAGCATTTCAAGGGAATTAATGAAAAATGCAAATGAAGGTGGCCCAGTTGTACCAGATCTAAAACTTTATTACAAAGCAATGGTCATCAAAAACATTTGTTACTGGCTAAAAAATAAAGTAGTCAATCAGTGAAATAGATTTGGCTCACAAGACAAGATAATCAATGGCTATAGTAATCTAGAATCCCAACTTTTGGGATAATAATTCACTGACAAGAACAGCTGGGAAAATTGGAAACTAGTAGGGTAGAAACTAGACATTCACCCTCACCTAACACTGTATACCAAGATAAGGTCAAAATGGTTTCATGATATAGATATAAAAAATGATATTTTAAGCAAATTAGAAGAACAAAGAATAATTTACCTTTCAGATCTGTGGAGAAGGAAAAAAATTTGTGGCCAAAGAAGAACTGGAGTTGATTATTGAACATAAAATAAATAATTTTGATTATATTAAGTTAAAAAGTTCTTTTGTACAAACAAAACTAATGCAGACATTAGGAGGGAAGCAAGAAACTGGGAAAAATATACATGCAAAGGATCTGATAAAGACCTATTTCTAAAATATATAGAGAACTGACTCAAATTTATAAGAATTCAAACCATTCTCCAATTGATAAATGGTCAAAGGATATGACAGATAATTTTCAGATTAAGAAACTAAAACCATTCTAGTAAGATGAAAAGGTTTTATAAATTACTATGGATCAGAGAAATGTAAATTAAAACAACTCTGAGATACCCCTGCATACTTCTCAGATTGGCTAAGATGACAGGAAAAGATAATGATAAATGTTTGAAAGGAAATGGGAAAACTGACACTAATACATTGTTGTTGGAGTTGTGAACTGATCCAACCATTCTAGAGATCAATTTGGAACTATGCCCAAAGAGCTATCAAACTGTGCATACCCTTTGATCCAACAGTGTTTCTACTGGGCTTATATTCCAAAGAGATCTTAAAGGAGGAAAAGGGACCCATATGTGCAAAAATGTTTGTGGCAGCCCTTTTTATAGTGGCAAGAAACTGGAAACTGAATGGATGCCCATCAGTTGGAGAATGGCTGAATAAGTCATGGTATATGAATGTTATGGAATATTATTGTTCTGTAAAAAACAATAAGCAAGATGATTTCAGAGAGGCCTGGAGAGATTTACATGAACTGATGCTAAGTGAAATGAGCAGAACCTGGAGATCATTGTACCAAGGCAACGATAATATATTATGATCAATTCTGTTGGATATGGTTCTTTTCAATAATGAGATGATTCAGACTACTTTCAAAGATCTTGTGATGAAGAAAGCCATCTTCACCCAGAGAGAGGTATGTAGGAACTGAGTGTAGATCACAACATAGCATTTTCACCCTTTTTCTTGTTGTTTGCTTGCATTTTGTTTTCTTTCTCATTTGTTTTTTCCTTTTTGACTTTATTTTTCTTGTGCAGTAAGATAACTGTATAAATATGTATGAATATATTGGACTTAACATATTTATGAAAGGGCTAATGTTGAAACATTATCCATGTATAGGTTTTGAAAATAAAAAGCTTTAATAAAGAAAAAAAAAGCATCTGAGGATGAAAAATGGAGATAGCAACTATGATCTGATATCATGCTATAAGATTGTCTTATTATATGTTTCAGGTACACTTGGATAGTGTTGGAGATGCCTACTATTTACTTCATTCTATTGATGAAAAATGATATGATGATAATGAGTTAAAGATGATTCTTGGGCTTAAACTCTGGGTGACTGGCATAATAGAGATTACATCAAAAGAAATAAAGAAGTTGGAAGAAAGATCAGATTTAGGGACAAATCGATTAGTACTGATTTATTACAATTTTATTTTCACAATTTTCATTCTTCTAATTGGTGAATATAGGTTCTATCATAGAAATCATAGAGATCTAGAGAGCTGTAGGGGCTCTTAGGAAATCAATGAAAAACAATTTTTTTAGATGCCCCATGTTCAAGGTCACATAAACATTAGAAACAAAGGTGAGATTAGCACAGTCCTCTTTTTCCTAAATTAGTTTTGGATGTACTGCTTCTCAATTAAGAGAGAATTAATTTACACACCTATAAAATTGTAAAATGAAGGTCAATTAATTTCTATTTGAAAACAATCATCCTGACAATCAGAGATGATTTGGAAGGCTCTGGGAGATGAGAGGTTAATGTTTGGCAACCAGTTGCTTTGTATTCAGTACATCGTCTGGATTGAGCGGGATCCACTTTGAGCCATTAATTCAAGCCAGCTGGGAATCAATACAGACAGCTTGCAGGATGGGGAGGAAGGGGGAAGGGTCCTAGTGCTGAATCCATAGAAGAGCCAAGTTTACTAGCTGGTGTCCTTACAGGCAGGTCAGGGCCACATAAGCATAGCCAAACACAAGTGTCTGAGCCAAGTCAAATGTAGTGTAATACCACACGGAGACAAGTAAGCCAAATGGGACAGAAAAAAAGAAAAACAAAATCAGAGGTTTCCTGAGTCCTAATAAAGATGAAGCTAAATGGGTACTTCCTTAATAGACAGGTCACTGCTTAATGAATTGTGAGTGATGGAGTGGTTCCACAGACTTCTTTTTACAGATTGCATTACTGTCTTAAAGGAACTCAGCTCAGTGAAACCAGATCCTGATATAATCCTTTTCTTGTTGACAAGAGATTATGTAAAAATTCCTGTCTTGAAGCATGTTAGCACCCCTAAGTCTTGTGGGTTCTTTCATGAAATCTTATTTTCTAAAGATAAGCAATTCTGAGTATCTAAGAAAGAATAGGAAAATGTGACAAAAATAGGATAGGAAATAGAACATGGCTTCATCTTCAAGATGCAGACCTTTAAATATTTAAATAAATATGGGCACATACATATACACACCCATGGGCATAGGAATGTGTGCTTCTGTGTGTGTGATCCCATGATGTGGATACTCTCTTTAAAGCTCTTGATCACAACTTGTCCACCTCCATGCCCTTCTATCCTCTGTCACTGACCTCTCATAAATCCTCCTCAGATGATTTACCCAATATTCTAGTAGGCCTTCTTCTAGTTTTCTTGACATTGTATGGAATAGTATAATGTTATATCCACGTCCCTATTTATATCTATCTATATGTCTGTGTATATACCTTAACTTTTTCATGAAAGACTATTTTATGCATGTTAGAAATAACGACAGTTGGTAACTTTCATATATAGCTTTTTAACTTTTGCAAATTACTTTGTGTATATTATTTAACTTGATCTTTACCCAAATCTGTGAGATACACAACATGAACCTGCCTGTGAAGATTAATAAAATAGTTTTTGCTCTTATGGAACCTGTATTCAATAGTAAAAAGAGTATGTATGTAGAAAATAAAATTGTAATAAATTAGGGTTGATCAACTTGTTCCCTAAACCTGATCCTTCTTTCAACATACTTATGTTTATTGAGTTCATCTCTATTATGCCTGTCACCCAGGATTTAAGCCTCAGAATCTTTTTTTTTTAACTTATCATTCCTTATCCCATTCTCACTTACTTCTCAAACCTATTACCAAGCATCAAAAATTTTTGCACTTCCTTTGCTTCTCATTCAACTTATACTACCCTTGTCAAAGCCCTTTAATTCTGTCTTTCACTTCTTGAGTGGATTTTTAGAATAGGCTTCTAATTAGACTTTCCATTTATATCTTTTTCTTTCTCCAATTATTCTTCAAACTGATTTCCATGATAATCTTCCTTCTGTATAAATCTGACTTTGCCATTCTCCTGCTCTAAATGTTTCAGTGGTTCCCTAAGATGAAATGTCAACATCTTCACCTGACATTTGAGGCCCTATATAATCCAGCCTAAACTTGGCCTTTAATAGCATGATAACATGTTACATACTCTATATTTCAACGAAATTACTTAGTCCTTGTTTTGCCATCTCCTACTTATTTCAGCACATTTTCACTGACTATAACACCATAACCAGAATTCATTTCCTCTCAACTGTCTCCTTTGACATTCTTTTCATCATTCAAAGCTCAACCCATGTTATTAGAGCTTCTTTAAAGTATTTAATTTGAAATTTTATATGCTTGGGGCATATAAAGTTTCTGACTTTTTGTGTATTCACTTAGTGCTATGTCTATTGAAGAGTAAGCCCTTCAGTGATTTTTGATTGAATAACTGATATCCCTCAAATTTTCTTAGAGAATTTGCCCTCAATCTTTTCTATATGTTTATCATATTCTAGGTTGTATTATACCTGTATGGACATATAGAAGTTGGCTATTCCCTATGAGACTATATGTTTTTTAAAGACTATACTGTCCTCTGGTTTTGTTTTATTTTTTTTTATAACCAGAAATTTCTTCATATTAAGTGTTTAATAAATGCCTGTAAAGTTCAGTGTTCCCATTGGAATATAAAGCACCACAGTATACCAGACAGAGCACTGGACTTGTGATTAGGAGACTTGGTCATCAAGCATGGTTCCTACACTTACTAGCTTTGCATGTACTGACAACTCACAACTTCTCTGAGATTTAGCTTTTATATCTGGAAAATTACAACAACATAAATTATGTAATTATGTAACTTATTTGTTTGATGGGAACAAAGTTCTGTAGAATGAAAGTGCTAAATAAATGAAAGTTATTGTTAGTAAGTTCATATAAGATATAGACAATTATTTTTAGATTTTTTTCTATCATCAGTGATTTCTTTCTAATATGATTGCCATTTCCCCTGAAAATGCTTTTTGTTTGCTGTTTTGCTTTTTGTCTCATTTATTAGTCTGTTAGTTTGAGGGAAGGGACTTTTTTTTTTTTTTTGGTCTTTCCAATGCTTCAGACAGGTCCTGGCAGATAATAAGTTAAGTACTTAATAAATGTTTACTGACTGACTGAGTGACTGACTTGACAAGATACTAGGAAAATTCATAAGGGATGATATTAAATGTGAATAGATATTGCTAGTTAGGAGATGGGAAATGCTGATGGAAAAGAATCCATACCGATTTTCTTAAGGAGGTGATAACTGAACTGGATTTTATACAGTAGGTAGGATGGAAATATAAGAAAAAGACTTCCTTACTCATAGAGGGAATAATATGACCAAAGATATATGGCAGTTAGGAAGGTGCAGAACTTATTTGGGAGAAGGGACTAGCAATCAGAATAGAACAAAGGATCAAAATTTCAAGTTATAAATAAAGTTAAGTCATAGAAGAATGAAACTATGAAATTCTCCAGGACACAAAGAGATCAGCTTTAAGATAGTGGAAGAGAAGTACTAGAGAAAGTAGGAAAGAAAAGACAGGGAATTCAGGAGCTTAAACATCACCTTTAGTGAAATGTTCACTATCATTGTCAGTTTCATATAGAAGATTCATACTCTCCCCATCCAAATGCAATGCTATCTTAAGAGTTGGGGTTTCAAGTCACACTGTTACCTATACCAGAAGCTGAATTACAATGATGACAGGAGCTACAGAAGTACAGGTACATATGATTATTGCCTGACAAAGGTCAGGTTCTGCTTACATCCAGGAAATGTCTGAAAGAAAGTCAGTAAGCTCCAGTGAGTCCACATCTCCTTTTCTCAACATCTAATCAGATCCCTATCTATACCCGCTCTGTTCTAGAGAATAGAAAAATCACAAGAGAAGGGAATATGTGAAACATGCTTGTGTAAGACCTTTAACCAAAATATATTAACAATTGTATATATGTGTATATATACATGCATGTGTGTGTACATGTAATCAAAAAAAATATCTATAAGGTTCTAGTCTTCAATGATTCCTTAGGTGGTAGCTTATTTATTGGAGAAAATATATGAAGAAAAAATGCCCCATTCTGCTTCAATGAAAAAGGTCTCTGTATTCAACAAGACAAACAGCATGGTTCAGTGCAAAGAGACCTGGGTTTGCAATCAAATGTCCCAGTTGGAGTCCAGCTCTGTCATGTAAAAGCCATGAAATGAAAGAGAAATGATTTCATCCCTCTGGGACTCTGTTTCCCCAGTTACAAATGAGAGATGATTGAAGTCATGAATATCAGTCCTGGCAATGGGAATGAGTAGAGCAATGCTCCAGAGGCAAAAAGAATAAAATGGGTGCTTAAGTGCAGGGGAAAATGGCCTAGAATACACAAATGTAACATATAAAAAATAACAAAAGTATTAGCAAGAGAGATTCAGTTGAGCAGAAGTGGTAATAAGTATAGTAGTTAACAGATGGATCAGATTAATAACATGGGATTAGAAATCTTATTTCAACTAATTATCCTCTCTAAGAACTCCTATTTATTGTGTAGGGCTGCTGAAAAGGTTATTCTGTTTTTTTCTTTGTTGTTGTTGTTGTTAAAACTATGTTTCAGTGATCTGAGGTAAAATCTTCCTTTCCTAAGCTTAGTTTCATTTTGGAGATGATAATATTAAGAAGATCCTACCTCTCTTACCTCATGGGGTTATCGGGATGAACCAATAAGATAACAAATATAAAGCACTTTGATTTATTTCATGTTATTATTAGGCAGCTTATATGTAACTCTGGGCAAGTCACAAAACTTCTCTAAGGCTCAGTTTCCTCACCTGTAAAATAGAAATAATGATAGCATGTATCTCTCAACCATGAGAATAAAATAAGAAAATACCTGTGAAATACTGTGCAAAACTTAATGTTCAATATAAATATTGGCCATCATCATCATCATCATCATCATCATCATAATGAATAACAATAACAACAATATATCACATTAATGTCATTTTTCAATACTGAAGAAATATTTTTTAATTGTAAGACATCATTATGCCTATAGGGATTCAAATTGATAGCCAGATTCTTTTGTAGTGTTCTAGTTGGTTTTCTGCAGGCTTCTGAACCAGCCTTCTTTTCAGTTCAGTAATTACCACAAGAATAGCCAGGGATAAAGTCCAAGTTCTTTATTGCCTCCTTCCCAGGGACTGGATAGCTTTCTGGAGAGCTTTTCAGACTAGCCTTGGTCTCAGTGGGGGAAGTGTTGGAGGCCAGCCACCATGGTAGTGTGAGATGAAGTGAATCTCTCTGAGTCTGAGGGCTTGTGCTTCAGCCTCCAGCCACCACAAAGGTGGGCAATGGAATGAATCTGTTTCTGAGTCCTGCCCTGGTTGAGTTTGTACCAGCTTATATGCTCTACACTGAGGAAAAACCAATCATTATATCACTAGGAAACCATTTGTTGTAAGATTAAATCAATCATACTAAACTAGACAACTATTAATCACCAAGCTAAACTAGATAACCATTGTCTTATCAATTCCACTTAGCACCTTGTAAGAATCCTTGTTTCAAGTACAAGAATTCTGGCCCATAACATTCTTTCTATTGTCATAAGATTTGAATATATTTTACCTGTGTTCCATTTATTTGTCAAAATGAATCTATGGTGTAGGTACTCCTATTATCACTGTTTAACAAAAAGGAAACTGAAGCTGATATCATTATGCTTATAGGGATTCAAATTGATAGCCAGATTCTTTTGTAGTGTTCTAGTTGGTTTTCTGCAGGCTTCTGAACCAGCCTTCTTTTCAGTTCAGTAATTACCACAAGAATAGCCAGGGATAAAGTCCAAGTTCTTTATTGCCTCCTTCCCTGGGACTGGATAGCTTTCTGGAGAGCTTTTCAGACTAGCCTTGGTCTCAGTGGGGGAATCCCTGATAGGGATTATATGACTTCCCAAGACTCCTATAGCTGGCATCTAAGGCAGAATTCACACTCAAGTCCTGACTTCACCTCTCATATTGCATTTATTATAGCACATAGATGCCTAAAAAGAGACATTAGGAAGTATTTTCAAAGTAGCAAGTAAAGTCTATATTTGTGGTGATTTTCTAGTCTCTTCTGCACATATTTAAACAAAGAACCTAAAATATCTCATACAATAGAGAATTACTGGAGAAGTGCCCCTTTTAATGATACTTCATCTTCTACATCACTTCAAATTACTTTGTATAGTGTACAATGACAGATTATTTCCTTTATACAATAACAACAGTATTATGCAATTATCAACTATGATAAACTTAGTATTTCTCTTCAGTACAATGATCCACCATATTCCCAAAAGTTTTATAATAGAAAATATTATCTACATCCAAAGAAAAAAAACTATAGTCTGAATGAAGATCTAAATACACTCTTTTCACCTATTTATTTGTTTTTTTCCTTTCTTTTGGTTTTTTGTTCTGATTCTTCTTACACAACATGACTAATATGGAAATATGTTTAACATAACTGCACATGTACAATCTAGATCATATTGCTTACTGTCTTGGGAAGAAGAGAGGAAAGGGAGAGAGAAAGAAACATTTGGAACTCAAAAATCTTACAAAAATGAATGTTGAAGACTATCTTTACATGTAATTTGAAAAAAAATAGTATGAAGCTCAAGAGAGAGATTGAGAGACAGGGAGAGAGACAGAAACAAAGACATACAGAGAGAAAGAAAAAGAGAAATATAGACAGAGAGAGGGAGAGAGACAGAAAAAGAGATAGAGAGCCAGAGTCAGAGGTAAAGATAGAGAAACAGAGAGAGACAGAGACAGAGACAAAGAAACAGAAAGAGAGAGAGAGAGAGAGAGAGAGAGAGAGAGAGAGAGAGAGAGAGAGAGAGAGAGAGAAAGAGGAGCGGGGAGAGAGATTATTTCCCAGAGGGATAGAATGAATGGTAAGAATTAGCACTATTTTGATCAAAGCCATGCAATTATGTTTTTTTATCATCATCAAGAAATGCCCCCTTTAAAGAGTGTATAACATATCAGAAAGAATAATGGCTTGCAGGACAGATTTCTAGGCTCAGTAGTGCCATTCCATTGCTCCTTAGGGTAGTGACCTCTCTGTTGAGAGGTTGTTGTCCAAAAAGTTGGACAAAATGAATTGTTAAGATTCTTCCAGACCTATGTTTCAGTTATTCTGTAACTCTAGGATTTGTCTTCTAAAAACAAAGTTATAATCTACCATGAAAATCATAAATGAGGATGAAAGTATCTTGTCTGCCCCTCTCATTTTATGGCTGAGAAAAACAAGGCACTGAGACTCTAAATGATTCCCCTAAGCTCATTCAAACAAGTCAATATCAGAATTGGGATTCAAACCCAAATCTTCTTACTCTAGAATGAGTGTATTTTAATTAAACATCAAAACTTCCCTCTCAGTGCAACAGAGATGATGTTGATTGTGTTGTTCATCTAATCTTCTCTTCCAAGGGAACTAATATAGCACCTACCATTAGAATCATCGTTTACTTGGCCATCCAACCTACTAAGATGCTAATTTCTCAGTACAGAATTGAATGGCTCACAGTTGAATGATTGTCTGCCATTGTTTTTTTAATGTGATTTTTTTTCTTTTATTTTTTCTTTGATTTTTAATTATAGCTTTTTATTTACAAGATATATGCATAGATAATTTTTCAGCATTGACCCTTGCAAAACCCTCTTGTTCAACTTTTCCCTTCCTTCCCCTCACCCCATTCCCTAGATAGCAGGCAGACCCATACATGTTAAATATGTTAAAGAATATGTTAAATACAATATATGTATACATATCCATAGTTATTTTGCTGCACAAGAAAAATCGGACTTTGTCTGCCATTGTTTTAAGAATCACACTACTGCCAATGACTATGGCTATCAGGTTGCTATAAGAGTCTATTATTAAAGGAGAGATTTGTTATACAAAAAGCATTCAGCCCTTCCAAAGCAAAAAATAAAACAAATCAACCAAAAAAAAAAAAAACACAAGAGCAATGATGAAATAAGAGGAAATCACAAATGTCCATTACAAAAAATTTAAAAGTGAGTTTGTTAAGCACTAGAAATAAAGGAAACACGTTTGAAACAGTGTTATTAGTCTATTGCATTTATTGTATTAAGAAACAGAAATGAATGTGTTGGCATTCCATTTCTTGCCAGTTATGCGGTTTTTATAACTCTTGGGAGAGTTTGTTTTCATTATTTGATAGCATTTATAGAATGCTATATTTAGTCTGAAAACTAGCACATACTGGTAATTTCAGAATTCTGCATATCCCTTGATAAAATATTCAAAAGTAAATGGATAGAAATACAATGTATATACACTAAGAGATATTTCATACAAGCTGTGCAAGTATATAGAGTGAAAGAGTGCATCATCCCATATACTTATAAAAACACATGCAAACACACTATCAATTCAACTTATATTTATTAAGTTCATATTAAATGCTAAGTACTTTATGAGATGGCAATGCAATAATAATAAATTAAAAATCTATATTTTTAAAGAATTTAGATTATAATGAGGGAGACAATCCTCCCACACATACACATGTAAACATACACACAAATATATGTTTATGTATATGAATATATCCATATATTTTTGTACATTTATTTTTCAATTATGTCCAACTTTTCATAGTCTCACTTTAGGCTTTCTTGGCAAAAATACTACAGCGGTTTGCCAATTCTTTTTCAAGCTTATTTCCATTCTTTGAGATAGAGGTAAAGAGAGAATATATTCTAGGCATGAAGAATGGCCAATGTAAGGCATAGAAAAGACATATGGAATGTTGTAAAAAAAAAAAAAAAACAGAGAGGACAGTTTTTCAAAGTGTTGGACAGTGTTTTAAACTGTTGGATAGTGTTTCAAAGTGTCAATGTCCAAAGATAAGTTGGGAAACAGAGAAAGTTTTATTTTGCCCTAGAAAATAGAGGAAGTCTCTGCAGTAGAAAGAATAGGGAAATCACCATCTAATCTATGCTTTGGCATTAGTACATAGGATGAAATTCTAAGGAGAGCGATTTAAGATAGGGAGACCTATTAGTAAGCTGTTGCAATAAACTGAGTGAGTGTTGATGAGCACTTCACCTGACGTAGTAGCTGAGGCAGTGTGAGTAGAGAGAGGGGATCAGATATGATAGTTGTCATGAAGGTAGAAAAATAAATTGTGGTGTTTGTGTATGAGGAGTGAGTGAGAGGTTTGAGGATAATTCAAGGTTATGAACCTCAGAAACTAGAAAGGAGCATGATACTTTTAATAAAAACAAGAAAATTTAGGAAAGATGAGGTTTTGTGAGAAGAGACAGGGAATTCAATTTTTTTATGTTGAATTTAAGATGCTTTGGGGAAATCTAGTTTGAGATGTTTAATAGGCAGTTAGTAAAGAAATTATAATATGGAGTATAAAATCCTAGTGTGGACACACACACACACACACACACACACACACACACACATATATATGAATAGGCATTTGTATACATATGAATATGTTCATAAGCATTTATGTATATTTGTGTATATAAAATTGTTTGTGCATGTGTATCTAGATATGTGGGGCAGATAGGTAATATTATGAATGAAACATTATGTCTGGTGTCAAAAAGATTAGAGATCAAATCTGACCTCAGATACTGGCTTTGTGACCCTGGTCAAATCACTTAATGCTGTCTGAATAAAGCAAGAGAAGGAAATGACAAATCCCTTCAGTATCTTTGCCAAGTAAATCCGAAAGACAGTGGCTCCATGGGCTCAAAAAGAATCAGACACAGTTAAAGGATTGTAATGGGCCAGAACTCTGGAGGAATATACTTGAGGCAAGGATTCTTACAACAAGGTGTTAACTCAGTGGAATTGATAAGAGAATGGTTAGTTCTCTAGTTCAATAGTTTAATCTTACAACAAATAATGGTTCCCTAGTGATATAATGATTGTCATATGTATGTATATATGTATATATGAATTGATTTAATTATAATAGAGTATAAAAGCTGGGGCAAACAGACCCACAGAAGAGAAGACTTGACCAGCCTCATGGTGGCACTCCTGCCTTCATCATTTCTCCACTAAGATCAAGGACTTAGGATGGTCCCAAAATCTTCCAGAGAGCTAGTCTGGACACTATATTTTAATCCATCTTGGTGTGGGAACTCTAGAAAGCAATGGTACATTTTATCACCCCAACTAGGGGGCTCTAGAAAGCAAGGCATAACATTGAGATGTGCAGACTGCTGACTGGCTGATTGATCGTGTTAGAGTACTGACCTTTTAAAGACTCTCTGGGTATAACCTCAGCTACCATCAAAGGACTAAAAACCAAAGACAGTCTATATTTGTAAATATCCATGTATGTATGAATATGAAAATAACATAAACATGGTCTCTTCCCTGAGCTTCAATTCTTCTTCACCAATTATCTTTTGGACATTTCCAACCAGGTGTCCTAGAGAAATCTCAAACTCAACTTGTCTAAAATTGAATTCATGAACTGTCCTTTCAAATTCTCCTCTCTTCCAGTTTCCTGTTTCTGTTAAGAATGTTACAATCTTTTCAGTCTCCAAATTTCCTGGCAATATCCTCTACTGTCTCCTTCATGGCACTTAGCCAATAAGTTGCTAATTTTTACTATTTCTTCATGTGTTTGTAAATTGATGAGATTTCTTAGAAAGAGAGTGTAGAAGGAGAAGGGGTGCAAAGATCAGAACCGAGGGAAATACATTTACTAAAGAAAGATATGGATGATAAGCCCACAAAGAAAATTGAGGAAGAGTCACACATGTAGGAAAACCAGATAAAAGAAGTATCACAAAAACACAGAAAGAAGATAGTATACAGAAGCACAAATTATCTAACTGTGTTACATGCTGTATAAAATAGGTTAAGGAAGATGAGGACTGAGAAAAGGTCAATTTGTCAATGAAGATATTATTGTTCACTTTTGGGAGGGGAGTTTCAAGTGAAGTATGAAATCAGAAATTGGTTTACAAAAAACAGAGGAGAGGAAAAGAAGTAGAGAAAGGAAATACAAACAATGTGTTGGACTAAGAAAGGAATGATCATTCTATTTCATTTCAAAACACAATTCATGTGTATTTCTTTAGATTTGGATGATTTTATCTTCTCTTTGTCTCTAGTTCCTATTTAGAGACAATTTGGATTCATGAACAAAGCTAAATTTAGAGTTAGAGAATGCCTGGATTTAAATCTAGATTTTGATTTTCTTTAGGGATGCTGGGTAATATATTTCATGTCTCTGTTCTTCAGACATCTCTTGTCTCATACAAAAGCTGAATCTGCATTGATGAAGAAAATTTTCACTTAGGAGTCCTCTATTCCATCAAAATAACTTCTCCTTCCTGTATTTACTAATCCACAGAGCCTTGAATATAGCATATACTTAATAATCATTTATTGAATTGATAGAATTATCTATCTGGGTATTATTATAACAGAGAGCACATTTACATCCATTATCTCATTTAATCAATCAATAAACACTTATTAACTATCTCCTCTGTGCTAAGTACTATGAAAAGCAATGAATACATAGAGATACAAGTGATCTACAACATAAAGAGCTTGAAATATATCAAAAAACTTCATAAAGTTATGTTCATATATTATGTACAAAAGAGATATGGAAATTTTTGGAGGAATAGCACTTATAGCTGGCAAGAAGGGTCAAAAACTGGGGACCTGGGGAAGGGTCAAAATAAGACTTCATATAGAAGGGGGTATTTTACTTGTGTCTTGAAGGAAACTAGGAATTTTCAAAGGTAGTGGTTAGTGTTGGGAACAAAATATGTAACTTTGCTTTATCTCTAGTAGACCTTTTCTTCTCTTCTTGTGAGAGGATGATGGTGATTCAAGAAGACTGAGAGTCAGTTACTGTTCTCTGACCTTCCCACTGAAAGACTGTTGCATTGTATGACCTCTGTCCTTTTCCCTTTGCCTCCCATTTATTTCGTCCCCAGTCCACAAGCAACACCTGTGTCAATAAAGGGTGCCCAGCAACTCCCTCAAGTGTCACAATCCACAATTACAGAGGTTCTCAGAGACTTGACCTACCCCTTCACCCATGTATTGTCCTTAACAATCACCCAATTTTTTTGTTTAAATGGGATTATTTTTCCCCCACAGCATGACCAATAAGTTTCTGCATGCTAGGGAGTGGAAACAGCACCATAGTAGGTGTTGAATCTTATGAAATGTCATGAAGGCATGCTTTCAAACAGACAAGAGAACTATAGTCAGAACAAGCATTTAAGTCTCTCATCAGTCTCCTGGCTCATCCCTTTGATATATTGGCTCCAAATTTTACACAGAGGTCTTCATTAAAGATAACCCAACTATTACATAATTGGCAATGAATTTTTGAAGAAAAGAGTTCTAAGATTCCTATTAAAGGACCAACTATCTTTACAGATGCATCTAAACATAATATTTGTGCTGTATACTCACATGACTTAACTATAAAGAGAGTAGTCAGAATTCCTTTTCAGTCCACTCAGCAGAATGGATTGTATGCTATCATTCCAGCTATTACTTATTATCCAGGAGATGTAAATATTATATCTGATTCAGCCTACTCAGTAGGTGTGGTACAAAGAATTGCCACAGCCCAAATAAAATTTGTAGCTTCTAATATATATCAGCTCTTTAAGGAATTTCAAGAGCAAGTGAGAAAGCATCCAGGTAAAATTTATATCTTGTGTGGACACTCTCATAATGGACTTCCAGGTCCTGTTTTTTTTTTTTTAATGGAAATTTAAAGGCAGATCGCTTTCTAATCATGTTAGCCAATACTCCTTTATTTTAGGCAGTCCAAGAATCTCATTCTAAATATCATTAGGCTTCTTGAGCTTTAAGTTTACAATTTGGAATAACAAGAGAGGAAGCTAGAAGCATAGTAAAAGCCTGTGCAACTTGCCTTCCTTTCCATGCTTCTACACTCCCTCCAGGGAAAAACCCTCATGGTTTGAGACCCAGTGAAATTTGGCAAATGGATATGACCCATTATAAATCTTTTGGTCATTTGTCTCTCATCCATTTTGTATTAAACACCTTTTCAGGATTTACTTTTGCAATACCAGCAGCAAAAGAGACAGCCTGAGTGGTCATTGATTTCCTTATACAAGCTTTCACAATCATGGGTATGCCACAAGTAATAAAAACAGATAATGGATTTGTATATACTTCTAAACATTTTGCATACTTTTGTGCACAGTATCAAATTTTACACATCACTGGTATACCTTTTAATCATCAAGGACAGGCAATAGCAGAGACGAGAAACAGAGACATCAAGATGCTCCTCCAAAAACAAAAGAAAGGGAAAGCAACAGGTAACCCTAGAGAAAATTTAAATTTAGGTCTCTATACTATTAATTTTTTTGATTTTTGATAAAGATGCACTGGCTCCAGCAGACAGGTTTTATAACCCACAGAAAGGGTAGTGTCCAGTGTGAGCAGCTCCACTATCTTTAGATAATCACCAGGTAATGTCGAGAAATCCAGAAAGTGGTGAATGGAAGGTATCAGATAGGTTAAGTGCTTGGGGGAGAGGATTGGCTTGTATCTCTACAGATGAAAAAGGAATCAAATGGGTGCTAAGGAGACATATTCACTTTTTCCATTGGAAAGAGAAGGAGAAGACCCTTGAAAGGAAGGAGGAGACATAAGAAACATCAAATGATTCCATAGCTGACTGTGCCCACCACTGAAAGAGCCTGGTAGTTATGGCACTTAAGAACATCAAAAAATTGTTGATAAGACTGTTGTAGGACTTTAAAACTAGGGAGGATATGACTATCTGTATTCTAAAAGAAAATAAAGAGGGAGATGTAGAGGGCTAGAACTCTGAAAAAATATACTTAAATCTAGGTCAGCATGGTGCTTATAGTTAAGTACCTATTCAACGTGCGATAATGGTGATATAATGGTTGTTAGTGCTCGGTGTGGTGTAGTGATATAATCATACTTAAGTATTTAAGGACTGGGACAACTGGGAATGCTCTCTCAGCCACAGCTCTCAGCCACAGACACAAGAGAAGATGCCAAATTCCAGACTCCATCTTTGACCAGCCACATAGTCCTCTTACCTCCTTCATTCCTCCACTAAGACTAAGGTCTCAGGCTGATCCCGAGGTCTTTCAGAGAACTATTCTGAACATTACAGGTTAGGAATGCCAGTGCAAAGACAAAAAATCAGAGATGGAGCTCTATGTATGAGGAACACAAATGAGATTACTGGGTACATGATGAATAATAATATGTAACAAATTTGGGAAGTTAATTTGGGCCCAACTAGTATAAATCAATCTTCACAGCAACCCCATGAACTAGATAATATAAATATAATCTTCCTCCTTTTTCAGAAAAAAAAAAATAAATTGCTCTGAGAAGTTAAATCATCTACTCAGTCACCAAGCTAGTGGTTATAGAACTGAAACTTAAATTTAGGGCTTTTGAATTCATTTATCCCAGCAAATATTTTGCATCACTAAAGGGAAAATATTCCAGGGAGAATGAAAAAAGAAGTCAGCAGCAATCTTTGGATCAAAAGCTAGCCTATCTCAGTTAAATGTTTACTTTGGTTATAACAAAATGAATGGGTCACTTAGATATGATGAGCAAGCAATTAAATTTTTGAGGTCATATTTACTTATGGGCACCCTGATCCAGGAGTAACTGTTCACACTCTTGGCATACTTGGACCCTCCACCTTGAAGTCTGAAGAAGGGCACAAGCCCAGGTTACAATTTCTGCATTTAGTCGCTCCAATAATCTTTGCTAAACAACCTACTTTGCAGAGTCGCAGACAGGGCTGCTTATTCCATGATCCTGAATACTAATCATGAACCTTCAAGAGCAATCACTGGCCATGAATTCAGACCTGCTCCCTAGGACACTTTCCCCCCTTTCCAGACTATCCAGGAGAGAGTAGACTGGGGAATTTGTTAGCCTCAGCAATTGGTTAATTAACATTCTCTTGCAACCTTTCTGGAGAATGGTCACAGGCTTATAATCCACTTCCTTTATATTCGAATAGCATGTTTATTCTGCTGAGAAGATTGCTAATTAGTGCAACTTAACATACTTTGGAAGCATTATTTTTCCTAAATCAGTAAGAAAAAACAGACTAACTGATTCAAATTAAGGCCAAAACAACAACCCATATTTCCCCTTATAATTGAGGAATTAATGAGAAAACATTGGACTTATCCTGGAGGCTGTTGAACAGCCAGCTAGGGTGCAAGACATGACTAGTAAATGATCATTTCTTTGTCTGCATTAGAATTGGATAAAAATAACAATCATCTACTACAATCTCACTGGGAAAAGAATACTAGATTTTGAACTAAGGACGAGTTCACATTCAACTTCTGAAACCAAATATCTATGTGATCTTTAACAAATTATTCCCCTTCTTCAGTCATTAGTTTCTTCATCTGTTGTTTGTCCCTTATTTCCAAAGAGGATTCTGAAATCAAGGAGGTAATGCCATAACTTGCAAGTGCATTGGATTTGTGGGAGGGAAGGTTGTGCAAGGTTACCTGCCTCACTTTCCCCTCCAGAGCCATCTAAATTAGACTACCAAATATAGATCAGGATAACTAGAGATAGATGGGGATATCTTGGCCTTTTAAAATTAAGGTCTTTTCTAGGTCTCAGTTTGACTGAGGCAACACCCATTCAATAGGCTAGGTAAATCTGTAAAATAAAGTGGTTAGACCAGATTATCTCTGAAGTCCTATTCTAAATATCAGAATCAGAGGATTTGTGAGTTCAAAGAGACCTCAGCAGTGATGCAGTCTAAACCATACATGAAAGGGATTTCTACTCTAACATATTCCGTGAATGGTCATCTATATGTCTATTCTACTATGATCCAAGGATCAGGACAGGTTGGAAGCACACATAACATAAATGAAAAGAGATTTCTATTTCAAAGCTTTACTTCTGATACAGGACATTAATGAGATGATGAGACATTATTCTGGACAAGTAGAATATAATCTTCTTAATGGCAATGGCAATCTCTTTTTTGTATTTCTATTTTCATCATACAGCACAGTGATTGGTACATAGTAGGCACTTAACAGATGGTTGTTTATTGTTCAAGTCATGCACACACTGGAATCTGTCTTCTCTACCCAAACCAGGAGAAATTAAAAGGGGTCAGGTAAATTTAGAGATTGAGATGACACAATCTTTTTCAATTAGATTTTAATTCAGTTCAATGTAAATCAAATTTGTTACATTATTTTTAAAATTTATTATATTACCTACTATTCAAGGTGTTGGAATCCTTACTAACTGCTAACTAATTAGAGTTGATCTAATCTTACAAGAAGATGTTTTGGCCAGAACCTGAAACAAGGTACTAAGTAGAACTAATCAATACAAGGCTTGTGTTCACACCTTTACTCATTGGAGTCCACAAGTATGCTAGCTTCACAAAGTACACTTTCTAACTTCAAGGGAGTCCACACCTCCCTTAAAGCTCATTGGGCCAGAGAGCACTATGGGAGAAAACCCATAATCCCATTTTCTCAGAAGAGGCAGATAAAAGGCCAGCAATGAGGGATCTATGGCAGAATACATTTTTTCCTCTTGGCTGGCTGATCGCGCTGGACTCGAGAGGAATGACTCTGGTGCAGAGAACACTTTGACGGATTTCAGTGGAGCTACGCCAGAAGCCCTTTCTCCGCGGCAAGTTGGTGGCTGGGCTCCCCAGAAGGAGATAAGAGAGACCTTCCATCTCTGTCTTGGTTGGAGGCAGAAGAAAGCAGAGGCAGAGGCTGAAGGACAGAACCTTTGGATTTGGAGACATCCGAAGGGCTCCAAGCCTCTAAACCGGCTTTGCCTTGAGAAGAACAGGAACTCCAACATTTGAACTCATAATACAAGGCACTATATTAGTTGCTAGGAAATATAGTTGTTGGTGTTATTGTTGTTGTTGGTGGTGGTGTTGTTTTTAGGCAATCCTTGCCTGTAAAGAATTTATAGTGTACCAATGGAATGCATACCAATGGAATGGATTCTGCTTCCATATGGGCGCAATCCCTGCTTCTTTCTTTTGCTCAGGGAACTGTAATGAATATTTCCTCAGTAAAGGATATATAATTTAATGATCCTGTGTTTTGATTGACAAAAACTGTGATTTCCCAGACCACAGTGCCAAACCTTCCCTGTTATAGATGTTTTTCCTTAAAGCATAAGCATCATGAGGGCAGAAAATCTCTATCTTTTGTATTTGTATATCCAATATTCAGCTTAATGCTTGCTTACAAAAATTACCTGATTTTTTCTTTTCATTCATTCATTTATTCATAACAATTTAAATTTACATAAACAATCAAATATAACAAAATGTTTCTTATAGCTAGCTTCTTTTGACTTTCCTCATTTCTCAAAGAGATAGAAATTATAGATGCAATTAACCCTATTTTTATACAAATAAAAAAAAAAGGTTTAAGGAGTGACTTTAAAAGCCAAGATGGCAGAATATAGGCAGCAACGTAGCTAAACTCACTTAACATTGTCCTCCAAAGAATTTTAAAATACCTTATCAAAACGAATTTTATACTGACAGAGCCAAGTTAGAACTTGGAACATTTTTTGCATTTTTGCAGCCTAAAATTACTTAGGAAGTCAAAAAAGGAATGGTTTGTGATGCTGTGAGAGGTGACCTGAATTGCAAGCACCATGACACTAGTGGTAGACAACAGTGGTAGCAGTAACCATAGCTGCTTTGGAAGCTTTCAGTCCAGACATAGTAATGGGGGGCCAACCATCTAGTCAGAAAAAAATTATAGGGTACCGGTTGTTGGTACTGAGTACAGTTGTCATTGACTAGAAACTTTTTTTTATTACCTATTTGTAGTTCTGGGTCACAGTTCCAAAACAGAAAGGAACACTGGAAGCAGGAGTCCTGACTGCAACTCCAAGGAAGAGAGGAGTAGTAGAATATGAGGTTGATGGAGAAAAAGAGATTTGGTCACAGTTCCAGAGTCTAGAGGAGTGATAGTACATGTGGATATATGGGATTTGGATTCCTTCCTGGGTAAAAACCAGAACATAGAGCAGGAAGGCAGTAATCACTCCTCTCCCTAGATCAGCAATTTTGGAAGCAATAAATATTTTTAAACTCCCAGAACTCTGAAAATAGCACCATGAAAAAGCCTGAAGCTTTGGACAGTCCCCTCACCACCCCCCGGTAAGCCTAACTTTAATATAAAGTTCAAGATCAAGAAACAGGCTAGGAAAAGATGTGCAAAACAAAAGTAACAAAAAAGAATTTGATTGGAAAAAGCTATTATAGTGACACAGAGGACCAAGACACAAATTCAGAAGAAGATATCAAAGTGAAAACATTAAGCAATCTCAAATTAAAATGCCAATTGGATCAAAGTCTCAAAAGAATTTTTGAAAGTAATAAAAAAGAGACAAGATTAGTAGAGATCATGTTGAAGAAAAACCATGAGAGTAATGTGAAAAAAATAGCTTGGTTAAAAAAAACACAAGAAGATTAAAGAAAATAATACCTTAAATAATAGAATTGGCTCAATAACAAATGAGGCACAAAAAGTCACTGAAAAAAAGAGCTCTTTAAAAAGTCTAATAGGCAACATGTAAAGGATTGCCCCTCCCCTGGGGGAGGGGGTGGAGGGAGGGAGGAGAAAAATCGGAACAGAAGTGAGTGCAAGGGATAATGCTGTAAAAAATTACCCTGGCATGAGTTCTATCAATAAAAAGTTATTTTAAAAAAGTCTAATAGGCCAATGGAAAAGTAAGTATAAAAAATCACTGAAGAAACTAATTTCTTAAAAACCAAAGTAGAATAAATGGGGGAAAACTAAACATCAAAAATTGAAAACTAATAACTCTATGAAATATCAAGAAGCAATATAGCAAAGCCAAAGGAATGAGATATAGAAGAAAATGTGAAATATCTCATTTAAAAAAATAGCTGATGTGGGAAAAGATGCAGAAAGATCATTTAGGAATTATTTGACTAACTGAAAGTCAAGATAAAAAAAGACATTAGATATCATCTTTCAAAAAATTGTTAAGGAAAACTGCCTTGACATCTTAGATCCAGAGTTTAAAATAGATATTGAAAGAAGCTATCTTTCACAGCCTGCATGAGATACCAAAATGAAGACTCCCTGGAATATTATAGCCAAATTTCAGAGTTCTCAGAACAAAGGGGAAAATATCAAATGCAGTGAGAAAGCTATAATTCAATATGGTAGAACCATAATTAGGATCACACAAGATTTAGTAGTTTCCATGTTAAAGGAGTAGAAGGTTTGAAATATGATGTTCCAAGAAACAAATAAGCTAGCATTACAGTCCAAGAAGAATCTACTCAGACAAACTGAATATAAATTATTTTTATTTTATTAAAGCTTTTTATTTACAAAACATATGCATGGGAAATTTTTCAATATTGACCCTTGCAAAACCTTCTGTTCCAAATTTTCCCCTCCTTTCCCCCATCCCCTCTCCTAGATGGCAGGTAGTCCAATACATGTTAAATATGTTAAAATAAATGTTAAATCCAACATATATATATATGTACACACACATACATACATTATTTATATAGTTATCTTGCTGCACAAGAAAAATTAGATTAAGAAGGAAAAAAAAAAACGAGAAAGCAAACAACAACAGAAAGAGTGAGAATGCTATGTCGTGGTCCACAATTAGTTCCCATGGACCTTTTTCTAGGTGGCTCTCTTCATCACTGAACAATTGGAATTGGTTTGAATCATCTTATTATTGAAGAGAGTCATGTCCATCAGAACTGATCATCATATAGGTTTGTTGTTGTTGTGTATAATGATCTTTTGGTTCTGTTCATTTCACTTAGCATCAGTTCATGTATGTCTCCCCAGGACTCTCTGAAATCATCCCTGTAGGTTGTTTCTTACAGAACAATAATATTCCATAAGATTCATGTACCATAATTTATTCATCCATTCTCCAACTGATGGGCATTCCATTCAGCTTCTAATTTCTTGCCACTACAAAAAGAGCTGCCACAAACATTTTTGCACTTGTGGGACCCTTTCCCTCTTTTAAGTTCTCTTTGGGATATAAGCTCAGTAGAAACATCGCTGGGGTCAAAGGGTATGCACAGTTTGATAATTTTTTGAGCATAATTCCAAACTGCTCTCCAGAATGGTTGGATCCATTCACAGTTCCACCAACACTGTATCAGTGTCCCAGTTTTACCACATTCCCTCCAACATTAGTCATTATCTTTTCCTTTTATTTTAGCTAATCTGAAAAGTGTGTTGTGTTATCTCAGAGTTGTCTTAATTTGTATTTCTTTGATCAATAGTGATTTAGAGCACCTTTTCATATGACTAGAAATGGTTCTAATTTCTTAATCTGAAAACTGTCTGTTCATATCCTTTGATCATTTATCAATTGGAGAATGGCTTGATTTCTTATAAATTCGAATCAGTTCTCTATATATTTTAGAAATGAATCCTTTATCAGATCCTTTGGATGTAAAATATTTTTCCCACTTTCTTGCTTCCCTTCTAATTTTGTCTGCATTCGTTTTGTTTATACAAATCCTTTTTAACTTAATATAATCAAAATTTTCTATTTTGTAATCAATAATGATCTCTAGTTCTTCTTTGATCACAAATTCCTTCTTCCTCCACAGGTCTGAGAGATAAACTCTCCTATGTTCTTTTAATTTCTTTATAATATCATTCTTTATGTGTAGATCATGGACTCATTTTGATCTTAAATTGGTATATGGTATTAGGTGTGGGTCAATGCTAAGTTTCAATTTTCCCAGTAATTTTTGTAAAATAGTTAATTAGTATCCCAAAAGCTGGGGTTTTTGGGTTTGTCAAACACTAGATTGCTATTGTATAGCACTGGTATAGCACTAAATAAATAGATTAGTTTAGGTAGCATTGTCATCTTTATTATATTCACTCAACCTATCCAAGAGCACTTGATATTTTTCCAGGTGTTTAGATCTGACTTTATTTGTGTGGAAAGTGTTTTATAGTTTTGCTCATATAATTCCTGACTTTCCCTTGACAGATAGATTCCCAAATATTTTATACTATCAACAGTTGTTTTGAATGAATTTCTCTTTGCATCTCTTGTTGTTGGATTTTGTTAGTGATATATAAAAATGCTGATGATTTATGTGGATTTATTTTGTATCCTGAAACTTTGGTAAAGTTGTGGATTATTTCTAATAGTTTTTTTATTTGATTATCTAGGGTTGTCTAAATGTAACATCTTATCATTTGCAAAGAGTGATAGTTTGGTTTCCTCATTACATACTCTATTTCCTTTAATCTCTTTTTCTTCTAAGCATAAAACATAAGGGGAAAAATGGAAATTTAATATAATGAAATGCATTCAAGAATTTGTAACTGAAAAAAAAAAAACCCACGGAGCTAAACAGAATATTTGACATTCAAATAGAAGAGTCAAGAGAAGTATAAAAAATTAAATATGAAAAAGTAATCTTAAGGTATTTCAAGAAATTATTTACCTGCTGGGATAGGAAAATGATAAATATAACTCCTAAGAACTTTACCATTATTAGAGGAGTTAGAAGGAATTTAGAGAATCAATTATGTTTGGATGATTTCCTCCCCCCCAAAAAAAGTTTAAGGGTGAGAAGCACTAATGTACTGAGAAAAAAAGGAAGAAGTAGAGTGGCAGGAACTTTCTCACATAAAAGATGCACACAAGGAAAATATTTTTACAGCAGAGCAACAAATATAGATTTGTGTGTGTGTGTGTGTGTGTGTGTGTGTGTGTGTCTGTAGATAATGTTTAAACAACTCATCTGAATTGTTTCAATGATGGATGAATAGATACACACACATATATGTGTGTGTGTGTATGGGGGGAGAGAGAGAGAGAGAGAGAAAGGGAGAGAGAGAACACACACATATATACATATACATATATATATATATATACTCTATATTTCTACATATAAATAAAATGTGTGTGTATGTGTGTGTGTGTGTACGTGTGTGTGTGTGTGTTTGTGAAGTTTCAATTGGGTAGAGAAATCTATTTTGCCCAATAGGGAAATAGGAGGGTGAGGGGATAAGAGATATTGTGGGAATGATAAAAGGAAGGGTGGATTAAGAAAGGCAATGATCAGAACCAAAACAGACTTTTGAAGAGAGAAAAAATAAAGAGAAAGCTATGCCTAATAGGATAGAGGAAAACACACAATAATCATAACTGTGAAAAATTCCAATATAATGAGCTCATCCTTAAAGCAGAAGTAGGTAGCAAAATAAATTAGAAAATAGAGTCAAATAATACAATATTTTCAAGAGACATTTGAAAGATCAACACACATGCAGAGTTAGAATAAAGAGCTGGAGCAGAATCTATTATGCTTCAAGTGAAGTAAAAAGATAGAGATAGTAAATATGATCTCAGACAAAGCTAAAGTAAAAAATAGACTTAATTACAAGAAATAATCAGGGAAACTACATTTTGCTAAAATGTACCATAAATAATGAAGTAATATAAAAACTTTTGAAGCTTCATTTCTCAAATATATAGGAAACGGAGTCAAAATCATAAAAATAAGAGCCATTCTCCAACTAATAAAATCAATAATAAATCATTATTGATTAAAATTGGAAATTGAGGGAATATTCATCAATTGGAAATGGATGAACAAATTGTGACATATGGATTATGTCAGAGTACTATTGCACTATGAGAAATGACAAGGGGGGTAGTTTCAGAAAAAAAGGGCAAGATTTATATAAAGTAATGCAAAGTGAAGTGAGAAGAACCAGGAGAACAATGTATACAGTAAAAGTAATATTAAAAATATATTCACTTGTGAAAAACTTGGCTACTCTGATCAATACAATGCTATAAGATAATTCTGAAGATCTCATGATGAAAAACAAATGCTATCTGTTTCCAGAGAGAGAACTGATGAACTTTGAGTACAAGCTGAAGTATAATTGTTGGTAAAGTTGTGAACTAATCCAACCATTCTGGAGAGCAATTTGAAGCTATGCCTAAAGGGCTATCACACTTTGATCCAGCAGTGTCTCTACTGGGTCTATAACCTAAAGTGATCAAAAAAAAGAAAAAAGGACCCACATGTGAAAAAATGTTTATAGCAGCCCTTTGCATAGTAGCAAGAAACTGGAAACTGAGTAGATGCCCATCAGTTGGGGAGTGACCAAAAAATTATGCCATCTGAATGTTATGGAATATTATTTTCCATAAGAAATGATCAGCAGAATGATTTTATTTATTATTTTTTTTTAATTTAAATTTTATTTTATTTAATAATAACTTTGTAGTGACAGAATCCATGCCAGGGTAAATTTTTACAACATTATCCCTTACACTCGCTTATGTTTCGTTTTTTCCCCTTCCTCCCTCCACCCCCCACCCCCAAGATGGCAAGCAGTCCTATATATGTTAAGTATGTTGCAGTATATCCTAGATATAATACATATTTGCAGAACCGAACAGTTCTCCTGTTGCACAGGGAGAATTGGATTCAGAAGGTAAAAATAACTCGGGAAGAAAATCAAAAATGCAAATAGTTCACATTCGTTTCCCAATGTTCCTTCTCTGGGTGTAGCTGTCTCTGTCCATCATTTATCCATTGAAACTCAGTTAGGTCTCTTTGTCATAGAAATCCACTTCCATCAGAATACATCCTCATACAATATTGTTGTCGAAGTGTATAATGATCTCCTGGTTCTGCTCATCTCACTTAGCATCAGTCCATGTAGGTCTCTCCAAGCCTCTCTGTATTCACAGCAGGATGATTTTAGAAAATCCCAAGAGAACATTGTACACAGCAAAAACAAGATTATGTGATGATCAACTCTGATGGATGTAACTTTTCAACAATAAGGTGATTCAGGCCAATTCTAATAAACTTATGATGGAGAGTGCCATTGACATCCAGAAAGAAGATTGTGGGAACTGAATATGTATCACAATATATTATTTTTACTTTTTTAATTGTTTGCTTGCCTTTTTTCTTTATCATTTCTTTTCTTTTTGATATCATTTTTCTTGTGCAGCATGATAAATGTGGAAATGTGAATAGAAGAATTGTCTAGAAGAGGGGGTAAGGGCAAGGGAGAGAGAAATTTGGAATGCAAGGTTTTACAAGGGTGAATGTTGAAAACTATCTTTGTATATGACTTGAAAATAAAAAGCTATTATTAAAAAGAAATAATTTTCTTATTTTCTTTATTGATTTTGGTGACAATTGATAGATTTATTTTGTATGATTTCATATGTATAATTGAAATAATTTTGTTTGCTGTCTCAGTGGATGAGGTGAGACTAGTAAGGAAAGAGAATTTTGATTCAAAAATCAGTTACTTATTGGAATTACATAGCTGGCAAGTGAGAGAGGGAATATTTGAACTCAGATCTTGAATAATTACAAGTCCAATAATTACATTGATCTAGAGCCAGAAGGAATCTTAGAAACAATTTATTCCACCACTCCCCCCCTTTATTTTTACAGGTGAGGAAATTAAGGTCCTATTCTTCCTCTACTGCCATGTACAAATTAATATAACAGGAAAAAATTGAGATCAAAGGCAAAAAATGAGAGAGAGAGAGAGAGAGAGAGAGAGAGAGAGAGAGAGAGAGAGAGAGAGAGATTGATTTTAGGTAGGTAGAGAGGAGGTTGGAAGTAGGTATCAGAGGAGAGTTAGTGGAGGAAGCAATCTTTGAATTAGGTCATTTTACATGTTCTTATGAAAAGCAAATAAATAGAAAAGTCAAGAGGATGGATCAAACTAAATGAAGTGGAGACATCCTAGGTCAATTTATTGGAATCACTAATAACCACTTCTAAATAGCAGCAAGCTAACTTCCTCTGTTTCAGAAGCTACCCGTGGAGCCAAGGTAAATTATAACAACAAAATGATAAAACAACCAGCATTAGCTTTCTACTAATGAGAAAACCCCAGCATTTCAATAGTAATCCCATAAATAATGACTGGAAATCTCCAGATGGAAAGATCCAATTGCTAGACAAGTCAACCCAGCAGGAATAGTCATTTTAGAGCTTCGTGCTCTGAATTGTATACCCTTCCTCACCCAGCCAGAGAAAATTAAACACAATACATCAACTATCAAAGCATATTGGTAGGCACTGTTCAATTATTCATTAACTGATGATAGATGATAACGTATGCAACTTCTATTAAGTTTACTTGTCATTTGCTTCTCATGGACATCTGCAATCATGCTTAAAGGATCACACAGAGAAGGGCTCTTTTCTTTAGCCTGAATTAGGAAAGGTTACTTTTTCATAGCATTGAAAATACTCCTTGGAATGTACTTTCTTAGGCTTCAGTTTCCAAAGAATAGGAAGGTTGAAAGTTTAATACTTAGCAAAGGACCTTTGCACAAATAGGTACTGAATCATTGTTTTCTGAGTTGAATGAAGTTATAACAGCTTCCTTTGGCTAACACTGAGAGAAAGCAAGGGGACGTATTTGGAATCAGAAGGCTGTGGAAGAGGCTCATTGATCTAGAGCCAGAAGGAATCTTAGAAACAATTTATTCCACCACTCCCCCCCTTTATTTTTACAGGTGAGGAAATTAAGGTCCAATGAATTTAAGCAATTTCCTCAAGCTTAATCAAATAGGAAGTGACAAAACCAGAACTGAAATGTAGGCCCTTTAACTTCTAAATAGATACTTTCCCCAGGCATTTTCACTCTTTTGCCCAAATCACAGAGTTGTTATTAATTAACTGCATAACATGGAACAAGAGACTTCATCTTTCATCTTTTCCTTGAAAGGACTGGCTTAGATACTCTCTAGGCTTCTTAGCATCATCAATTACATGAAAAGATATCATTTAATTTCTTAAATGTTGCTTTTTCATTTATAAGATAAGAAAAAAAAATTCTTGCTGGATTATTCTCCAGACTCACGAGAAAAGAAATTTTGTAAATTTAAGAGCACTACATGAACTTATCATTTTTACTCTTTTGGGAAAAAGCATTGGATTTGGGATCAAAATACTTAGATTCAATACTGACTCTGATACTTAATAGGATACTTAGTGAAATCCACTAAATCTCTTTGTCTTTATAAGGCTTGATTTCTTATTAAGTATGGAATGTACTGTGTGCCTCATAGGGTTAAAGAGGTGGTGGTGGTGGGACAGAGGAGCACTTTACAAACCTCTTATTGTTAGAATAACAGAAATTTATATGTTGTAGAGGTCTTTCCACAAGTCACTGTCTATGCATAGATGAATTTTCTAGGAGAATAAATAAGGTATTAAGAATATCCCTAAGTCCAGATGCCATTGCTAAATATGTAGGAGATTTTATATTCATTATAATATGGAAGGCTCTGTGAAACTTTTAAATTACTCTACCCTTTCAAAACAAATGACAGCAAAATGCACATCATAATAAATAGAACCAGAGTTGTTTCTTAAATTTATTTAGAAAACAACATAATGATTGTTTATATTAATATTTTTCTATTATCCATTGTATCCATAGCATTCCCTTTTAGCTGCAACAAACCCATGATGGAATGGAAAATTTCTTATCTCTGTACTGCAGATGATGAAAGTGAAGTTGAAAACAATAGTTTATCCAAAAAACAGTGATCAGATTGCATGTAAAAAAATGTCTATTTGTATGTTGGTAGAAGGCTAGCCCTCAATTCTGACCTTAATAATATGAACCTGGTTGATAAGGTCCAGGAAAAGACAGGACTCTGAGATTTGTATTTTGTTGTGGCTATTTATAGATTTAGAACCCTATAAATTTAGGTTTTTTTCCCCATTATACAGCATTTCTTCTAAATATCTAACTCACAATACATTCAATATCATGTTCATAAAAAGAAGTAAAATAGAGATAGAGAAATGTGTGCATACACACACACACACACACACACACATATATATACAGAAATGTGTCAATGAATGTCTATATGATTGGGTATATCTATTACATGCATAATGTAATAAATATATTGTATATGTATAGTACATGAATATATGTACCAAGACAATATATTATATAATATTGTCTATATATATAGACAATATTATATAATATATAATACATGCATTGTGTGTGTGTATATATATATATATATATATATATATATATATATATTATCTTCCACACAAAAAATGTATCATTTAAAATTTCACATAGTACTAGCTCTGGGATTTTCAGGAGATTTTGGTTAGATGAGCAGATGTCCTTAATCACAGTCATTTCTTTGTTTTCCCAAGCAAAACAAAACTCTGGAGGGCAAAGAAGGCCTAATTTGGGATAGTGATTCTGGTATCCTCATAGGATCAGAGATTTTGATTTAGAAGAGACTTCAGACATTTTGGTCCTAGTCTTTTTTTTTTTTATCAATGGAGAAATGTGACCCAAAGAGGTTAAGACCCCACTCCGAGTGACACAAGTAGTAGGTAGAAGAACTTAAATTTTAATCTGGTCTTCTGCCTCCAAATCCAGAAAACTTTCTGTTTGACATTTTGAGTAAATACTTTAATTTTTTTTTTTAGTTTCTTCATCTGTAAAGTCAAGATAATGCTTGTATAAGTTATGAGAAAGAAATAAGAAAATGAATGTAAAGTGTTTTATGAAATGACCCTATGCCAATGTGGAATGTTAGTATGAGAATGACTATTACTATTATTACTGATTACTACCAATATTACCTAAACTTGTCATTTAGTTCCAAAGACATAGTCAAGCAATATAAATCTAAGGAATTAAAGTATGATAGAAATGCCATTTCATGGTTTAAAGGGAGCTCTGAGATATCCTGAAACCTGAGAATATGAAGAGTTTAACAATATGTGCCCAACATATCTACATGAAATAAGTGTGTCCAAGCATAGCAAACTGAATTAATGACATTTCACAGAGTTTTTTTTTTTTTTTTTTTTTTTTTTTTTTGCTGTCCTGCCAACTTTGGCTCTTGGGATGGAGAGAGGGAAAGAAGAAATACACATTTATTACATTCCTATTATGTTCCAGGCACTGTGATAACATTTTATAAACACTATTTACTTTGATTCTCAGGCCAGCTCTGGGATGGAGGTGGTATTATCATTCCTATTTTAGAGTTGAGGAAACAGGCAAACAACAGTTAATGAATTACCCAAAGTAACACAGAAGGTGTCTTGTGCTAGATCTGAAATAAGTTGTTTCTGACTACAAATCCCAAACTCTATTCAGTATGCTACTTAGTTGTTCCAGATTCCTAATTCTGGCCCAGACTGGAAACTTTGATTGTTAGTTGTATCATGCCTTGTAGGTTGGCAACTTTATTTTATAATAAGTTTTTTTTTTAATGATACAACTATTAGAGTTCACCATTGTTTCTTTTCTTTCCACATCTAACATAGGAATCAGATCCTATTTCTCCCATTTCAGTCAATCTGGTGTATTATACTATAATTTTGTTGACTTTGCAAATAAGCTACTATATGATTGGCAGATAATTTTTGCCCTGAAAAGCTCTATGATATGGTCTGATTGATAGCCTTAAAACAAAAGGTCTTAGATTTTCAGGATCATACGTTTTCATTAAAAAGAAATAGAATTTTCATATTTTGAAAAAAAAACTAATCTTCAATTCTTTGTTTTTATATAACCTTGGCTTCATTTTTATTATTAAAGCTTTTTAATTTTCAAAGCATACACATGGATGATTTTTCAACATTAACTCTTGCAAAACCATGCATCACAATTTCCCCAAATTCCCCCTGCTATCTCCCATAGATGGCAAGTAATGCAATATGTTAAACATTGTAACATGTATGTTAAATTCAATACATGCATACATATTTCTACAATTATCTTATTGCTCAAGAAAAATCAAATTTAAAAAATGAGAACAAAAATAAAATGCAAGCAAACAAAAAAAGAGTGAAAATGCTATATTATGATCCACACTTGGTTTGCATAGTTCTCTATCCAGGTGTAGATGTCTCTTTTCATCACAAGATCATTGTAACTGGCTTGGATCACCTGATTTTTTGAAAAGAGCCACATCCATCAGAATTGATCATTTTATAATCTTGTTGTTGCCATGTACAATGATTTCATTTTGCTCATTTCATTTAGTTCAGTTCATGTAAGTCTCTCCAGACTTCTCTGAAACCATTCTGCTGTTCATTTCTTATAGAACAATAATATTCCATAACATTCATATATCATAACTTGTTCAGTCATTCTCTAAGTTTCCAATTTCTTGTCACTACAAAAAGGGCTGTGATAAATATATATATATATATATATATATATATACATATTTCTACAATTATCTTATTGCTCAAGAAAAATCAAATTTAAAAAATGAGAACAAAAATATTCTATTCCAAATTTTTCCCCTCCTCTCCACCCCCTTCCCTAGATGGCAGATAGTCATATTTAAATATGCCATAAACATTTTTGCACATATGGATCCTTTTTCCTCCTTTAAGATCTCTTTGAGATATAAGCCCAGTGGAAACACTGCACATGGTATGCATAAGTTGATAGTCCTTTGGGCATGGTTCCAAATTGCTCCAGAATGGTTGGATCAGTTCACAATTCCACCAGCAATGCATTTGTGTCCCAGTTTTTCCACATCCCCTCTAATATTCATCATTATCTTTTCCTGTAACCTTAACCAATTTGAGAGATGTGTAGTGTGGAGGTTTCTTAATTTGCATTTCTCTGATCAAAAGTTAATCTTTATTTCTTAAAAAAAAAAAAAAGAAATTTAATGTAATAAAGAAGTTATGGCCAAAGCAAGATGTTGAAGAAGAAATAGAACTTTGTCTGAACTCTTCCTGGCTTCCTTCAGATTAATACCATATCAAATCTTTGAACTGATTTTGTAGTGACAGAACTTTTTTTTTAGAATTAGAATTATAAATTTAGATTCTTTTATAAATTTAGATAAAATTAAATTCTAAAATTAGACAAATTTTCAGCAAAATATGTTTTGGAAAAATTTCAGGAAAGGCCTGTCTCAATCACGCATGAGGGAGGCACTCCAGTGCAGGTGCTGTGCAGGGATCCAGGGCAAAATGGCCTCTGCATGCTGGGGAAATCTACTGGGAGGTTCTTAGCCAAAATACAGCAGTACCAAGCTAGTCTGTTCTGTATAGTAGCTTTTGTACTCATAGACTAGCTGTAAGACCTCCAACTCAACTACTGAGTGAGCTCCTGGACTCCAGCATAACAAATAGGAATTGGCCATGCCCATCCAACACAGGAATGAAGCTAGCAGCACTGCCCTCACAGCAATGTGAGGTCACTTTTGCTTGTAGAGGAAGCTTGAGGCAATCTTCTCTTTGCCCTAAGATCAGACCTCAACCCTTTAAAATGAGCAAAAAAGCAAAAAGAGCTCTCAGCCTAAATAGATTTTTATGGAGACAAGGAAGAACAGACTTCAAATCCTGAGGACACTAAAGACAAAATGTCTCAAGACGAAGCTTCAAAGATGATATGAGCTGGTCTCTATCTCACAAACCTCTTTTGGAAGAATTAAAAACAGTTCTTAAAAGAATTAGAAGAAAAACAAGAAAAGGAAATGAGAGCATTGCAGCCTAACTTGGAAAAGGAAACAGAAATTATCTGAAGAAAATTCCTTAACATAGATTGATGAAATGGAAAAAGAAAAAAAAATGCCAGAATAAAACAGAATTTATGAAACAAACAAACAAACAAACTAAAAACAGTGAACAAAACAACTCATTTAAAAGTTCAATTGACCAAATGAAAAAGGAGATAAATCAGCTAAAGAAAATAATCCACTAAAAATTAGAATTGATATTGTTCTGTAAGGAACGACCAGCAGGATGAATACAGAGAGGACTGGCGAGACTTACATGAACTGATGCTGAGTGAAATGAGCAGAACCAGGAGATCATTATATACCTCAACAACAATACTGTTTGAGGATGTATTCTGATGGAAGTGGACCTCTTTGATAAAGAGAGCCTTAATTGATCAAAGATGGACAGAAGCAGCTACACCCAGAGAAAGAACACTGGAAATGAATATAAACTGCTTGCATTTATGTTTTTCCTCCCGGGTTATTTATACCTTCTGAATTCAATTCTCCCTGTGCAACAAGAAAACTGTTTGGTTCTGCACACATATATTGTATCTAGGATATACTGCAACCCATTCAACATGTAAAGGACTCTTGCCATTTGGGGGAAGGGGTGGAGGGAGGGAGGGGAAAAATCAGAACAGAAATGAATGCAAGGGATAATACTGTAAAAAATTACCCTGGCATGTGTTCTATCAATAAAAAAAAATATTTAAAAAAATAAATAAAAATAAAAATTAGAATTGAATAAATACAAATGAAAGAGTCAATGAGACTTCAAAAATTAGTCAAACAAAACTAAACAAAACCAAAAAAAGAGAGAAAAAAATAGAAGAGAATGTAAAATACCTCATAGGAAAAACTATGACCTGGAAAATAGATCTAGGAGAGACAATGAAAGAATTATTGTATTACCTGAAAACCATGATTAAAAAAAAAGATCTTAGACAATATCTGTCAAGAAATCATCAAGGAAAACTTGCCTGATGTCTTAGAACCAGTGGGCAAAAATAGCTCTTGAATCCAACAATCACCTCTTGAAAGAGACTTCACATTGAAAATTCCAAGGAGTATTATAGCTAAATTTCAGAATTATCAATTCAAGGAGAAAATACTGCAAACAGTCAGAAAGAAAAAATTCATATATCAAGCAGTCACAATCAGCATTACCTAGGGCCTAGAAGTTTCCTATTCAAAGGATCAAAGACCATGGAATATTATATTACAAGGGATAAAGGAGCTTGGACTGTATCTATCAAAATTAAGCATTATTTGTCAAGGAAAACTGTAATGTTCTCTTCTCTAAAATATAATCATTCTCTGGGAGCAGGTTTCTTGGGGAGCTTCTGGAGGCAGACAGTTTCAGTTCAGAGTAATAATTACCGCAAATTCAGCCAGGAGTTAAAGGCCAATCCTATATTGTCTCTTCCAAAATAGCCTGTTAGCTTTCCTTGGTTCTGAGAGCTCTTGTTGCTAGTCTTTTGCCTCTTCCAGCTTCAGCCTTTCTTCTTCCAAATGTCTTCAGCCAGCACAAAAGTAGAATATCGAATGAATATGACTCCGCCTCCCAGAGAGGTATGAACTCCAATGTGTGAACTCTCCTAAAGGTGTGAACTAAGTACATAAGCATTGTCTCTCTCAACTCCAGTGACTTAGCACCTTGTTTCAAGTTCTGGCCCATAACAGAAAACAATGGAAATTCAAGGAAATAGATGAATTTTTGATGAGAAGACCAGAACTGAACAGAACATTTGATCTTCAAATACAGAGCTTGAGAGAAGTTTCTTTCTTTTTTTTTTTTAAATAACTTTTCATTGATAGAACTCATGCCAGGGTAATTTTTTTTACAGCATTATCTCTTGCATTAACTTCTGGTCCGATTTTTCCCCTCTCTCTCTCCATCCCCTCCCCTAGATGGCAAGCAGTCCTTTACATGTTGAATAGGTTACAATATAGGGAGAATTGAATTCAGAAGGTAGAAATAACCCGGGAAGAAAAACAAAAATGCAAGCAGTTTATATTCATTTCCCAGTGTTCTTTCTTTGGGTGTGGCTGCTTCTGTCCATCTTTGATCTGAATTAACTCTCTTTATCGAAGAGATCCACTTCCATCAGAATATATCCTCAAACAGTATCGTTGTTGAGGTATATAATGATCTCCTGGTTCTGCTTATTTCACTCAGCATCAGTTCTTGTAAGTCTCGCCAGTCCTCTCTGTATTCATCCTGCTGGTCATTCCTTACAGAACAATAATATTCCATAACATTCATATACCACAATTTACTCAACCATTCTCCAATTGATGGGCATCGTTTCATTTTCCAGCTTCTAGCCACTACAAAAAGGGCTGCCACAAACATTTTGGCACATACAGGTCCCTTTCTTTTCTTTAGTATCTCTATGGGGTATAAGCCCAGTAGAAACACTGCTGGATCAAAGGGTATGCACAGTTTGATAACTTTTTGAGCATAGTTCCAAATTGATCTCCAGAATGGCTGGATGTGTTCACAATTCCACCAACAATGTATCAGTGTCCCTGTTTTCCCACATCCCCTCCAACATTCCACATTATCTTTTCCTGTCATTCTAGCCAATCTGACAGGTGTGTAGTGGTATCTCAGAGTTGTCTTAATTTGCATTTTAATTAGATCAATTTTTGCTTTTGCTTGATCTGAGATAAGGATGGCTACCCCTGCTTTTCTGACTTCACCTGAAGCACAGAAGATTTTGCTCCAACCTTTTACCTTTACTCTGCATGTATCTCCCTGCTTCAGGTGTGTTTCCTGTAAACAACATATTGTAGGGTTCTGACTTTTGATCCAGTCTGCTATCTGCCTCCTCTTTATGGGAGAGTTCATCCCATTCACATTTACAGTTAAAATTACTAATTCTGTATTTCCTGCTATCCTAATATCCCCAAATTATACTTTTCTTTTTCTTGCCCTCCTTCCCTTCTTCCCTAGTATTAAACTTATTGGTCCCATTTGCATCACGCAGTTCTCCCTCTTTAGTATCCCTCTCTCCTCCCTTTGAATCCCTTCCGCTTTCTTGTTCTCTTCCCTTATTACTCTTTTTCCTTCTCCCTTTTCCTCTCCCACTTTTTAATGAAGTGGAAGAAGAATCTCTGTAAAACAAATATGTCAATTATTTCCTCTTTGAGCCAACTCTGATGAGAGTAGGATTCACACAATGTTCCTCCCCCTCTCTAAGTTCCCTCATATATGATAGGTTTCCTTTGCCTCATTGTCGCATGTAGTTTCCCTCTTTTTATCTCCCCTCTTCCCTTTTTCTGACACTATCCCCTTTCCATTTCTACTTCCCTTTTTTATGTTATATCAGTAAAATCAAATTATACATATGGTTTTTATGTATATCCACAACAGAAATACAGTTCTCAAGAGTTCCTTTTACCTTTTTCTACTTCTCTTGATTCCTGTTGTTGAAGATCAAATTTTTTGTTTAAGTCTGTTTTTTTCTTAGAAACAGATGGAATTCCTCTATTTCATTAAATGTCCATCTTCTTCCGTGGAAAAAAATACTCAGCTTAGCTGGGTAATTTATTCTTGGCTGCATTCCAAGTTCTTTTGCCTTTTGGAATATCTGATTCCAGGCCCTTCGATCCTTTAATGTTGAGGCAGGCAGATCTTGCATGAGCCTTATTGTGGCATCTCGGTATTTGAACTGTTTTTTCCTGGCTGCTTGTAAAATTTTTTCTTTAGTCTGAAAATTCTGAAGTTTGGCCACAATATTCCTTGGAGTCTTTATTTTAGGGTCTTTTTCAGAAGGTGTTCGATGAATACTTTCAACACCTATTTTCCCTTCCGGTTCTATTAATTCTGGGCAGTTCTCTTTGATGATTTCCTGTAAAATAGTGTCTAGGCTCTTTTTTTCACCATAATTTTCTGGTAGCCCGATGATCCTCAGGTTATCTCTCCTAGATCTATTTTCCAGGTCTGTTGTTTTTCCAAGTAAATATTTGACATTTTTTTCCAATCTTTCATTTTTTTGGTTTTGCTTGACTGATTCTTGATGTCTCAATGAATCAGTCATTCCTATTTGTTCAGTTCTGATTTTTAGTGAGTTATTTTCTTCATTAGCTTTTTTTTTTACTTCTTTTTGTATATGTCCAATTGATTTGTTTTGCTCTATGGAAATTTTTTCCATTTCACTATTTTTTTTTTTTAGTGAGTTATTTTCTTTTTCCAATTCGCAAATTCTCTTTCCCTGCACTTCTTGGGAGTTTTTTACCTTTTCCAATTCACATTTCAGGAAGTTGTTTTCTTTTTCCACTTTATCAAATTTTTCTTTTAGTGAGTTATGTGCCTTTTCTGTACTCTCTTGCATAGCTTCTCTTTCCTTTCCCCATTTCTCTTCTAGCTCTCTTTTAAGGTTTTGAATAGTCTCTTCTAGGAGAGCCTTTTGTATTGGAGACCAACTATTGTCTGGAGACTGTCTGCTATTAGTCTCTTCAGGGTTGAAAAGCTGTTCTCTTTCTGTGTAGAAACTATCAATCGTTCTTTTGATTTTTTTACTCATTTTGTTAAAGCCTGTAGGGTCTGCCTTCAGAGCCAGGAGGTTACAAGCTTCCTCTGCAGAGCAGTGAAAGGTATATTGACGGGGTAGCTGTCCTGTTGACTGGCTACAAAAAGCAGTGAGGTACTGGAGTGCTCTGGGAAAGAGTTCCCTACCCAAAAGTAACTCAGGCCTGCAGGGCTGGGCTGGAAAAGTGCCCTTCAAAGAACCCGGGCTGTGTGAGATAACGACTGCCCTGGGGCTAGACACTTAGCAGTGAGAGTTTCACTGCCCCAATCCAAACCCGGCCCTGGGGCTGTGGGTATTAGCAGCTGAGCAGTGAATGGATTTGCAGGGACCGGAAGTATCTGCCTGGGAAGTGCAGTCAACAGGGGAGGTTCTATTACCCCAGGCTGAGCCCCACACTCTGCAGATTAGAGGCTGCCCAGGCTGTGCCCCCATGCCGTGCAGATTAGTAACTGCCCCCACAAAAGCCCCAAACTGCAGGATGTGGCCACAGGGCTGCAGTAAAGTCTGTCTGAGTCACTTCCGGGTTTGAGAGGTTACAGCCACATCTCGTTAGGTTTTTTAGAGGACCCTCTGTTTTAGGCTTTAATTTCTCTGCCAGTTTACTGCTTTGTAATCGAGGCAGAGCAGTTAACCTATAGCAGAGTCATCTCTATAACTTCTCTAGCCACAGAGATCACCCAAACCCCTGGTTTGCTCAGGACGCTAGCCTCTCACTGCCTGTGCTAGTCTCTTCCTGGCCCCTCAGGACAAACCTTTCCTGGCAAGCTTCCAGAAGGACTTCAACTGGTAAATTGTAGTGCTTCTAATCTTCATGAATTTAAGCAGTGAAGAGTTATTTTTGAGGCTGGATTAAATATTTGGTTATGAGGGTAATGAGAGGAGCTTAGAGAGTCATGTGTGCCTGCTCCGCCCCCCTCTGAGAAGTTTCAAAAGATAAAAAGAAAACTATGTTGTCGTTGTTGTTTTTTTAAGTTAAAAAGTTTACATCCCTATATGGGAAGATAAAAATATCTTTGTTAGAGATACACTTAGAAGGTTTAGGTATAGTTTGACTTTATTGTGATGATATCAAAAAGAAACTAGGCATGCAAAAGGGTTTGTACTGTAAAAAGAGGAAAAAGATGTAAAATGGGGTAAATTATATCACATGAAGAGGCAAAAAAGGGAAAGAAGGGAGGGGTAAACATTGTATAAATCTTAATTTCATCAACTTTGGTTCAAAAGGAGAATATCAGACATGTTTAGTTTTGTAGAGAAGCTTGTCTCATCTTACAAGGAAGCAGGAGGGGAAAGGAAAGATAGAGACTAATAGAAGGGTAACAGAAGTACAAGAGGCAAAGAATAAAAAAGGGGAGAGGAATTTTAAAAGTTGAGGTGTGTTTGGGGGAGGTAGTGGTCAGAAGCAAAGTACTGCAGAGAAGAAAAAGGGGAAAAGAAAAGAGAAAAGTATAACTCGGGGGAGAATAAGATTGTGAAAAATAAAGAATTAGTAATTTTAATTGACAATGTGAATGGGATGAATTCTCCCATAAAAAAGAAAGTGGATAACAGACTCAATTAAAAGACAAAATCCTACAATATGTTAAGAAACACATTTAGGGCAGAATGATGCAGAGTAAATATAAAAGGCTGCAATATAACCTATTTTGTCTCTAATGAAGTTAAAAATGTATGTGATCCTGTAGTGATCCTGATCTCAGATAAAGTAAAAGCAAAAATAGATCCAATAAAATTAGATAAGGAAGAAAACTACATCTTGCTAAAAGGTACCATAGATAATTCAGTGATATCAACACTACATATATATGTATCAAGTGATATAGCATTCAAATTCTTAGAGAAGTTAAGAGAGCTGCAAGAATAAATAGACAGCTAAACTATACTAGTGGGGGATCCCAACTTTGCTCTATCAGAACTAGAAAAATCAAACCACAAAATAAATAAGAAAAAAACATAAGGAGATAAACAGAATTTTAGAAGAGTTTGATTTGATAGACCTTTGGAGAAAATGTAATAGACACAGAAAAAATATACTTTTTTTTTTCGATGGTACATGGGACCTAGTTCAAAATCACATGCAGAAAGAAGTTGTATTACAACATCTGAAAAGCAAAATTTATTTTTAACCTATCAAAAACTATCTTCTTATTGGAAATTATTTAATACAGAGTAAAGTTGAAATTTATTTTTATTTTTTAAATGAGGATTTTTTTTTGTTCATTTGTACTCAGACTACATGAAAATATATAGCTGGAATTAAAAAAAATTCCATTTTCTTTTTTGTCATTTTTCAATTACATTGTTTTATGAGTCAAATCATAAGAAAAATCAGAGCAAAAAGGAAAAATCACAGGAGAGAAAAAAAAGAAGTGAACATAGCATGCCTTTATTCACATTTAATATCTATAGTTCTTTTTGGGGAGAAGATAGTGTTTTCTGTACAAAATCTATTGGGATTCCTTTGGATCACCAAACCACTGAGAAAAACCAATGGTGATCATTACACATTCTTGCTATTATTGTGTACAATGTATTCCTGGTTGTGCTTGTTTCACTCAGCAACAGTTCATGTAAATCTTTACAAGTCTTTAAAATCAGTTTTTTTTATCATTTTTAATAGAACAATAATAGTCCATTATTTTCATATACCACAATTTATTCAACCATTCCCCAATTGATGGGCATCTACACATTTTCCTATTCTTTGCTACCACAAAAAGAGCTGCTACAAACATTTTTGCACATGTAGATCCTTTCCTCTTCTTTATAATTTCTTTGGGATTCCAAATCAGTAGTTGCACTTCTGGGATAAAGGATATAAACAGTTTGATAGCCCTTTGGGCATAGGTATAGATTGTTCTCAAGAATGGTTTCATCATTTCACAAGCCCACCAACAATGCATTAGTGTCCCAGTTTTTCCACATTCCAAATACTGCATTTTCACAGACCTCTTTTCAGTTCAATATCAGCATGGGATATGGCATAGCTAAAGTAGCAATCTTTCCCATTATGCTCTAACTTTTCCCATAAAGATCCAATTATTCTGACTATTGTATTTAAGAGGATAGCAGCAGGAAGAACAATCACACATGCATCTTCCTCAAATATAAATTACTCTTAATGAGACAGAATTTAGTAATTATTTTAGGCTTTAAATAATTAAATCAAAAGAAGTGTTCTCACAATGTAGCTATCAGAATCTCCTCTGTTTCTAATATGTAAATCATTTCAAAGAACTTTACAGATTTGTAAAAATTAAACATATCAGCGTAAAGTGAATATCATCATGGACACCATTTTAAAATGAACTTCTTTACAGTTTGCTTCATTTATCTCCTTTGATGTATGTCAAAACCCTTTTTAAGAGAATCTTGTTAATTGTTCATTGATAAATCCTGCACAAGGAGCCTACCTAAAGACATATTTCTGACATTTCAAGCAGATCAGTAGTTTATGTTGGATACACACTTAGAATTCGTTATTCTTGTGGGATAACTGTATTGTTTCCTTTTCTGGAGACATTTCTTTTATGACATGTTTTATACTATTAAGATAGCTGACTTTAAGAACTGTACTTATTACATTTGGTACATAGCCCAAATATTTTAAACTTTAATCTAATGCTCAATAGCCAGTGGAAATGTAATTAAGTTTTACTTTATAGTCACTTATAAATACATACTTTGATTTTGATCTTCAAGATATTCCTGAAGAGCAAACTTATTCAAACTAAAACTCTGCTCTTGAATCTCTAAAGGAGTTAAGAAGGTACAAGGTCAAGAAAGGGAGCCATAAATTATCTTTGCAAAGTTAGTGACTGAAGAACCAAGAAAAATGAAATGTAGAACTAAAAAAAAATTAAAATGATAATTTGCTCCAGTTTTTTTTTCTGTTATAAATGAGTAAACTAAAGATTAACATCATATAGAGAAATAAAATCAAGCTTTAAAACTCTGTGTGTGACCTTAGGTCACTTAATCTCACTGACCATCACTTTTATTTTCTGTAAAACAGGTCCTTTTACTAGTTAGCCTTCAATTTCCTTTCTAGCTCTATATCTAAGATTTTATGAAGGGCCTTTTCTAAAGTTCCAGAGCTAGTAAGTAGAAGAAATGCATTAAATTTTTGCTAATAAAAGTAAATTTTGTAGATATTTCCTGATTTTCAGAATATAATTGAAACCTATCACTTCACCTAAAGAGATTGGCCATCTATGTTTTCTGATTTGTTTTATTAAGACTGGTACTGACTTTGTTTCTATATGTGTACTTCTCCATTAATGTGATATCATTTTCATGTCCATTTTTTAAGTCCTGATTTTCAGACTTCAAAAATAATTCCTCTTTTGTCTCATCCTGAAACTTTTTTTAGTACATGGACCCTCCTTAGAATGGGATATCCAACCATCTATTTGGCTTTCTAAATCTGGACTATTCATCTTCAATGCCATATGCCATTATTGAGTTCCTTCTGGGGCCCTCATTTGGTAGAAAGGTCAAAACTATTCTCAATTTGTCTCTCAGTCTTTTTCTGACTTTTAGACTTTGATGGGTCTTATGAAATACACATCTCCCCATCAACTACCTTTTTTGCATGATGGCTTTCTCCTTATAAGTCAAGTTTCTTAAAGGCATGCACTGTATAATTTCTTGTGTTTATGTCACTGAACATTGTAGATGTAGTATAATAAACATTTAGTAAATAATTGTTTTTTTTAATCTTTGTAAATATGTAAAAATTTTGGTATTTATTCAATTTAACCATCATTGCTTAAGAATTAAAGCAATGAAATAATCAAATAGTATATGTGGCTATACACCAAACACACACACACATATATAAAATGGGTATCATTCCATCATAAAATTTTCCATAGACCAAATTTCTAAAATTACTTTCCTCAGAAAATCTCTTTAATAAATCAGGATGAATATCAATCGAAGACCTAATCCCACTAAAATAAAAATTTATATCACCAAACCTAGGTTTCTCTTATGAATATTAAATTAAATTACCAGAGTAAACATCAAGAAAAAAATTAAGATTTCATCTTTTGCAGTGGGAAGAAATATGCAGAAAAAGCATTCATCATTTCACTAGTTTTGACATTTGACATTAGGGAAAGAAGTTATTTCACAGAGTTAAATACATTTCTTTGAGATTTATATGGATTTACTTAGAACTTTTATCTTAGTAGTTTTTTCTCAAACATTTATAATTTGAATAAAGGGGAAAATGGAAATAAGTGTGTAATAAATCAAAGGGCTATATTAGAACTTAGGCTTGGGTTCCATTCCCTCTGGCATTAATGAAGTTTCAACCTCAAGCAAGTCACTTAATTTCTCTTGGTCTCAGTTTCTTTTTTTTTCCCTAAAATTAAGTGGTTTGACTAGATAGTATCTATGATTCTTTCTGGTCATGAAAATGATATACCACATTAATGGAGAAGTAGACATATGGAAAAAAAGTCAGTACCAGTCTTAATAAAACAACAGTCATAAAATATAGATGGGCAATCTCTTTAGGTGAAGTGATGGGTCTCAATTATATTTTAAAGAGAATAATAATCATAGCTAGCATTTAAATATATATGTATGTATATACATACATATGTATATATATTTCATTTGACCTTCACAATAACCTGGTGAAGTAAGTATCGTATCGCCATTTTACAAATGAGACTAAGAAAAAGAATGTGAGAGAGTTTGGCCAACTTGCCTAGGGTCACAGTATCTAAGATAGTATTTGAAATCAGATTTTCCTGATTCCTATTTCATGGCTCTCAGTCACTTTTTTATCTAGTTAAAATTTCTACCATTTGACTATGGCCTCCATGAAGAAAGAGGCTATGTTTTATGTATATTTGTATTTCTTTTTGCAACTAAAACAGTGTTCTGAATACATTTGGTACTCATTATATATTTGTTATTGAATGATATACAAATATATTCTTTCAATTATATCATACACATTTTTCAAGATTCAATTCATGTTTCTCTATCCTATCCCAAGGAATCTACCTTCCCCAAGTGTTCCAGACAGAATTGATCTTTCCTTCTTTGGGCCACTGCATTGTTGTTGTCTGGACATGTTGACATTTTGTATTGTCTTTTCAGGCTACTTTGTGTACTTTAATGTACTACGGAAATATGAATTTTATTTATAGTTTTGAAAAAAAAGAAAAATGATTAGAAAATATGCATAGAAAATGCTGAACTGTTTATGGCAGAGATTATTATTATTATTATTTGCATGTGCCATTGACCCCTTCAGGAATCTGGTATAGCCCATGGGTCCTTTTTCAGAAAAATATTCTTATTTTCCTCACTTCCAAGTTCATGATTCCCTTGAAATCCATTCATATACTCTTTAGGAGATACCTATGAAACCCAGGTCAAGAATTGTTGGTTTGTGCTCATGTATATTCATGTATGTTTGTACTCACATATATTCACATATATGTCTAATGTACATATATGTGTATGTTCACATATTCCATGATTTTCCCATTTATATTAGCCATGATTTATCTGGAGTTTCTGTAGGAAACATCAGGAGATATTAGAGGACTACAATCTAAATTTGACTTGATAATGTGACATAACAGCCAAGAAAGTCAAAATAATTTTAAAGTCCATTCAAGACAACATCTGCAAATAAGGAGATTGTATTTGTATGGTATTCTGTCTTAAGCAGGGAACACTTGAAGTATGTCTTTAGTCCTGTGTACTGCATTTAAGATGTTTTGGTAAATTAAAGAACCTTGAAAAGATGGTAACAGGATGATAAAAGAGTTCAAATTGATGGTTTTTGATGATTTCTTGAAAGACTAGAGGGCATTTAAAGACATTTAGATTATACAGTGACTAAGAGAACTGGATTTGACTTCAAGATCCCCTCAGACACTTACTAGCTATGTGATTTTGGGAAAGTCATTTAACTTCTTTCACTCTATTTTTTCAACTTATGGCAGCTAATGGATAAAGCACAGCCCTTGGAGTAAAAAGAACTAAATTCAAATCCTGCCTAGAATACTTACCTTGCTAAGTGATGCTGTGTTTTGCCTCAATTTCCTCAAATATCAAATAAAGATAATAATAGCATCTACTTTCTGGCATTTTTGAGGAAATAAAAAGTGATCATATATGTAAAGCTCTTTGTGAACCTAAAAGTACCATCTGAATAATAATGTATTTTCTAAAAAGTGTTTTGAGGATCAAATGAGAACATGTATCCAGTGATTTACAAATCTTGAAATTCTGTATAAATGCTAATTGCTTGGATTGTTATTAGTACTTATTAGTATTAATTTATTTGTTATTATTATTAATGTTATTTATTCTATTATTTTACATTATGAGGAGGATATGCTAGTAAATCTCAACTATAAAAACTGCCCTGTGTAAAGAAATTAGTCTTTTTCTACTTTGCTCCAAAGCAGAACTAAGAACTGTGAATATAAGTTGCTCAGAGGCCACTTTCAGTTATATATTAAGAAAAGGAAAGAAAAAAAAAGAAGGAAGGAAGGAAAGAAGGAAAGAAAGAAAAAGAAAGAAAGGAAGGAAGGAAGAAAGAAAGGAAGAAAGGAAGGAAGGAAGGAATGAAGGAAGGAAGGAAGGAAGGAAGGAAGGAAGAAAGAAAAAAGGGAAGGAAGAAAAAAGGGAAGGAAGAAAGAAGGGAAGAAAGAAGAAGGGAAGGAAGAAGAAGGAAGAAAGAAAGAAACAAGAAAGAAAGAAGAAGGAAGGAAAGAAAGAAAAAGAAAGAAAGGGACAAAGGGAGGAAGGAAGGAAGAAAAAGGAAGAAGGAAGGAAAGAAAGAAAGAAAGGAAGGAAGAAAGAAGGGAAGGAAGAAGAAAGGAAGAAAGAAAGAAACAAGAAAGAAAGAAGAAGGAAGGAAAGAAAGAAAAAGAAAGAAAGGGACAAAGGGAGGAAGGAAGGAAGAAAAAGGAAGAAGGAAGGAAAGAAGGAAAGAAAAGAAAGAAGAAAGAAGGAAGAAAGAAAGAAAGAAAGAAAGAAAGAAAGAAAGAAAAAAAACTTTCTAACAATTTGAATTATTCCAACTTGCCTCTGGAAGTGATAAACTCTCCCTAATATGAGGTTTTGAAACAAAACTCAAATTATTTTTTCCATTAATTATATAAGATACTAGTTCAAATATGAATAGAATTAGATGGACACCAAGATCTCTTGATACCTAAATGAATGTTTTTTTCTGATTTTGATCTCCATTTTTCCTCCTCACTCCCATCCTCACCCCATTACTCAATATCAGGAAGATAGTTTTATAAATAAAATGGGTTTTTAAGTTGGCAGCATTCAGTTATTAGAACTCTGTTCTGCGAAGGTTTATTTCTTCTGCTTTCTTGAATATAGCAGCTCAAAATCTATTTAGCTTTATCTTATAAAGATGAACTCAATAAAAAAAAATCATGATAAGATAACAAACAAAAAGTTCCTGTTGAAAATGGGGATACCAAGGTGATAGTCTTTGAAAAAAAATTCCATAAATTTTATGCTCAGATTTTAGTTTATAGCAATGACCTTGACCCTTATCAGCACCTATCTCATACAAATATTCAATACAAGCATTCTAATAATGCTTATAAATGACCAAAATCTTTCCAAATGATTGAAATGAGCTAAGAATTGAGACACTTAATAAATATTTAATACTTTTTAATGGAAAGTTAAAAAAATATTCAAGTCATAGAATTTAACATATTGAAATCATATGATCAAGGGATTAGAATTGGATATAGCTACATGTCCACTGCATGGATAAGTAGTTTATCAGACCATTGCAAACCTGAAAACTAGAGATAGTTTCTTTTTTGTTTGTTTGATTTTTAGAGCAAGGTGGAGAGAGAGGCTGACAGCATCTTCCCTACCTGACAAAATCAGTCTCAACTTATTGATTGGTGTCCAAGGAGCAGGGGACAGAATAAATTATCTAATATGTTAAAACAAGGTCATTAAAAGGAAATTGAAAGGGTTTTAGAGGTAGGCATTGTTGACTGCCAAATTCTACTAGCTCACCAGTTCAATCCAACTCTATAAAATCTATTTCCACTCTTTCTTCCCCTGCCCTGCCTTCACTCAACTTTAGCCAACCAATGGAAATGAAAAAAGCCTTCCTCAATGGACTTATCTTATCAAAAAGTATCTTAAGGGAAGAAGAGCTAGTTAGCTAGTCAACCAGAAATTATCATTCCCTTATTGAATGTCAAGCATTGTGTTAAATTCTGGTGATTTAAAGAAAGTCAAATATCTAATTTTTGTTCTCAAGGAGTTTTAATTTCATAATGCCTAAAATACAGTTCAGAAGAGAAAGTACAGAAATTATATTATCAATCCAAATAGAGCACTCACATCTCTTACTTTTCCCCCCATTTCTTTACCTCCTCCACATTCCCTTTTTACCTTATATGAAGGCAAATTTTCAAATGTTATCATGTGCATAGAACCATTTTCAAGTTTTTTTTTTGTTTGTTTGTGTTTTTTTTTTTTGTTAGCATTATTCAAGTTCTTAGCATCTAACAAACACTACTACAGAGATAGTTTTGGTCTATTCCTTCTGCCCATCTGACACTGCCCTGAGCACAGAAGATGCACTGTAGGCTACTGATAGGGAGAGTAAAAAGTCTCCTCTAACCCAGCAGGCACCTCAGTTTCTTGGCAGGGATCCTGGGCATTTCCTTTCCTACAGGGCAGACTCTGGGTTTTGAAGGCCCATCAATCTGTCAATCCTTTCTGTTCCTAGGCCAAATAAAGTTTCCCACAGTGAATTACATTGTTATTTTCATAAAGAACTTTGTAAAGACTTTTACAAAATAATACAAATCTAAGGTTAGCACAATTAAAATAATAATGTATACAATGACAATTAACATATAAATAAAACAAAGAATAAAGATGACATTTTTAAAAGAACATACTTTTTTTAAGGGAGAAAACACTTTGATCAATTGATATCCTTATTAAACCTTGAATTATATTATTTTATGAATAGAATGTAAATGATTTGTATATTCAACTTTGTAATGTTCTGGTTAGCTCTCTGGAGGTCTAGGGACCAGCCCTATTTTCAGCAGAATAATCACCCCAAGAATAGTCAGGGATAAAGTCCAAAGTCTTTATTATCTCCTTCACAGTCTGTCTCCTTCACCTGGGGTCTGGCTAGCTTTCTGGTGGTCTCAGTGGAGAAATGCAAGAGGCAGGAGGCAGGAGAGTCACCAGGATGGTCTCTGTCTTGAAGTCTGTGTCTGGCTGAGTTTGTCCCAGTTTATATACTCTATTACAATTTTATCATTACCATATACTGAGTATAAACCAATCATTACATCACTAGGGAACAATTTGTTGTAAGATTAAATCAATCATACTGAACTAGATGCTAAACTAGATAATCATTGTGTTATCAATTCCACTGAGTTAACATCTTGTTGTAGGATTAAATCAATCATACTGAGCCTTAAGTATATTTCTATAGAATTCTGCCCTTTACACAACTTGTGTTTGGTTTGTTGAGCAAGGATAAGGTGGGAGGGAGAGGGAAATTTAAGGCAGTGATTTCATCAAAATGAGAAGTTATATTTGGCCTAAGCCACTAATCAGGTTATTTCTAATTTAGACTGTTAAATAGTTGAGTGGCCATATTGAATACTTAGATGACTTTCCCATTTGTGATCATGTAGCTAGCATACAGCAATAACAATATTTGACCCTCCTCCCCGTCTTTTTCTTCTAAATGAAAGTTTTAAATCCAGCCCTTTGTCCTCCATTCCCTTTAATATGTGTTCACAATAATGGGTAGGGCAGTGTCTTCTTTTTTCTTTTCTAAAATCCCTTTATTAAGGTTTTATTCAGCTGTACAATCATAGAATGAAAGTGACTTTCAATTCTCAAAGAGCATGCTCATGGAGCTTGAAGTCTGGTAAATACTATCAAATTGGATGGGCTTCAATTATAGCACCACTAATGAAATCTGTCTAGTAGCATCATACTACCTGTGGCATTTTTTGGCTTATTCTTTTGATTTCATTAGTGTAAAAACTACTATTCCATTCTATCTCTCTTCTGTGTCATAGCGTAGGTAAATTTGTAGACTTTCATCACTGGAAGACTGGTCGCTAGTTTCTGACTGATAATCAGGGGATAGTTGTTACAAAAAATTAGATAGACTGTGAATCAAGATTAGTATCCATAATGATGGAGGAAGTAACCATGATGATGAAACAAAAAGCAAGGGCATTTTTGAAGCATGAAAATATTGTTGCTGTTGCTATTGATATGCAATTATTATACATCTTTCATAAGCCAGTATGGCCAAATTGTTCAACAGTGAGTGGTCAACGAGCTAGATATGAGTCTTTTATTTTGTCTTTAGACCATGAACCTGGGTCACCATCTAGATAATATTTGAAGTCTTTCTGACTTGAAAAAACCAATGAGAATTGACATTGCATTGCTATAATCTTTGAACATCCAATGCCTTTCTAGCTAGACATACATTTCTGTATCTCACAGTTACAGAAATCTTTGTCACTTTATTTAATTTGTCCCAGTTTTCTAATCTGTAAAGTGAAATGGAAAAGGAAAAGCATTGTATTTTAGGCTTGAATAGAACTTATAAAGAAGAATCTTATTGACTCCAAGCCTATTCTTTATCTACTGCACCATCTAATGTCCCCATAAAGGTATACATAGTCTGAGAGATTTAAGAAACTACCTTGAAATCACAGTAGTTTGCATAAACTTGCTTAAAAGGGAAACAAACCGAGGCTCTCACTCAGTAAATGAACAAGCATTTGTTGTGTGTATAATGTACAAAATACTGAACTAAGTAGTGGGGAATACAAAGATTAAAAAAAAAAAAAAGACTTTTCATTCCTTTAAGGACCTTGCATCCTACTGAAGGGAAAAAGACATTTCAGTCATTTTTCAGTTAAGTCTAACTCTTTGTGACCTCTTTTGGAGATTTCTTGGAAAAGATACTGAAATGCTTTGCCTTTTCCATTTCACTTTACAGATGAGAAAACTGAGACAAATTAAATAAAATGACTAGTACAGGGTCACATAACTTGTATCTTAGACTAGAATCAAGCTCATGAAGGAGAGTCCTCCTGATTCCAAGTCTATTTTTCTATCTACTACATCATTTAATATCCCATACAACTATAATACAGTCTATCCATCCTATCTACCCATGCATCCATCTACCTACTTATCTATCATCTATCTATCTATCTATCTGCCTGTCTATCTATCTATCATCTATAATTATTGATGATATAGTATTATAGACATCAGGAAGGGTACCATATTCGAGATGAACCTCAAGTTGGGCCTTGAGAAGAGCAAAATATCAAAAGAACTGAGAAGGAAAAAAATCCAGGAATGGAGATAGCCTAGATAAAGAGATGAAGATGGAAAATGTGCAGACCTGAAATGAAACTCAATTCTTTTGTTTCCAAGTCTATTTTAATTTTCACTTGCCCAGAGTATAAGACCAATAGATGAAATATTTTTACTTTCCCAGAATATAAGATCGATAGATAAAATAATTTAAAAGTATTTATTATCTGCTATATACCGGTCACATTTGTCAAGTACTGGGGATAAAAATATAAACCTCAAGGAGGTTTGAGAGATTAGAGAGGAAATATCATTCCAGGAGTTCCCATGGTAATATATTTTTTCTAAGCATGGCCTGTGAGATGAAGATGAATCTGGTTGTCTGCTGAACTCTTGACTCATAGCTTCTTCCTCTGAAAACTCTTCTTCTGCCACCAGCCAGCCAAGTGGAAAATATTCCTTCTTGCCTCGGAGAGAGGGCTTCTGGAGTAATTCTGCTGAAATCTCCCAAAGTGCTCTGTGTCTGCACCAGAGTGCTCCTCTCCAATCCAGCTGAACTCTCCTCTGCGACCAACCAGCCAAGTAGAATATATTCTGGAATAGATCTCTCTTCACTGGCCTTATATCTGACTCTTCTGAGAGAATGGGATTATGGGTTTTCTCCCATAGTGCTCTCTGGCCCTAAGAGCTTTAAGGGAGGTGTGAATTCACAAAGTTACAAAGTTTACTTTGTGAATCTGGCAAACTTGTGAACTCCGTTGAGTAAAGGTGTAAACACAAGCATTGTACTAATTAGTTCTACTTAGTACCTTGTTTCAGGTTCTGGCCCAAAACATCTTCTTGTAAGATCAGATCAACTCTAATTAGTTAGCAGTTTGTAAAGATTCCAACAATGGCCTAATAGAATATTGCTTCTCTATGCCTCTGTAGTAAGTTTAGCTAAACCTATACTCATGAGGTGATTAAGGTCAGGTTCTGTGACACATAAAGGGAAGCTCATAGGTTTTTTGGCAGATGGGATTATATACATATAGGAATAAGGGGATGCTATTAGATGGTCAATTCTACCATGTGGGCAGTTAGGAAACAAAGTTTTTTTCATTTCACACATAAAGACTGATTTTGTTTGGTAGAACCTGGAATTCCTATTTGCATTAAAAACACACACACACACACACACACACACACATCCATTCATTTAGTTTGTTGTCCCTTTAGACATGGCAGAATACTCTGCTTCTATGCTGGCCACTTTTGCTACCACTTCTGTGTCATCTATGTAAAGAAAAAAAGAGGGGAAAAGGGGAAATATTGGTATTCATCTGACCCATTATTAGAGCCAGCACTACCAATATTTTCCTTCTGTTTTTAATACCTGAATCTTTACTAAATAATTTTTTTTTTATACTCTTTACCTAGGTCAAGTGAATCACTGATATATGACCTTTACCAGAGTTTACAACTCAACATCATTGACCCTTCTGCTTTTTCCTTATACATGGCATTCTATCTCTCAACTCTGTGATTTTTTTACTCTATATTTCTCATGCCTGGCTATCCCAACTTACTTCTACTCCTGTTTTCTGTAACTTTCTTCAGTACTTCAGCTCAAATCTCACCTTCTACAAAATTTTATTCCTTACATCTTTACCTTTTTCAGTACTAATACATTTCTTTTCAAATTGTCTTCTATTCATCACATACATATTTTATATATACATATTTATTTGCATAGTGTCTCCCTAATAAAATGAGAGCTTCTTGAGAACAGGGACTGTTTATTTATTTTTCCTTTCTTTGTATTTTCTGTACTTAGCAAAGTAGCTAATTAATAGGTGCTCAATAAGTGCTTTTTGACAGACTGACACTTACAATTAGAATGGCAACCAACAGTCATGTACCATATCTAGTCACTGTCTAATAATCCTCCCAGAGTTACCTTCTCTCCTAATACTGAACAAAGTATACAGTTACAATGGTAACCTGGTCTTTCTCCACTGGAACTTTAAGTAACCTTAAATATTGAGTTAACGGTAAAAGGTAAGGAAAGCAAAAGAAGATTTATGGAATCTCTGTTATTTATAAAAAGGAGTGGTTATCTATTGAACAGATTTTCTTTAATAATGAAAATATTGACTGTTTCAGAGAAAATAGTATTTCAGTCAGTCAATAAATATTTATTAAGCATCTACTATATGCCAGGCACTGTAGTAAATGGCTGTTGTCCTTTGCATTAAATCTTTGTAAACACCATATCTCTTTCACCAAAGAAACCAGTGTCTGGATCAAGATTTTAAATTCCCTATTCCTGTCATTTCAAACAAGTTCTCTTGATGTCATGTCTGGATTCTAACCAGTAAGATCCATCATCTGATCAGCTTCTTTGACCAGGAATTCTCCTCTGCTGAAGAGAAACACACACAATTTTAACTGGAAGAGCCAAGTGAATTTAACAGGATAGCTCTAATGGATTTATCCATTTCTTTCATCAAGTTAACATGTCTTTCTCACATCTCTGTAAAAAGGCCTCTTGTTGAAATTTCATCCACTTCAGAATCACTGAGAACAGAGCCATTTGGAGAAAGATCACCTCAAAGAAATGAATGTCATCCTAAAATATTTTCACTGATCTCGATAGTTATACTATAGAGATTCTTTCATGGCTTGCATTTAGGAGCCAGAGAAATTAATCTAAATCTCAGTAGTGGGGATTGGGTTTATAAAAGAACTGTTCATCATTTAGAGAGTTGTGAAGTATGGCCCATTTCTCATAACAATAGTTATTTCTATATCATTAAAACTCTTATAAAGTGCTCTTCTTACAAGGGCTCTTCACTTGGGAGCTTTTATTTCTCTTTCTCCCTCTCTCTTTCCTCCTTTCTCCTCCCCCCCAAACAGGTTATATGTATTTATGTATTAAATAATAAAATGCTTAATTTTATTTGTAATAATATATATTTTATTTTATCCATTTAAAGCCATTATTCTGAAAAGGAATCTATTGGCCACATGGGATAGTCAATGGGGGCCATAACAAAAATATTGATAACTTCAGGCATGTTGAGAATATTGTGAGAATGATTGTGAGAAAATTAACATCAACATTTTGCAGAAATGAACTAAAAGTAAAGTAAACCTAACTAAAAAGACATTAAAAATAATGTCACATCCTTATGACATATGTGAATTGATGCATAATGTACTCATTGCCATATCATAACTTTTGTATTTTTTAATACTTTAGTATTGTGCATATGAAGTAATTCACATTTGATATGCTTAATATGGATATGTAGGTACCTATTCTTCATATCACATATACAGACTTTTTTGATTTAAGGAATCATCATAATGCAAAATGCTTTGTTCAGTTAGTTCTTAAGATCAACCCCACCATATTTACTTTCACCAACTGTTGTCTTTTGATTTCTCCTTCCTCTCCTGTATTGTTCAATTGACTTTCACAGTTGGGTAGGCTCTTTCAATTAAAAGGATAAAGATCAACTCCACTCAGTTTCTGGACCTATTGCTGGAGTTAATCTTCTTTTTTTCTGTACAACTGCTGAAAAGAGTCTCTTTTCTTAAGATTTACACTCTCTTTGCACAGCTTTCACAAGGTGAGTGTTCATGGAATAATGCTGAAGGGGTTTTGGTATTTCATCCACGTTATCAGTTGCCTTCAGTTTCTGCCTCTAGAGATGACTGTTTTACTGGCTATATGAATTCAAGAATACTGGGGATGGTTGCATTTCCTATATTCCTCACTTGTTACCTTAATAGAATAATTGAGGAATTAATTATATCTTGAGTTAGCATATCAGAAGTTCCTATGACTTTTATGAAGATTGGGGAAGAGACATACTTCTCATAAATTTCTGTGATACCTATCAAATAATAGAGATTACAGAAATCATCCTCTTGAAGGAAAGTCTGAGGTTTTCAAAAATAGATATGTATTTTAAATATGTCTAAATCATTTGAAATGAAAACAAAGGAATATTAGGCTGGTTTCCCTTGATTAGTTGATTGGTTTTAGTTTTTTCCCCTTTAAATAGGGAAATAAATACTGAAATACTATAAATATTGAAATAAAATAATATTCTGGTCACTATGGTGCAAATAGCTAGTCTGGTTTATTCTAGTAATAAATAACTAGTTATTTAAGTTTCAATTTTGAGATTCTATATCCTCAACCATTCTAAAAATCATTCCCTATTCAAGATCAAAACTATTAATTATTCTGCCCTTAGAATATCAGCTGGACTGTATAGGAAGGTGTCAACATGTTTACTGTTAAAAAAAATTTCCATTCTTTCCAATTAAAATGAAGTATCAACAAGTATATATTAAGCAAATACTTTATCTAGGGAACTATTGTGTAGGTGGCAGGAATGCTCACAAAGAGGAAATAACAGGTCATTGATTCAATTGACAGGGCATTGTGCATGGAAAAAGATGTCAATATTCCCTGTACACACGAATGTATAATTGAACAGAAATAGGAACAAGCTTTCACCTGTCTTGATATGCTAAGGATGGTGTGCTCAAGTACTCACCCCTCATATGAAGGGATCAAAGGTGATACCTTGTATAACTAGAAATTATATCTAAGATTTTCATGACATTTAATTTCAACTCAGAAATGTAAATCTATAAAATAGTTTACTCTAACTTCAAGTCTGTGATTCTATGATAATAACTTCATTTGTGAATTCTAAGATTGGAAAAATATCCTATGTATATAAAAATATTAAGTGATTCTCTGGTAATTTTTTCTAAATGACTTTTACCCTGTTCTGTTAATTTTCTACATTTTGTCACTCTTTCCATTTCTCTAGCCCATAATACAAGGAAGCAAAATATGTCAATATAAAATTCTTAAAAGAATATTACATTAAATTTCATCTCAATTTAATGGATTTTTCCCCAATATTAAAATGAATTAGAAGAACTACAAATAAAATTAATTTTTCTAAAGACTCCATTGAAAATGATCCTTTGATCATGGATTTCATTTATTTAGACATGTTTCTTGAACATATCTCCTGTATCAAAAATTGTATCTAGGACTGCTCTATGTACCAAAGAAATGCAAAGCATAGTCTTTAGATTTGAGGGGCATTTGTTTCAGTTGGAGAGATATGACTTGTCATCTGTAAAATAAGAGGATTACACCAGGTTCTCTCCAGTTGAAAAGGCACAATGACAGTAATGGGAAAGAAAACAACCAAATCCAAATGAAACTGCAACTAGAACTTTGGAACATGACTATAATAACTTACATGGAATTTGCCTCCTTCTGAGAAAAGACATCATGTATGGGCAACATGAATTGATTAAGGAAAGTAAAAGATTACCATCCTTTCTTCCTTCCATTCTTATGGCATGAGAAATATATTTGTTATATTGTTCCACCATTCCCTTTCTCCTCACTTCCAGGTGCAAGAGACTTAATCCCCACTGGACCAATAATTGTGTTTCCATAATCTTAGAGTCAAAATTTGAAACTGAAAGTTCTAGCCAGTTTGTCCAGCAGGAAAATTCTCAGAAGCCAAAAACTGAGTCTATGGAGGACTTTGGACATGAAACTTGGAACTCTGCTATATAGAAATGTAGCAGAGCTATAAATCAAATTCTTTCCCTTTCTCAAAGTATGACATGGTGGTATTGGGAAGAATTATGCCTGCATGTGTTAAATAAGTACATTAGTGAAACTATAGTTAAACTTTTCAAGTGATTTTTTAAAAGAAAAAGTGAATCCAATCATAAAATAGAATGGAACTGGAGTATAAAGGATACATTCTATGACTGGAGAACTACAATAATCGGCATTGAAGCCAATGGCAGAAAGGCTAGACATAACTAGACCTCTATAAGTATATTGAGAACAACCTAGGGCATGGATAAAATGTAATATAGCTGTTCTTCTGAATAATTTCACATACTTAGTAGGTACGTGGGAATGTGTCTATTTTCTCTTCCATTAGAATATAGGTGCCTTGAGAGTAAGAGTTTTATATTTGTTTGCTTTTTTGTCTTTCTTTCTGTCCTCAATGCTAATCCCTACATCTATTTCAAAAGAAATATTTATTAAATGCTTCTTGACTGTCTGAGTATAACTTATATACTTTAACATTTTGAGGATTTGTCTGCACTTGATAGCTACTATGTATCATAGGCAGAACTTGGGTTGAAATCCTTCTGATCTCAAAACTAACCCTATCCACCAAATCTTTCTTTCTAAATGGGATATGACAAATAAAGATATCAACACAGTTTACATCTGTTTTGACATGTTTGTGACCTTTCTCATAGTATTGATGATCACCTAGTTACCATGAAGTGGTTCTGCCAACAAGCCAGTGGTTCTGGCTCTGTCTTTTTTCGTCAGAACCCAGGCCACTTCCATCCAACATTTACCTGATTATAGTTTTTATAATGATGAGCAGATGGGTAACCATCTGCTAGTTATCATCTCTATGTATCTGACTGCCTCAGTTCAATGACATCATTTAGTGTGTTTGCACTTTGTCTGGACAATGTTTGAAGGGCTATTGTTTGGCAATGCTACATCCCCTGAAGGATACTGCTTGGGTGGTGAGTGACAGTATACATAGAATTTTGCTGTTTTACATAAACTTGTAGTTTAGAACCAGTAAGATCTTTATTCAAATGCTACCCATAATATACCCTCAGTATGATTTTTTCAAGTAATTTAATGTCTATGCTCATAACTCAGCTATAAATTACAAATTATAATAACATGTCATTAAAATGATAGTTTATCATGTTATTTTAAAATTCACAAGCTAAGTCACTGTGAGAATAAAAAAAATCATTAACTGTCATTTATTCGAATTTATACTACATTGTACAAATTCACATTACATATTTTCATTAGTCTAGAATCAATTATCATAATTTTACATAAGTATGAATTTGAATACATATGACCACTTTACCGAATTCACAGAACTCTAGATTTTAAGCTGAATAAGAAAATATAGAGTGTTTCATAAATCTTTAGGTGCTATGTAAATATTGATAATGAGATTAATAAAAATTATGATCTTCAGCTGTGAAAGTTTTCACTTCATTTTATAAAACTTATGTGCTCTGCATGAAATTAAGGATTTCTATTCTTAATTAAGAAATGTCTTCTTGGCCATTTCTGAAGGTCAAAGAACTATTTTGAGCCTCCTTAAATCACAGTTCAGAGTATTTTTTAGGAAACTAAGAGGCAATAGGAAGATTTTCAAGTTTATGGTATCACTGAAAGTTTGACAGGCTACTAGAGATAGCATTCACTTAAGACTCCTTAAACTCTTTAAAAAGTAAAATTGATCAAAAAAAGAAAAAAGAAAACTCCTTAAAAGTTAGAATAGGTCAAGTGAAAATGAATGTCTCTGAGACATTAATAATCAATGAACAAATTCAAAAGAATGAAAGAAATAGGAAAAAATGTAAAATACCTTGTGGGAAAAAACAGCTGATCAGGAAAATAGATTCAGGAGAAACACTATCAGTATTATCTGACTACCTGAAAGTCAATGAAAAAGGAGGACTTGGACAGCCTTTTTCAGGAAATCAAGAAAAAAAAATCCTTTGATATCCTGAAACCAGAAGGCAAATAGGCATTGAAAGAATCCAATGATCATATCAGAAAAGAGTTAAAATAAAATCTCCAAGGAACATTATGTTTAAATGTCAGAACTATTAGGTCAAGGGAAAAATATTAGAAGTGGCAAGAAAGAAACAAATTCAAGTATCAGCAAGTGACAAGTATTACACAGGATTTAGCAGCTTCAACATTAAAGGATCAGAAGTCATGGAACTTGATATTCTGGAAAAGAAAGGAGCTAGGACTACAACCAAGAATCACTTACTCAGCAAAATTAATCATCAGATATCAAGGGAGGAAATAATTATTCAAAGAAATAGAAGAATTTCAAGCATTTATAAGAGAATAGAATTAAACCAAAATTTTATTCTCTCATATCAAGACCCAAGAGAAACATAAAAAGGTAAAAAGAGAAAATGAAATAAAAGGGATTAAATAGGAGTAAACAGTTTATATTTCTATATGCAAAGATGATACTTGTAATTCTGAAATGTATCACTAATAATACAATTAGAAGGAATATACATTGATAGAGGAATGGATATAAGGTGAATTTAAGGGAATGACAAAAATTAATTAAGGGATAAGAAAAAGGAGTATATTGTATACAGAAGCAAGAGAGAGGTGAAATGGGGTAAATAATTTCACATAAAAAAGTGGGAAAGTTCTATAATAGAAGGGGAAGATGGGAGGATGGGTAATGGACATTGCTTGAACCTTACTCTTATCATTATTTGCTGATAAAGAAATCTATCTCATCCAAGAAGAAAGTAAATGGGGAGAAGATTAAGAAAAGGTATGTTTGTGGAAACCAACAGAATAGGGGGGAGATTGGACGAGGTTGTAGGCAGAAGTAAATTGTTTCCACTTTTGAAAAGATAAAAGGAGAGAGAAGAAACAGTAGAAAAAATGGAATGGAGGGAAATGCAGTTAATAAACATGGCTGTGAATATGAATGGATGAACTATCCCATAAAATAGGAGCAGATAGAAATGGATCAAAACCCAGAATCCTATAACATACTGTTTAAAAGAAACTCACTTTCAGTGGAATAGGCTGTATTCACAAAACATAATAGTTAATGACTATACTAATCTAGTGTTTGATAAACCTAAAGACCCCAGCTTCTGGGAGAAGTCATTATTTGACAAAATTGTTGGGAAAAGTGGAAATTAATATGACAGAAACTAGGCATTGACTTATACCTAACACCCTCTACCAAGATAAGGTCAAAATGGGTTCATATTTAAAACACAGTGATTTTATAAGCAAATCAGAAGAAGAAAGGATAGTCTACCTCTCAGATCTGTGGAGAAGGAAAGAATTTGAAGTTAAAAAAAGAACAAAAGAATGAAAAATGGATAATTTTTATTTTATTAAGTTAAGAAGATGGCGTATAAGCATATAAGCAAAATCAATACAGAAAAGATTAGAAGGGAAGCAATAAACAGGGGAAAATTTTACATCCAAGTGTTCTAATAAAGGTCTCATTTCTAAAATATATAGAGAATTGACTCAAATTTATAAGATTTCAAGTCATTCTCCAATTGATAAATGATGAAAGGATATTTACAATTTTTTTGATGATCAACTTTTCTAAGCTTTTTATTTTCAAAACATATGGATGTATGATTCTTCAACATTAATCCTTGGAAAACGTTGTGTTACGATTCCTTTCCAGGATGGAATGTACTCCAATATATGTTAAACATGGTAGAAAGTTATGTTAAATAGAAATAGGTAGAAATATATGTTAAATCCAATATATGTATACATATTTATACAATTACCTTGCTGCACAAGAAAAATCAAATCAAACGGGAAAAAATATGAAAAGAAAAAAATTTTAGCTTATAACAACAAAAAGAGTGAAAATTCTATGTTGTGAACCACACTCAGTTCCCATAGTCTTCTATCTGGGTATAGATGGCTTTCTTCATCACAAAATTATTGGAAATAGTCTGAAATCATCTCATTTTTGAAGAATCAGAATTGATCATCGTATAATCATGTTGTTGCCATGTGCAATGATCTCCTGGATCTGCTCATTTCACTTAGCATTGATTCATATAAGTATCTCGAGGCCTCTCTGAAATCATCCTGCTAATAATTTCTCACAGAAAAATAATATTCCATAACATTTATATACCATAAGTTATTCAGAAATTTTCCAACTGATGGGCATCCACTCAGTTTCCAGTTTCTTGCCACTACAAAAAGGGCTGCCACAAACATTTTTGCACATGTGGGTTCTTTTTCCTCCTTTAAGATTTCTTTGGGATATAAGCCCAGTAGAAACACTGCTGGATAAAAAGGTATGAACAGTTTGATAACTCTTGTCAACATTTCAACATTGTCAACATTGTCAACATCAAATTATAGAGCATAATTCCAAATTGCTCTCCAGAATGTCTAGATCCATTCACAATTCCACCAACAATGAATCAGTGTCCCAGTTTTCCCACATCCCCTCCAACATTCGTCACTAACTTTTTCTGTCATTTTAACCAATTTGATAGGTGTGTAATGATATCTCAGAGTTGTCTTAATTTGCATTTCTCTGATCAATAGTGATTTAGAGCACTTTTTTATATGACTAGAAATCATTTTGATTTAATCATCTGAAAACTGTCTTCATATCCTTTGACCATTTATCAATTGGAGAATGGCTTGAGTTATTATAAATATAAGTAAATTCTCTCTATATGTTATAAATGAGACTTTTATCAGAACCCTGGAATGTAAAACTGTTTCCCAATTTTATTGCTTCCCTTCTAATCTTGTCTTATTAGTTTTGTTTGTACAAAAACTTTTTAAAGTAATATAGTCAAAATTATCTATTTTGTGATAAATAATGATCTCCAGTTCTTCTTCAGTCACAAATTCCTTCCTCTTCCACAGATCTCGCAGGTAAACTCTCTGCTGTTCTTCTAAATTGCTTATAATATCATTCTTTATGTCTAGATCATGAAACCATTTTGACCTTATTTTGGCATATGGCATTAGGTGTAGGTCAATGTCTAGCAGACAATTTTCTGATTAAGAAATTAAAACCATTTGTAGTCATAAAAAATGCTCTAAGTCATTATTGATCAGAGAAATGCAAATTACAAAAAAAGAAAAAAAGACATGTAGAAAGGTATTTTTATGGTGGCAAAATATTTGAAATCAAGGGGATGCCTTTCAATTTGGGAGTGATTACCAAACTGTAACATACAAATATAATGGAATATTATTATTCAATAAGAAATGATGAACATGAAGATTTAAAAAAAAAACAAAAACCCTGGAAAGACTTGTATAAATTGATGCAAAGTGAAATGAGCAGAATCAGGAAAATATAGCTAAGAGTATTAGCAATATTGCATGGCATAGGTCTCCTAGGCAACACAGTTTCCAAGGGAAGGCAAGGGAAGGAAAACATCTGAAACTCAAGGTTTTGCAAAGGTGAATGTTGAAAATTCTCTATGTATATGTTTTGAAAATAAACAGTTTTAAAGCAGAGACACAAAGAAAAAATAAGGGATTGGATATTCAAGGAATAATGGATTACAAGTATTTTTATTGAAAAAAGAACAGAACTGAGTAAAAAAAAATTAATTGTCACATATAAGACTCTAGAGAAGCATAAAATGATAAACAGGAACAGGAAAATGAAACCATAAGGAACTTAATAAGTTTAAACTGTTTACATCCCTATATGTGAAGGTGTCATTTATAACTCATGACCTTTCTCATTATTAAGATAATTAGAAAGAGGATATATAAATAGAAGATGCAGGTATTAGTTGAATGTAAAGGGATAACATCTAAAAAAATAAAATTAAGGCATAAGAAAGGAATGTACTGGAAGAAAATGAAAAGTAGAAGAGGATAAATTATCTCATATAAAAGAGACAAAAAAAATCTTTTACAGTGGAGAGGAAAAGGGGGAAAATAAGGGAGAGTGACTAAAAGTATTTTCATGAGAAGAGGCTAAAAGAGGGAATAACATATACATTCAACTAAATATGAAATATCTCTTAACCTTTTTAGGAATGAAACAAGCTAAAAGTGGGATTGATAGAAGGCAAGGCGGTGAAGGGGTAATTAGAAGTAAAAAAGTAAATACATTTTAGAAATAAAAAACTTCAAAAGTTTTTACTCCTCAAAAGAGGAGCAGGGTGAAAGAGAGAAGAGAACAAATGGTGTGGGAAGAGATGGCAATAGGTAATTCTGAAAAAAAATAAAGCATATCTCTGATAAAGATTTTTTTTGCAAACATATAGAGAACTAATTCAATTTTATAAAAAAGAGCTATTCTCCAATTGATAGATGATCAAAAAATAAGAATAGTTTTCAGATGTAGCAATAGGAGCTATTTATACTCTTGTGGTAATATGCTTTAAGGCACTACTTATAGGAGAACTGAAAATTAAAATAATTTGGAAATGCTACCACATGCTTATTAAATTGGCTAACAGGATAGGAAAAGGAAATTGCAAATGACTGGGAGAGTGTCGGCAAAGTAAGAAATTAATACTCTTGTTGTTGGAGTTAACTGGTTCAACCATTTTGTACTACAATTTGTAACTATGCCCAAAGAGTTATAAACCCATGCATATATTCTGACATAATAATATTACTAAGCTTGTATTAAACAAAGAGATCTGAAAAAGGGAAAGGACACTTATGTACAAAAATATTTATAACAACTATTTTCTGAGGACAAAGAATTAGAAATTGAGATTCTCATTAGTTGAGGAATGCCTGAATAAATTGTGGTATGTAATATGATGGAATACTATGTGCTATAAGAAATGATGAGAAGGATATTTTCATAATTACCTGGAAAGACTTTCATGATGATGCAAAATGAAATATACCATGCACAAAATAGCAGTAATATTGTAAGATGATCAACTATGAATGATATAAATATTCTCAGCAATATAATGACCCAAGGCAATACTGAAGAACTTATGATCAAAAATGCTATTCACACACAGAGAAAGAACTAATGATGTCTCAATGAATATTGAAGCAGACTTTTAAAAATTAATTTGTTTTACTTAAGGATTTCTTGAGGGTTTTTTGTCGATATTTTCTTTCACAAAATGGAAGGTTTTTTTTTTTTTGTCATGATGAAACATGTATAATCTATTTTGAATCACTTACATTGTCAATGGGCAAGATTGGGGAAAGGAGAAAGGAAAGGAAATTAGAACTCAATGTTTAAAAAATATATGTTAAAAATTGTTGTTGCATGTAACTTGGAAAAATAAAATACTAAACATTTTTTAAAAATAATCTTAGCACTCATTTTCAAATGTAATTAGTTTTACTCTATTTTCATAATTATTCTTATTTTTTTTCTCTATTCATACTAATAACTTGCTCTAGCTTCATCTCTAGCTTTTGTCCTTTTAAACTCCAACTTACCTAAGAATAAGAGCTAACATTTATATGGTATATCTCAAAATTCTTATTGAAGTTTTAAACTTTAGTAATTTAAGACTTTAATAGAATATTTGAGAATACTTTATGTGGTGCTTTAAGGTTCACCAAATGCTGTATATCAATTTCAAACTATTTGACAAAGCAATGATCATTCAAACAATCTGGTACTTGATACAAAATAGAGTAGTGAATCAGTGAGATGCATTAGGTATGCAATACACAATAGTAATTGATCATAATAATCTAATGTTTTACAAGACAAAAGAGCTAATATTTGAGACAAGAAATTTCTGGGAAAAGTGAAAAGCACTTTGGCAGAAAATAAGGATAGACCAACATTTTATACCACATGCCAAATTGGAACCAAATTATTTGTACAAAAAACGGATATTATAAGTAGATTAGAGAAGCATGGGAAAATTTATCTGCCTATTCTATGAAAACGGAAAAACATATTCATAAAAGTGATACAGAGTATCAAAGGAAATAAAATAGATCATTAAGATAATATTAAATTTTAAAAAAGTTTTTTGATTCCCACAAATAAAACCAATGCTGCTAAAATTAGAAGGAAAGCAAGAGACAGGGAGAAATTATTTTATAGTAATATAATCTCTCTGATAAAATCTGCATTTCTCAAATATATAGAAAACTCAGCCACATTTATTAAAAAAGAGCCATTTTCCAACTGATAAATGATCGAAGGTAGTTTTCAAAAAAAGAAATAAAAGTGAGCAATAGTCACATGAAAAAATTTACTCTAACAAACTGTTGATTAGAGAAATATAAATTAAAACAACTTTGAGCTACAACCTCATACTTCTCAGATTGGCTATATAGCTTTTATAGCTATTATATTATTTATATGATAAACACTGTAGAAAATATGGAAAAATATTTAAACGTAGGCACTGTTGGTGGAATGGTGAACTGGTACAATTAACCTGGAGAGCAATTTATAACTATTTACAAAAGCATATAAAACAATGTATAATGTTTGACTCATTAATACCACTACTAGTTTTATATTCCAAAGAGATCAAAAAAGGAAAAAAAACACAGATATGTTCAAAAATGTTTATAAAACTTCTTTTTGTAGTGGTAAAAAAAAAAATTGGAAACTGAGGGTATGCCTATTAAGTGGGGAATTACTGACCATTTTGTAGAATATTACTGAGTAGAATACTATTATGCTACAAGAAATTATGAGCAGGATGATTTTAGAAAATACTGGGAAGTATTATATGAACTGATACAAAGTGAAGCCAGCAAAACTTGGAAAACAATGTATACAGTAATAGCAATATTGTAATGATGGGTGTCACAGTGTAGAGAGTTCCTTCTGGAGTCAAATTCATCTTTATAAGTTCAACTTGGGCCTCACAAACTTACTACTTATGTGAACTTTGGACAAATTACTGAACCCCACTTGCCATAGTTTCTTCATTTGTAAAATAAAATAAAATATTTGGAAAAAATAAGTAATAAAGGAGTCCTGCCAAATTTCTTCTATGACACAAATATGGTACCTAAACCAGGAAGAGCCAAAACAAAGAAAAAAAAAAACAATTATGGATGAATTTCCCTAATAAATGTTGATGCAAAAGATTTGAATAAAATATTAGCAAAGAGATTACTACAATTTATTAGCAACATAATACATTATGACTAGGTAGGATTTATATCAATCAGTCAGTTGATATCAACCAATATTGACCAGTAAGATTGGTCCAATATCAAGTTATTATAATAATTGACCATGTCAATAATAAAACTAATAGAAATATGATAATCTCAATAGAGCAGAAATTTTTTTGATAAACTATAACTCCCATTAAAATCACTAGAGAGTATAGGAATAAATGGAGTTTTCCTTTTAAAATGATAAGCAGCAATCATCCAAAACCATCAGTTAGCATTGCTTGTGATAGGGAGAAGCTAGAAGCATTTCCAATAAGATCAGGGATGAAACAAGTTAGCCTATTATCACCATTATTATTAAATATTTGATTAAAATTGTTACCTTTAGCGATAAAAGAAGAAAAAGAAATCGAAGGAATTGGAATAGCCAGTGAGAAGATACAACTATGGACATTATGGAATACTTAAAGAATCATCCAAAAACTTATCTGAAAATATTAACAACTCTAGCAAAGTTGCAAGCTACAAAATAACCCAATAAAATCATCAGTATTTCTATATGTTACTAATAAATCCCAGCAGCAAGAGATAGAAAGGGAAATTCTATTTAAAATAACAGTAGATATTCAATATTGTATTAGACATGCTAGCTTTGGCAATAAGAGATGAGAAAGAGATTTTAAAAAATTTAGAGTAGGTAATGAGGAAACCAAATTATCACTCTTTGCAAATAATATGATGGTATACTTAAAGAACCCCAGAGATTCTACTAAAAAGCTATTAGAAATAATCCACACCATTAGCAAAGTTGCAGGATGCAAAATAAACCCACATATATCATCAGCATTCTTATATATCACTTAAAAAATCCATCAGTCAGAGATACAAAGAGAAATTCCATTTAAAACAACTGCTAATAATATAAAATATTTGGGAATCTATCTGCCAAGGGAAAACCAGGAACTATATGAGCAAAACTACAAAACACTTTTCACACAAATTAAATCAGATCTAACCAATTAGAAAAATTGTAAGTGCTCTTGGATAGGTCAAGCAAATATAATAAAAATTACAATACTACCTAAACTAATCTATTTATTTAGTGCTATATCAATCAGACTCCCCCAAAAAACTATTTTAATGGCCTAGAAAAAATAACAACAAAATTCATCTGGAAGAACAAAAGGTCAAGACTTTCAAGGGAATTAATGTTAAAAAAAAAATCAAATGAAGGTGACCTAGCTGTACCAGATCTAAAACTATATTATAAAGCAGCAGATACCAAAACCATTTGGTATTGGCTAAGAAATAGACTAATTGATCAGTGCAATAGATTAGGTTCAAAGGACAAAAGAGTCCATAACTTTAATAATCTAGTGTTTGACAAACCCAAAGACCCCAGCTTTTGGGATAAGAATTCACTGTTTGACAAAAACTGCTGGGAAAATTGGAAATTAATATGGCAGAAACACTTAACCAAGTATCCAAGATAAGGTCAAAATGGGTTCATGATCTAGGCATAAAGAATGAGATTATAATAAATTAGAAGAGCATAGAATAGTTTACCTCTCAGACCTATGGAGGAGGAAGGAATTTGTGACCAAAGAAGAACTAGAGATCATTATTGATCACAAAATAGAAAATTTTGATTACTTCAAAATGAAATGCTTTTGTACAAATAAAACGAATGCAGACAAGATTAGAAGGGAAACAATAAACTGGGAAAACATTTTTACTGACAAAGGTTTCATTTCCAAAATATATAGAGAATTGAATCTAATTTATAAGAAATCAAGCTATTCTTCAATTGATAAATGGTCAAAGGATATGAACAGACAATTTTCAGATGAAGAAATTAGAACCATTTCTAGTCATATGAAAAGATGCTACAAGTCATTATTAATCAGAGAAATACAAATTAAGACAACTCTGAGATACTACTACACACCTGTCAGATTGGCTAGGATGACAGGGAAAGATAATGCCCAATGTTGGAGGAGATGTGGGAAAACTGGGACAATGATACATTGTTAGTGGAATTGTGAATACAATTGTGAATCCAGCTATTCTGGAGAGAGATTTGGAATTATGCTCAAAAAGCTATTAAACTGTGCATACCCTTTGATTCAGCAGTGTTACTATTGGGCTTAGATCCTAAAGAGATCTTAAAGAAGAGAAAGGGAACTGTATATGCAAAAAATGTTTGTGGCAGTACTCTCTGTAGTGGCCAAAAAACTGGAAACTGAGTGGATGCCCATCAATGGAGAATGGCTGAATAAATCATGGCATATGAATGTTATGGAATATTATTGTTATGTGAGAAATGACCAGCAGGAGGATTTCAGAAAGGCCTAGAGAGACTTACATGAACTGATGATGAGTGAAATGAGCAGGACCAGGAGATCATTATATACTACAACAACAATACTATATGATGATCAATTCTGATGCATATGGCTCTCTTTAACAATAAGATGAACCAAATCACTTCCATTTGTTCAATAATGAATAGAACCAGCTATACCCAGCAAAAAACTCTGGAAAATGAGTATGAACCACTACATAGCACTTCCAATCTCTCTCTTTTTGTCTGCTTTGATTTCCTTCACAGGTTAATTGTACACTATTTCAAATTGGATCAAAAATTTGATTCTTTTTGTGCAGCAAAATAACTGTATGAATATGTATACATATATTGTATTTAACATATACTTTACCATATTTAACATATATTGATCTACCTGCCATCTGGGAGAGAGGGTGGGGAGAAGGAGGGGAAAAATTGGAACAAAAGGTTTTGCAATTGTCAATGCTGAAAAAAAAATTACCCATGTAATTGTAAATATAAAGCTATATAAATAAAAAATAAAATAAAAGTAGACAAACTAAAATATTTCGGTATCTACCTGACAAGACAAAACCAAAAACTTTATGAACACAATTACAAAACAAATTTCAAACTAATAAATTCAGATCTAAATAATTGGAAAATTATCAATTGCTCATGGGTAGGCTAAGCTAATATGATAAAACAAACAATTCTATCTAAATTGGTCTACTTATTCAATGTTATACCAATCATACTTCCAAAAAGTATTTAATAAAGCTAGAAAAATAATAACAAAATTTATCTGGAAAAAAAAAGTTAAGAATAACAAGAGATTTGATTAAAAATTACAAAGAATGGTGGTCCAGCAGTATTAGACCTAAAAATCTTTTATAAAGTAGCAGTCCTCGAAATATATGGTAATGACTAAGAGATATTGTGGTGGATCAGTGGAGTAGGAATAGATGACAAATAATCAATAACTATAAAAATCTATGTGACTACTACTTGTTAAACTCCCAAACTCCAGCTTCTGGGATAAGAACTCGCTATTTGACAAAATTTCTGGGAAAACTGGTCAGCATAGACCTACATCTCACATCTCATACCAAAATAAGGTCAAAATGGATACATGATTTGGATATAAAGCGTGATACTATAAGCAAATTAGGAGAACAAGAGATAGTTTATCAGATCTTTGGATAATGGAGGAATTTATGAACAAAGAAGAACTAGAGAATATTACATAATGCAAAATGGACAACTTACATTGATTACATTAAATTAAAAAAAAAAAAACTTGGACAAATAACAACACAGCCAAGATTAAAAGAGAAGCACAAAGCTGGAATACACACACACACACACACACACACACACACACACACACACATATATATATAATATCCATTGTTTCTGATAAGGGCTTCATTTCTAAAATATATAAAGAACTGTATGGGGGGCCAACATGGTGGAATAAAATCAGGAAGCTGCTTAAGCACTCCCAGTTTCCCTCAAAAACCACATGATATTAAGCCTTTGATCAGAGTCTGATGGAATGAAACCACACTCTAACTCAAGACAGACTGAAAAAAACTTTACGAAAGTTCAGTCTCATTAGGCGAAAAAGAGTGTTCAACTAGTCAGATGGACTCTGAGAAAGGCAGTGAGAGGTCTTACATAGCAAATCAGCAATTAAAATCCTCAGTTCTGGCTCAGTAGAAGAGCAAATCAATGGGGCAGCTTCCAATCCCAGTTCACAAGGCAAACTGGAAAATCAGGATATTTTCTGAACAGAAGAGATAAAGCTAATCTTTGAAAACACAAGGGACTCCTGTGCTCAAAGTCAAGGCTCAAGAAAGTACAGGAAGCTTGGGACAATAACATCTTTACATAAGGAGCAGAGCTCCACCTTAAAAGTTTTAAAAAAAAAAAAAAAGAGAGAGAAAATACCAAAAGAGATGGAAAGAAAATAAGCAACCTTCTTCAATTAGAACCAGACAAATCTAACCACAAAACAACAGGAAAGAATATAGGGAGGTTAATAGGATCCTAGATAAATAGTCCCATTTTAGAAAAAAAATAAACCTAATTATGATAGACCACTTGAGAAATTTGAATAGGATCAGACAAGAATAAACCTTTTTCTCAGCAGTACATGGCACCTATACAAAATTTGACCATGCAGGGCATAAAAACTTCACAATCAAATTCAAAAAGGCAGAAATAGTAAATGCTACCTGTATAGACCAAAATGCAATAAAAATATATTCAATAAAGGGCCAGGAAAAGATAAACTAAAAGCCAATTGAAAATTAAATAATCTCATTCTAAACTATGAGTGGGTCAAATGACAAATCACGTAAACAATCCATAATTTCATCCAAAAAAATGACAATGAGACAACATATGAAAATATATGAGATGAAGTCAAAGCATTTATTAGGGGAAATTTTATTTCTCTAAAAAGCTACATAAATAAAAAAGAGAAAGAGGAGATCAATGAATTAGGCATGCAACTAAGAAAGTTCGAAAAAGAACAATTAAAAAGCTCCAATTAAATACCAAATTAGAAAATTTGAAACTTAAAGGAGAGATTCATAAAACAGAAACTAAAAAAACAAAAACTATTGAACTAATACGCAAAATTAAGAGTTGATTTTATGAAATAAAACTAACAAAATATATAAAGCTTTGGTTAATTTGATCAGAAAAATGAAAGAAAAAAGCAAATCACCAGCATCAAAAATGAAAGGGGTGAATTCATCACCAATGACAAAGAAATTAAAACAATAATTAGGAGGTCTTTTGTCCAACTCTATGGTAGCAAATCTGACAATCTAACAAAAATAGATGAATATTTACAAAAAAAAATTAATTGCCCAATTGCCTAGGTTAACAGAAGAGGAAATAAAATACTTAAATAGTCCCATTTTAGGAAAAAAAAATAAATTGAACAAGTCATTAATGAACTCCTCAAGAAAAAATCTCCAGGGCCAGATTTAGAAGTGAATTCTACCAAACATTTAAAGAACAATTAATTCTAATAGTACATAAATTATATTCAAAAATAGGTAAAGAAGAAACACTATCAAATTCCTTCTATGAAACAAACATGGCACTGAAAACTAAACTAGGAAGGGTCAAATCAGAGAAAGAAAATTAAAGACCAATCTCCCTAATGAATATTGTTGCAAAAATTTTAAATAAAATACTATCAAAGAGAATACAGTAATTTATCAGGAGGATAGTACATTATGATCAAGTAGGACTTGTTCCAGCAATGCAGGGCTGGTTTAATATCAGGAGAACTATTACCATAATCAACAATATGAATAAAAAACCAACAGAAATCATATGATAATCTCAAAATATGCAGAAAAAGCTTTTGAGAAAATACAGCACCCATTTCCATTAAAGAGACTAGAGAACAACAGTTAAAGGAAGATTTCCTTAAAATAAATAAGCAGTACCTGTAGCAAGAATTACTTATAATGGAAGGAACCTAGATGCATTCCCAATCAGATCAGGGATGAAAGAAGGATGCCCATTATCATCACTATTATTCAACAGAGTACTAGAAATTTTGGTTTTAGCAATAACAAAAGAGAAAGAAATTAAAGGAATTAGAATAAGAAATGAGGAAATAAAACATATCATCTGCAAGGAGTGATAGATGATATACTTAGAGAATCATAAAAAAATCATTCAAAATCCTACTTGAAACAATTAACAACCTTAGAAAAGTAGTAGGATATAAAATAAATCCTACAAATCATCAGCATTTGTATATATTACTGGCAAAGCCTATCAGCAAGAGATATAAAGAGAAATTCCATTTAAAATTATTGTAAACAAAATAAAATACTTGGGGATCTATGTGCCAACAAAAACCCAAGAATTATATGAACACAATTACAAAACACTTCACACACAAATAAAATCAGAGCTAAACAGTTAGAATAATATCAATTGTTCATCACGAGGACAAGATAATAGAATAAATATGAGAATTCTGCTTAAATTGGTCTACTTGTTCAGTGCCATACCAATCAAACTGCCAAAACATTATTTTATAGAAGAAAAAATAGTTTAAAAAATAGAAGAACAAAAGGTCAAGAATATCAAGGGAATTAATGGAAAAAAAATACATGGTGGCTTAGCCTAACCAAACCTAAAACTATATAATAAAGCAACAGTGATCAAAACCATTTGGTACTGGTTAAGAAATAGAGTGGTATATCAGTGAAATAGATTAGATACACACAACACAGTCCTATAAACGATTATGGAGACTATTCTGGTTACCATTCTGGAACTATGTCCAAAGGGCTATAAAATAATGCATGTACTTTGACTCAGAAGTGCCATTACTGGGTCTGTATCCCAAGAAAATCATAAAGGATGAAAAAAGACCAACATGTGCAAAAATGTTTGTAAGAGCTCTTTTTGTGGTAACAAAGAATTGGAAAAAGGTGTAGGTGCCCATCAATTAGGGAATGGCTGAAAAAAATTATGGTATGTGAAATTAATGTAATATTGTTATATAAAAATGATGAATAAGTTAATAATAGAAAGGTCTGGAATGATTTATATGAATGGATGCTAGCAAAACAAACAGAACCAAGAAATATTGTACACAATAGCAGCAAGAATATGCGATGATCAACTATGAAAGACTTGGTTCTTCTTAGTGATTCAGTGATATAAAGAAATTCCAATGAACTTTGGATGTGAAATGCCGTCTACATCCAGAAAAAGACCTAAGGAGATTAAATGTGAATCCACACATGCCATATTGACTTTTTTTTTTCTTTTGTTTTTTGTTTTTGTTTTTTTTTTTAAATCCCTCCCATGGCTTTTCCCTTTTGATCTGATTTTTCTATTCCAACATGATTCATAAAGCAACATGTATTAACACTAAATAAACATGGCAATAAAAAAGAACTGTATAAAATGTATAAGAATATGTCATTCCCCAATTGATAAATGGCTTAAGCATATGAAAAGACAATTTTCAGATGAGGAAATTAGTCACCTATAATAATAGAAAAAAATGCTCTTAATCATTATTGATTAAAGAGATGCAAATTAAAACAGCTCTGAGATTCCACCTCACATCTTTCAGATTGGCTAAAATAACCAGAAAGGTAATGATAAATGTTGGAAGGGATGTGGGAAAACTGGGACATGAATGCATTATTGGTGTAGCTGTGAAATAATCCAACCATTCTGGAGAGCAATTGTGAATTATAACCAAAGGGTTTGAAAACTGTGCATACCTGTTATGGGCCAGAACTTAAAACAATGTGCTAAGTCACTGAAATTGATAGAGACAATGCTTATGTACTTGCTTCACACCTTTGGAGTTCACACCTTTAAGAGAGTTTACACATTGGAGTTCACACCTTTAGAGAGCATATATAAGCTAGGAGCCTCAACTAGGATTGACTTCAGGAGATTCACAAGTCAGAAGCCCACAATCCCACTCTCGGAGGTGGAGTCAGATTCATTCCAACTTCCACCTTTGTGCTGGCTGGAGGCTTTGCATTTGGAGGGAGCTAGAGGTTAAAGCTTGAAAAGACAAAGGACTAGCAGCAAGGAGAGAGATAGGCCTCTATTTTAGAAAAGAGAACATTACACATACCCTTTGACCCAGCAGTGCCTCTGTATTCCAAAGAAATCATAAAGGAGGGGGGAAGACCCATGCGTGCTACAAACTAATGTGTTTATAGCAAATCTTTTTGTTTGTGTGATGGCAAAGAATTGGAAAATGTGTAAATGCCCAACAACTGGAGAATGATTGAATAAGTAATGGTATGTGAAACCAATGGAATATTATTGTTCTATAAAAATAGTTGAACATGACTGAAAACAGATTGAACAATAACAATGATGATCCATTGTGAGAGACAGATACTTTGATAAAGACAATAATTCAGGATAATTCTAGAGGTTCTATGGGAAAAATATGCTGCCCACCTCTAATAAGCAAACTTCATCAATTCTGAATGCAGATTGAAGAATGTTTTATCCCCTCTTTTTCTCTTTCTAGCCTTTTCCTTTTTCTTTCTTCTTTTGCAACATGACTAATATGGAAATATTTTTTGCTTTATTTCACATACATAATTGATAGCATTTTATTTTCCATCTCAATAGATGTGGGAGGAGGAATAGAAAGAAAAAAAATTGGAACTCAAAAAATTTTAAATTAATGCTTAATCAATGAATTTAAATAAGCAAATAAGTCTTAATTATATAGATAAAGGTATCTGAATCAGAATGTAAGCTTCTGTCAGCTCCAACCAAGCACCTTTCCAATGCTTTGTGAATCTCCCATACTTGTGAACTCCAATGAGTAAAGGTGTGAACATAAGCTTTGTATCAATTAGTTCTATTTAGTACCTTGTTTCTTCTGGCCCATAACATCTCCTTATAGGATTAGATCAATCATACTGAACCATGCTAAATTAGATAATTATTGTCTCTATCAACTCTAATGACTTAACAGTTTGTAAAGATTCCAACACCAATGTATACCTTCTGTTCTTAATATGAATGCCTTTAATTGTGACAACACAAATTTGTTTTCAAAGGAATCTCTTGAGAAGAACTTCTTAACCCTCTATGCCTTTGAGATATTTACGTTATATAATCTGCCCCATGCTTAAATTTTTGAATCACTTGCTCTTAATGTTGTGACTACTCATAGAAAACATGGTTCCTTTCATTGTCTATCACAAATTAAAGAATATAACTTAAGTAAAAGCAAAGAAGAATATTCAGGATGTATGTAGAAGTGCAGAGTAGTTCATTTTGACTGGAAGGTAAAGAAAAATGCTATAAATTTCTAAAGTCATGTAATGTTAGTCTGTGGATGACTTTGAAGGACAATCTAAGTATAAAGAATACATGTATACCTTGTTCTAGAAATTGATGTGGAAAGGACATTGTACCAGAAAAAGGGTAAAGTGGGGGTAGTACATCTCATGAAGAGGCATAGGAAACCTATTATATCTGAGAGAAAGAATGGAGGGGGATGAATATAGTGGGTATCTTACTGCCTTCAGAATTGGCTTTAAGTGAAAAATCTTATGACATATTCAATCTATGGTGAAACTTCTCCCACCTCATTGAAAAGTGAGAAGGGAAAAGTGAAAAGGGAAGGAATAAGCTAAGCAGAAGGACAATCTAAGAACTTCAGACTTTACTTTATATGCATTTTAAAACTTTTAGGAAGGTATATGACACCTTGTATGTATGTATACCATGTTTCCCCGATAATAAGACACTGTCTTATTATTTTTTTTTTGGACAGAAAAACATCAGAGGGCTTATTTTCAGGGGAGGGCTTATTTTAATGAACATTGACAGCAATACTCCTTGAGTGCCCCTTTTATCCTCCATCATGCCCCCTCACTCCCGCTTACATACCGGGTTTTTATGTGGTCCTGCCTCATCTCTCCTCCCTGGCACTGCTCTCAATGGCACCAGCAAGGAAATCACTGGGGAAGAACAGGATGACGCGCTCACTGCTGCAGCTCTGATTGGATGCAGCTTGGAGCGCAGTGTGCATTTCACCTGGGGGGAGGAGGGAAGGGTGCATACAGAGGGTACCGTAATATAGCGTGTAGCGCAGGGGATCACCTTCACTACAGTAGCAATCTCAATAGGGCTTATTTTCGAGGGAGGGTTTATTTTAGAGGAATCTTACACAGTAAGGGGAGGGCTTATTTTAGGGATAGGTCTTATTATCGGGGAAACACGGTGTGTACCTATAAGTCATAAGGAGGATTAGTCTGAATGCTATGCTAATGTTTAAGCAATTGAAGAAAAATTTACCAAATAATATAAGCAAGTTATAATACTTATTTGCAGGGAAATTAAAAATATGAACTTGGTGTTATCGCAGAAGTGTGTGTGTGTGTATGTGTGTGTGTGTGTTTCTTTATAACTATATCTCTAGGTCATGTTTGCATTTCTATGTGAAATTTTTGGCCCAAATTGCAGAACAATTTTGCCTCACAAAGGACAGACTTCTCTGTGGGGACACTTTTGTGTCTTCACTTTTTAATGTGATCATACACAGACAGAGCTATAAAGGTAGAAACACAAGCAGAGAACTTTACTTTCCAGGAAAAAAGAACTGTGTTCTAAGAAGCCACTGATCTAAATTTAGGGGAGAGGGGATAGAGAAAAAGATATGAAATCACAGGTTGCTCAGAAGGCAGCAGCATTTGGCCTGCATATGTGAAGATTGCATAGATTGGCCCTATTCTGGGAGTCTGAAAGGAGGGAGGAGAGATATTGCATAGCAAGTGGGAAGCTATTCAGAAGGTTGGGGGTGGCATGGGAGAAATTACAGAGAAAAACAGAGAGAATGAAACAAAGGAACAATGAAAGGAAAAGAGGAGGAGGTGGAGCCCTTTACTGATGCTAAAGTTATGTTGCCTAAAGTAAGAAGCCACAGCAGGAAATAAGCAAAAGTTGTGATGTGACAGGCAAATGAATTTCTGTTTGCACAAGCAAAGTAGAAGGGTTGGCTCAATATATTTATTCTTGCTAGAAATATAATATGTGTTATTCAACTTAAGTCACTTTGCACCTTCTTTGTTTACCATAAATATATTGGCTGTAATGAGTATAGTAAGGTTTGTTAGACATATCCAGACCACAGGCTTAAGAGCTAAATTAAAACTTGTAGATGATATTGTTTAGAGGTGACAAATAGATATTCTTTAGACTAAATGTAATCATAATAGTACAAAGGGCATTCTAAGCCAGATTATGCTTTTAAGAAATAGTTATAAAATATAATATAAAAATAAAATAGATAATATTTTAAAACTAAATCAATACATTACCTGCAAGATTTAATGAATGATTTTTCTATTTGAATCTGACATCAATGATCTAGGTCGACCAAATCAATAGACAAATGTAGAAATTGAAATTAAGAGAATGGCTAAATGTACCTTCTGAAGTCATAGAGATCCTTCATCACAGAAGTCAAATTGGACACTAGTTGTTCTAGTTCCAAAATCTAGAGCTCTTTCCTCTATAACCTATACTAATGTATCTGGATAAGTGGCTGAATACTCCGCTTGGCTTTGGTATATAATCCCAACTTCAAAATCTAGAAAATGATGTTCAATGGTTCAAGTTCATCAAAAATTGTACTCCAATCAGTGTCTTTAGCATGGACCATCAAACACAGGCCAGGTGTTTGATGATGGTTGTCGATAAGGGGAAGGATAGTACTTGGTTGAAGGACATTTCCACTGAAATCAATGTCTTTACTATCTGTTAAGTTCTAGTAGTAACCAGTTTTATTTTGTTACCGCAATCTGCTTCAAATCTATGTTGCTGTGACTATTTCAGAATGTTCTTCTCTAGGGCTGTCTTATTTAACCTACCATGATTATGCAGGACTTATATCTGATATTAATATTGACTGTTAGGGTGTGATTTTAGAGCTTTGATTAATAAAAATAAATATTGATACATTATTCAATATCATAATGCACTTATAAAATATTCCTACAAAATCAATTAAGTTGATTGCTTTGATTTTTGAATATCTGCTAAGTTTTCTTCAAAGGAAAGGGTAGGATAGAAGCAATCTGTTATGTTCTCTTTCATAGTTGATCTGATCTTTTGCAAAGAAAAGAGTTTTACATTTTCAGGGTTTTTTTTTAAATCTCCCAGAGTTTTTGTGAAGGGAAGTCCTTCTAAAATGCTGTGCAAATATAAGTGCTGTTTATGGGATTGAGGAATATTATTAAATTTCAAACTGCTTCTCACCCTAAAGAGATAGACTAAGTAATGTAATTTGAATTCATTTAAATTTTAAAATAAAATAATCTGATAACTACTGGAGCACCTCCTTGAGTTTATTCCAGTTTAAAATCTGTCAGAAAGTATTAGATTTGGAATGATTTGGTATATGATCTAATCCAATCTAACCTAACAAGCAATTTTAAAGCATCTACTATGTAAAAGAACAGTCATAGGTTCTGTGGATATAAAGGAAAAATTAAAACAGTCCCTGACATTAAAAAATAAAACATTTTTTTTCAATTAAGACTTTATTCTCCTGAGAAGATGTCTGATGGGAAATGAATTTTTCCAGGTAGACGCAGGGTCTGAATAGTTAGAGGAGATAAAGTGTGAAAGAATAGAGAAACATTTGAGCCAAAAAAAAAAAAAATAGAATAGGGTTCTGGATTAGTTATGCTAAAAGCAAAGGATAGCTGATTGTAAATTGTTTGCTATTACTTTGAACTGAATATCATCATAAACAATTGAAGGCTTACCTGGTTCCATGACACATGTGGGGTTATCGTCCAAGATAGAATTTCAAAATTTATAGCTGCTACTGGAACCTGATGAATTTATTCTTTCTCCATATCCTCTTCTTTTAGGCTCCCAGATACAATACACTAGTTTACCTTTTTTTTTTCTTTCTTTTTTAAAAAATAATTTATTTTATTTTATTTAATAATAACTTTATATTGACAGAGTCAATGCCAGGGTAATTTTTTTTACAACATTATCCCTAGCGCTGGTTCCGATTTTTCCCCTCCCTCCCTCCACCCTTTCCCCTAGATGGCAAGCAGTCCTATATATGTTAGATAGGTTGCAGTATATCCTAGATACAGTATATGTTTGCAGAACCGAACAGTTCTCTTGTTGCACAGGGAGAATTTGATTCAGAAGGTAAAAATAACCCGGGAAGAAAAACAAAAATGAAAATACTTCACATTCGTTTCCCAATATTCTTTCTTTAAGTGTAGCTGCTTCTGTCCATCATTTATCAATTGAAACTCAGTTAGGTCTCTTTGTCAAAGAAATCCACTTCCATCAGAATACATCCTCATATAATATCATTGTCGAAGTGTATAATGATCTCCTGATTCTGCTCATTTCACTTAGCATCAGTTCATGTAAGTCTCTCCAAACCTCTCTGTATTCATCAAGCTGGTCATTTCTTACAGAACAATAATATTCCATAACATTCATATACCACAATTTACCCAACCATTCTCCAATTGATGGGCATCCATTCAATTTCCAGTTTTTAGCCACTACAAAAAGGGCTGCCACAAACATTTTGGCACATACAGGTTCTTTTCCCTTCTTTAGTATCTCTTTGGGGTATAAGCCCAGAAGTAGCACGGCTGGATCAAAGGGTATGCACAGTTTGATAACTTTTGGGGTATAATTCCAGATTGCTCTTCAGAATGGTTGGATTCATTCACAACTCTACCAACAATGCATCAGTGTCCCAGTTTTCCCGCATCCCCTCCAACATTCATCATTATTTTTTCCTGTCATCTTAGCCAATCTGACAGGTGTGTAGTGGTATCTCAGAGTTGTCTTAATTTGCATTTCTCTGATCAATAAGGATTTGGAACACTTTCATATGAGTGGTAATAGTTTCAATTTCATCATCTGAAAATTGTCTGTTCATATCCTTTGAACATTTATCAATTGGAGAATGGCTTGATTTCTTATAAATTAGAGTCAGTTCTCTATATATTTTGGAAATGAGGCCTTTATCAGAACCTTTAACTGTAAAGATGCTTTCCCATTTTGTTGCTTCCCTTCTAATCTTGTTTGCATTAGTTTTGTTTGTACAAAGGCTTTTTAATTTGATATAATCAAAATTTTCTATTTTGTGATCAGTAATGGTCTCTAGTTCATCTTTGGTCACAAATTTCTTTCTCCTCCACAAGTCTGAGAGATAAACTATCCTATGTTCCTCTAATTTATTTATAATCTTGTTCTTTATGCCTAGGTCATGGACCCATTTTGATCTTATCTTGGTATATGGTGTTAAGTGTGGGTCCATGCCTAATTTCTGCCATACTAATTTCCAGTTATCCCAGCAGTTTTTATCAAATAATGAATTCTTATCCCAAAAGTTAGGATCTTTGGGTTTGTCAAACACTAGATTGCTATAGTTGATTATTCTGTATTATGAACCTAATCTTGTCCACTGATCAACTAATCTATTTCTTAGCCAATACCAAATGGTTTTGGTGACTGCTGCTTTATAATATAATTTTATATCAGGTACAGCTAGACCACCTTCATTTGATTTTTTTTTTCATTAATTCCCTTGAGATTCTCGACTTTTTATTGTTCCATATGAATTTTGTTGTTATTTTTTCTAGATCATTAAAATATTTTCTTGGAAGTCTGATTGATATAGCACTAAATAAATAGATTAGTTTAGGGAGTATTGTCATCTTTATTATATTCGCTTGGCCTATCCAAGAGCGCTTAATATTTTTCCAATTATTTAAGTCTGACTTTATTTGTGTAAAACTTTTTTGTAATTTTGCTCATATAATTCCTGACTTTCCTTTGGTAGATAGATTCCCAAATATTTTATGCTATCAACAGTTATTTTGAATGGAATTTCTCTTTGTATCTCTTGCTGTTGGATTTTGTTGGTGATGTATAAAAATGCTGAGGATTTATGGGGATTTATTTTGTATCCTGCTACTTTGCTAAAATTATGAATTATTTCTAATAGCTTTTTAGTAGAATCTCTGGGGTTCTTTAGGTATGCCATCATATCATCTGCAAAAAGTGATAGTTTGGTCTCCTCATTGCCTACTCTAATTCCTTTAATCTCTTTCTTGACTCTTATTGCAGAGGCTAGTGTTTCTAATACAATATTGAATAATAATGGTGATAGTGGGCAACCTTGCTTCACTCCAGATCTTACTGGGAAAGGTTCCAGTTTTTCCCCATTGCATATGATGCTTACTGAAGGTTTTAAATATATGCTCCTGACTATTTTAAGGAAAAGTCCATTTATTCCTATGCTCTCAAGTGTTTTTATTAGGAATGGATGTTGGATTTTATCAAATGCTTTTTCTGCATCTATTGAGATGATCATAATGGTTTTTTGTTTGGTTGGTTATTGATATAGTCAATTATGCTAATAGTTTTCCTATTATTGAACCAGCCCTGCATTCCTGGTATAAATCCTACTTGGTCATAGTGTATTATCCTGGGGATGATTTTCTGTAATCTTTTTGCTAATATTTTATTTAAGATTTTAGCATCAATATTCATTAGGGAGATTGGTCTATAATTTTCTTTCTCTGTTTTCAGCCTACCTGGTTTAGGTATCAGTACCATGTCTGTGTCATAAAAGGAATTTGATAGGACTCCTTCAATCCCTATTTTTTGAAATAGTTTATTTAGCATTGGAGTTAATTGTTCTTTAAATGTTTGATAGAATTCACATGTAAATCCATCTGGTCCTGGGGATTTTTTTTTTAGGGAGTTGATTGATAGTTTGTTCTATTTCTTTTTCTGAGATGGGACTGTTTGGGATATTTACTTTTTCCTCTGCTAGTTTGGGCAAGCTATATTTTTGGAGGTATTCTTCTATTTCATTTAAGTTGTCGAGTTTATTGGCATAAAGTTGGGCAAAATAACTCCTAATTGTTGCTCGAATTTCCTCTTCGTTAGTGGCGAGTTCTCCCTTTTCATTTTTAAGACTAACAATTTGATTTTCCTCTTTCCTTTTTTAAATCAGATTTACTAAGGGTTTGTCTATTTTGTTGGTTTTTTCATAGAACCAACTCTTAGTTTTATTAATTAATTCAATAGTTTTTTTTTTTTTTTTACTTTCAATTTTATTGATCTCTCCTTTTATTTTTAGAATTTCAAGTTTAGTGTTTGACTGGGGGTTTTTAATTTATTCCTTTTCTAGAATTTTTAGTTGCAAGCCCAATTCATTGACCTTCTCTTTCTCTATTTTATACAAATAGGTCTCTAGAGATTTGAAATTTCCCCTTATTACCACTTTGGCTGCATCCCATACATTTTGGTATGATATCTCATTATTATCGTTTTCTTGAGTGAAGTTAGTAATTATGTCTATGATTTGCTGTTTCACTCAATCATTCTTTAGTATGAGATTATTTAGTTTCCAATTATTTTTTGGTCTACTTTCCCCTGGCTTTTGGTTGAATGTAATTTTCATTGCATCATGGTCTGAAAAGGATGCATTTACTATTTCTGCCTTACTGCATTTGAGTTTGAGATTTTTATGTCCTAATATATAGTCAATTTTTGTATAGGTTCCATGAACTGCTGAAAAGAAAGTGTACTCCTTTCTGTCTCCATTACATTTTCTCCGGAGATCTATCATATCTAATTTTTCTAGTATTCTATTTACCTCTTTGACTTCTTTCTTATTTATTTTGTGGTTTGATTTATCTAATTCTGAGAGTGCAAGGTTGAGATCTCCCACTATTATAGTTTTGCTGTCTATTTCTTCTTGCAGCTCTCTTAATTTCTCTTTTAAGAATTTAGATGCTACACCACTTGGTGCATATATGTTTAATATTGATATTGCTTCATTATCCATCCTACCCTTTAGCAAAATATAGTGCCCTTCCTTATCTCTTTTAATTAGATCAATTTTTGCTTTAGCTTGATCTGAGATCAGGAAGGCTACCCCTGCTTTTTTGACTTCACCTGAAGCATAGTAGATTTTGCTCCAACCTTTTACCTTTAACCTGCATGTGTCTCCCCGCTTCAGGTGTGTTTCCTGTAAACAACATATTGTAGGATTCTGGCTTTTAATCTATTCTGCTAACCGCTTCCTCTTTATAGGGAAGTTTACCCCGTTCACATTTATGGTTAAAATGACCAATTCTGTATTACTTGCCATCTTGTTAATCCCTGTTTATGCTTTTCTCCCTTCCTTCCCCCTTCCCCCGCTTCCCAGTATTAAGCTTGTGAGCACCACTTGCTTCTCACAGCCTTCCTTTTTTAGTATCCCTCTCCCCCCCCCCCCGCTTAGAGTTTCTCCCCCTATCTTACCCCTTTCCCTCCCAGTTTCTGTATTCCCTTCCACTTAGCTTATTCCTTCCCGTTTCACTTTTCCCTTCTCACTTTTCAATGAGGTGGGAGAAGTTTCACCATAGATTGAATATGTCTAAAATTTTTCTCTTAAATCCAATTCTGAAGGCAGTGTGATACCCACTATATTCATCCCCCTCCATTCTTTCTCTCAGATATAATAGGTTTCCTTTGCCTCTTTATGAGATGTAGTGCCCCCACTTTACCCTTTTTCTGGTGCAATGTCCTTTCCACATCTAGTTTCTAGAACAAGGTATACATGTATTCTTTATACATCTTTATAGCCAAAATATAATTCCCAAGATTAATCTTTACCTTTTTAGATTTCTCTTGCGTTCTATATTTGTAGATCAAACTTTTTGTTAAGTTCTGGCTTTTTCATCAAAAATAGGTGAAATTCGCTTACTTCATTGAATGTCCATCTTCTTCCCTGGAAAAAGATGCTCATTCTAGCTGGGTAAGTTATTTTTGGTTGCATACCAAGTTTCTTAGCCTTTCGGAATATCATATTCCAGGCCCTTCGATCCTTTAATGTGGATGCTGCTAGATCCTGGGTGATCCTTATTGTGGCTCCTCGATACTTGAATTGGGTTTTTCTAGCCACTTGCAATATTTTTTCCTTTGTCTGAGGGTTCTGGTGTTTGGCCACTCTATTTCTTGGTGTTTTGATTTTAGGACCCCTTTCAGTAGGTGATCAATGAAGTCTATTTTACCCTCTGTTTCTATGACTTCTGGGCAGTTCTCTTTGATAATTTCCTGGAAAATAGTGTCCAGGCTCTTTTTTTCATCATGCTTTTCTGGGAGTCCAATGATTCTCAGATTGTCTCTCCTGGATCTGTTTTCCTGGTCTGTTGTTTTCCCAAGAAGGTATTTCACATTCTTTTCCATTGTTTGATTTCTTTGGATTTGCTTGACTGATTCTTCTTGTCTCCTCGAGTCATTCAATTCTATTTGTTCAATTCTGATTTTCAATGAAGTATTTTCTTCACTCACTTTTTAAATATCTTTTTCTAATTGTCCAATTGAGTTCTTTTGTTCTATGGAATTTTTTTCCATTTTGCCAATTTTGTTTTTTAGAGAGCTATTTTCTGTTTCCAGTTCGCAAATCCTATTTTTCAAGGATTTTATTTCTTTATCCACTCTGTCTTTAAATGAATGGGATGACTTCTCCAGACTCCTTTGCCAAGCCTCCCTCTCCTTTTCCCATTTTTCTTCTAGCTCTCTTGTGAGAGCCTTTTTAATTTCTTCTATGAGGTTCATCTGTGCTGAGGAACAGATGATCTCCTCCTTTGGGGATTCACCTGGAGACAGTCTGGTTTTAGTCTCCTCAGGGTTTAGAGTCTGCTTTCTATCTGTATAGAAGCTGTCAAGGGTTAATGTCCTCTTCAGTTTTTTGCTCATTTTGTCAAAGAATCAAAGACAAACTTTCTTGGCGAGTTTCAAGGATGTCTTCTCTTGGTAACTATTTGTGGGGTTTTTTTTCAGTTAAGCATTTATTCAGAGGCTTGTAATGAAATGGATAGTGAGAGAAAATGTGGAGCTTACACAGCTGCATGCCTTCTCTTTGCCATCTTGGCCTGAAGTCCGATCCTCCTACACTACTTTACTTTAAGGAGTTTCCTGCCTTTTAATTTTTAAAATAGTATTTTATTCTGCCACCCCCTCCCCAACTATATGCTAAAACATTTTTGGCATTCACTTTACAAGATTTTGAGTTCCAAATTTTTCTCTCTTCCTATATTTCTCTCTTCTAAAGACCAATAATGAGTTTGATACACACATTGCCAGAGCTAGTTCAGTGTTTGGGAGATTAAAAGAAACTGTGTGAAAGACTGAAGATTTACAGAGATATTGTGCTGATCTCGTTGTGTATTTGTGAAATCTTTTAAGCATATCAGCACCATGCCACCAAGTTGAATTATTTCCATTTGACTTGTCTTAGGAAGTTTCTTAAGATTCCCTGGGAGGGTAAGACACCAGACACTGAACTACTTTCTGGAACCAAACTGCCAAACATTCAAATTCTACTTTAGAGAAAATATCTGTTTGTTTGAATTCTAAATATACATTTGCCAAAAAGACTAATTTATAGAGCATTCATAAAGGGCAAGTGCTCACAGAATGATTAGAAAAAGCAATATGAGGAAACTCTCAGGGTCACTCAATTACATAGCAAAGGACAACCCAGCATGAAGTACTCTTATCAGAGAAGGTGCTATGTTCTAGGAGCAAAGTTTAATCTCAGTAGCTCAAAAGAAACATGAGTGTAAATTTTAAAAACCCACTCCAAATATTCACATGTACTATTGATGTCTGACTTCTGGTAAAGCATTCTTGATCTCCTATTGATCTGATCAGCCACATTAAACACGTTATAATGCCTCTAATATAATGATGCTACTGTGGTCCTCTTCAAGAACAAAAGACAACAATCAATTAAGCCAGGCAGCTTAAGATAGTTTATACATGTTTTATCATGTAAAATATATTTCCTCATTAGTCAGTTGTGGAAAAAGAAACATAAACAATGAGAAACAATCAAGTGAAAAAATATGCTTTGCTCTGCAGAGTCTATCCGTTTTTTTTTTTGTTGTTGTTGTTGTTGTTTGTTTGTTTGTTTTGTTTTGTTTTGTTTTGTTTTGTTTTAATCTGGATTTTTATAACATTTCCTTCATGAGTTCTTTGTGCTTGTTTTGGATAATTGTGGTTCTGAGAAGAGCTGAGTTGTTTATAGTTGATCATCACAAAATATTGCTGATATTGTCCTGTTTTTTATAAACTTGTTTTATTTATTTTTGTAGTGTTTTTCAATTGATTTACATATCTGCATGAATTTTTATTGTATTCTGAAAGAGTATGTTCTAAAGTACTAGAGTATATAAAGGGGAAAATAGAATTAATGAAATATTTCAAAAAAACATTCCTAGACTTGACTTTCAATTCAGAGGCAAATCACAATGCTGACATTAACTAAATGAGATAACTTAGTCATCATTTCTCTTTTATATCCCCAAACTTCAATTCCCTCAACTACAAAATAAAGAAGCTTCACTAGGTGAAGCTTGAAATTCTAGAATCTGTACAGCTAGTCTTTTATCAACACTGTATACATAGAATACTGTAATACCCTTCTAACTTGTCTGTCTTTAAGCTTAATTCAGTTCTTATACACAAATCAATCATCCTAAAGCTCTAATAAAAACAAAAACCAAATTTCACTTTATTGATATCTTAACTTTTAAATTACATTAATTTATAAATACGTGCCTTTTCTTCTGTCTACCCAACAAGAGATCATTTGTCACAAAGATTTTTTTAAACGAGAAAAAAAACAACTCAGCAAAACTAACCAAAATATGAATTGTCTGAAACTATAATCCAATATTCCAAGCCAATACATTCTTGTTTCTGCATTCAAAAATAAAAAGAAAGCACATTGACTCAATTCTTTTTTAGGATCATAGTTAGTATTCATAGTCTTCTTCATGTATTTTAATGTTGCTATTGTTCTTTCCTTTATTGCCATTGTCAAAATCATTGTATATATTGTTTTCTGTTTGTGGTTAATTGACTATATCAGATCCAATGTTTCCCTCTCAAGTTTCCAAGTGATTCTTTCAAATCTTCATTTCTGGAAACTGGGTGGGTTCCCATTAGTTGGGGAATGACTGAATAAGCTATGGTATATGAATATATTATTGTTCAATAAGAAATGATGAGGAAACAGATTACAAAAAAGCCTAGAAAGACTTACATGAACTGATGCTAAGTGAAATGAGTAGAACCAATAAAACATTGCACATAGCAATGACAAGATTATATGATCAACTGAGAGGAACTGGGCTCTTTTCAACAATGAGGTGATAAAATACAATTCCAATAGACTTGTGATGGAAACAACTATTTAATCCACATCCAGAAAGAGGACTATGGACACTGAATATAGATCACATTATAGTATTTTCACCTTTGTTGTTATTTGTTTGCTTGCTTGTTTTTACTTTCTTTTTCATTTCTTATGCAGCATGATAAATATGAAATATGTTTAAAAAAAATCAATCCCTATTGGATTACTTGCTTGTCTGTGAAAGGTGGAAGAAAATTATGCAAGAGTGAATGTTGAAAAGTATCTTTGCAAGTATTTTGAAAAATAAAAAGCTATTATTATAAAATAAAGAAAAAAAAACTTAAAAAACCCAAATCTTTGCTTTTATACATTCTAATGGCACAATAATATTTTCTTGTATGCCTATAAATTCTTAACCCCTTTCCCATCAGTAAGCACTTTTTTTATTTCCATCAATCAATCAATCAAGCCAATCGTATTTCTAAGACCTGCTATGGATTTGTTAAGGTAGTTTTTCACTATTGTTTTAAACTTATTCCCATCCATCATTGAGATCTCTTAGTGAAATAGTATGGACATTGTGATTTTTTAAATGTGCATTGTGGTTGATTTTGAGGAGGAGTTGGGAACACTTTAGATCCAAGCAATCACCAATGTATTAGTGTGACTGCCTTTCCATAGATTCTTCAACATCCATTATTTCCTCTTTTATCATCTTTGATGTGGAGCTAGGTGATGCATGCAGCAGATCTAGTGCCAGCCCTTACATCAGAAGAAGACTTATCTTTTTGAGTTCAAATGTAGCCTTAGATACATACTGGCTATGTCAACCTAGAGAAATCATTTAATCCTGTTTACCTCAGTTCCTCAGTAAATGAGGGGAAGTAAGATGAATGGGAGAAGGAAATGGCAAACCACTCAGTATCTTTGCCAAGAATTAATCACAATTGAAATAACTGAATAAATCTTAGCATTGATAATTAATTGAATGTGAGAAATGAACCCAAAATTTGTTTTGATTTTCATTTATTTATTGCCAGTGATTTTGGCATAATCTTAAATATGATTACAATTATTACTTCTTATGTAAAAATGCTTTGTTATTTCCAAATGCCTAAAGTCTGAAGTCTCAATCTATGATTTCAATCCTCCTATAATTTGGCTCCAATTAATTTTTCCGGGATGCAGATTGGAATTAGAATGGCACTATTCCTGGAGTGAGAATGGCTATACTCAAGTTCCAGTTCTACCATTTAGTACTTGGACTAAATATCTGAGTAAGATACTTGTACTTCAGAAACTCAATTTTGTCATCTGTAAAATAATGATCATAATATATGAAATTTCTATCTCTAAAAGACTATTTATCATAATATTTCAGCAAGACAATATGCATGAAAGTAACTATAATAGGAAAGTTGGTTAAATAAATAAAAAATATAATTTCCTTGATTAGCAATCATTAATGAAATAGTTTCATGATCTAGAGCAGTGAGAAGGTTCATGGAGATGCCAATGTTTAGATGGGATATAGTCCTTATACTTACAGAGTTTAGTTCTAGAGAAATATAACTATGAGTAACTGCAGAGTAAAAGAATTTATTATAAGAAAATAATGCAAGTATTAAATAAATCAATATCTCAGTGCTTTTTTTTCCCCTGAGAATTCTGTCTACAATGAGTTCGGGTGACTGATTGTCTTCTTAATATACCTTCAATACTTTGCCATTGTGCTTTTATTTACATTGTTCTTACAAGTGTATATTTCTTTATCCCTCCCTCCAGTGCTAACCACTGAAACTCTTAGTATCTAAGACCTATTTTACATACTATCTCTTATGTTGGGTTTTCTTTGACCATGTCATACAAAATGATTACTCACACCTCTAAATTTCTTGTTTTCCTTAAAATTATTTTTAGTACTCATCACATTTTGCTTAGACTTATATATTAATCTTTCAAGTCATAGAATCATATGATTATATTATCAAATAGCAGGTAATATATGAATATATGTATATATATTTATGTATGATTACACATATATTCCATAAAGTCCAATGTATGTCACTGAATAGAAATTTAACAAGTCCCTTAACTGGTAATCAATGATAGCTAATGACATTCCAAAGGTTTTACAAAGCAGTTATAGGAGTAGATAATTTCTGAATTGTAAGTGCTCTCAAATTGTTTAAATTATAATTAATCAAGAATCTCCAGCAAATGTCAGCTTTTATCTGAAGCACTCCAATGACAAGGAACATACTATAACCTGAAGCTGCCTATTTCATTTTTTAACAGCTCTAAAAGTTAAAATATTTTCTTGGTCAATACCATTCAGTTCTTGCAACCCAATAAATAATTCCCTGTGAGTTTGTTTTCTTAACCATTTTTAAGAGAAAGATAAGCATAATCTTAATCAGGAAATAAAATAGCTGAGTCATTTTAATACTAATGTCAAAGAAATGCAAATACTTGTTGTATATAGAATTTTTTTGAGCATATAGAATGTTATGCCAGGAATCGATGTTATTATCTATTCTTAGACAAAAGCAAAATCTTGTGGGGAGACCACATGATTAATGTCCCAAGGAATTGTTCTTTTCAATTAGAATTAAATAAAATAACAAGATAAAACAATATTTAGTACTCTCATCTCACCAACACATAACTAGCTATCCACTTTAAATTTGAAAGGTATGTAAGCCAAGTCAGGAGAAAAAACAATTTTACATAATTATACTTTCTAAAATACCTAACTTGTCTCATTATACCTTAAAACAGTATCTAATAATTACATTGAACATAATAGGTCTTTTTATAAACATTTGCAGCTTTAATAAATGGATGATGGATGAATTGAGAGAAAAACTGCCAACTAAATTATTAAAGTAACCTGGTGACAAGGAAGTACATGGTTAAAATATAGAAGTTTCAATTTTGCACTAATTTTCTATTGTCTCATTGATCTTCGCTCAAAATTAAACTGTGAGACAAAAAAGGGATGTCCCTATTTATTTTCTCATTTGACCTTCAACATGAAGCATTATAACTTTAAGGAAGCCTATTATTAAAAAAAAGATTACATGGTTATTTCAACTTTTTAATGACAATAAAGAAAATATAGTAACTGTCCATTCAATTGATGGGGCCAATATTTCAATACATTTTTTGCTTACTGTGTGACCTTGGATAAATCACTTCCTCTAAAAGTTTCATTTTTGGTATATATTTTGCATTTATTTATCTATCATATATCATTTAACCAGTAGAATATATATTCATTATTTAAGGCAAGACTTGTATCATTTTTACCCTTATATTCCCAGATGTCTAGCACTTAATAATTCTTATTAATTTCAATTTCAAATCCAGCCATTGTTACTCCAAGAGAAAGTGAACAGAAAGGATAAATTTAATTAACAATATGCCAGTAATATCCTTTTGGATAAAAAAAAATCCTTTTAGAGGATTCTCTGTAAAAATCATTTGCCTACTCTAAAATATCAACTATATAAGAAAATCCTGTAAAATCTATTTACAATTTGTTGTCTATTCTCAGGACAATCATAAGAACACTTAAAACCAAGAGCATTATATAAGTATGTCCTCAGAATACTGACCAATATTTACCATTTTTTCTTAACCCAATTTGCCTATGATGATTCATCAGACCTTGAGTTTGAACTCTTTTCATGGAAAATAGGATTATTACTTGATCAATCTCAGAAAACAATGACAAAAAGCTTAAAATAAGCCATTAATTATATTTCTTTTTGTTTACTGGAAACCGACACATAAAGACACTCTGAATTATTCCAGGCTTAATATAACTTAGTGTGGAGCACAGGGTATCCTTGGTGAATAACCATTAGCACTTAGTGCCTCATTTAGAATCACAATAATGACAAACAACTTGGACATCTTAGAATGTAGAAAAAATATATCAATTGTTTTTGGCTAATGGTGGATTCTACTTCCAAAATTAAGCACTGTCAAATTTCCAAGAGTGTCTGACAATATCTGAAATGTATTCTAGACCTCAATCATTCCAAAGCTGAAGATCATGCCAGAAGGGCACTGGCTAGATGTCAGATCATCAGATGCCTTTTCTGGAGTGAGATGTGCTTGATCTTAAATCAAAATATTGGCCACATTTCCAATTATCACCTCAAGCACTACTCATTGATAACTTTTCAATGTCAACAAAGTCATTCTTCTTTATTTCAATTGCCAAGCATAGCTATATATAGTTTTCAAATGATGACCTCAGTGCCATTAGCATTGTCTTCCTCTTTAATGAGTACATACTCCAACCTCACAAATAAAAGGTAAGAATTCACAGCCAGCTCTTATGAGTTCATTGTGTCCTGCATAGATCTCTGAGAGTCCTAGGCAAACCAGTTAATGCCAAAAATAACCATGAAGAGATGAGAAACCATTGATCCAGTGCCAGTCACCTGGAACTATTCATCAAAGATACATTTATTTTTCAGAGACAAAGTTAAGCTAGAAATATTTACAGTGGACTCTATTTAGCACTAGGCCAAATATTGAATGACAGGGTGAGAAGGGGTAGTAATGATAATCAGCTATAATTACAGTAATTATCTGTATTTCTGGATTGTTCAGATTTTTGGGAAAAAATGAAGAGTTACCAAAGACAATCCAATATGCATCCATTATTCCCTAAATCATCCTAAGCATCTCTATCATAAATTACTCATTGTAATGTTTTATAGCACTTTTAGTTTCACCAAGTGATCACCTCATAAAAAGTCTGATGAGGGAAGTAGCATTGATAATTCTTGGCCTCATTTTACAAATGAGAAAACTGAAGTCCAGAAAGGTTGAGCAATCTGCCCAATGCCACTCTGTTAGCTGTTGTGTGATATTGGATCAAAAACCAGTTCTACTCTGAGATCAGTACTCTAACACTTGGCCAAATATGCTTTCTAGGGGACTACCCATTTATCTTCTTTCAGTTAGGGAGTACAATGGATGAGGTTCTGACCTTGGAGTTAGGAAGTCCTGATATAAAATCCAGTTTTAGAAACTTATGTGTAGTTGATTCTGGGCAAGTTATTTAACTTCTACCTTCATCACTTTCCTCAACTATTTCCTCAACAAAATGGGAGTAACAACAAAAAACAATAACAATATCAAAGGATTGTTTTGTGAACCAAATAAGAAAATATTTTAAATTGCTTAGCACAGTGTCAGATCCATTGTAAGTGCTTAAGGACTTGTTCCTTGTTCCCACCACTTTCTTTGTTTATATAAAGAAATTAAAATGTATATTTGGATTGTTCTAGGCTTGATATTACTTAATAGGAAGAACAGGATATCTTTGCTGCCTAGTATTCTCATAAATACAAAGGTTTATAGCATACCAAATGAAAATGAATTAGTAACTCAAGTCAATAAGATAAATATGGCCCTTCAATATGTCACGTTCTGTTTTAAGAGAGACAAGACATTAACAAGCTTTAATATGCCAGAGTTCTTTACCTTTGCATCTTATAATCTAATGATTCATAGATTGGCAAATGCATGTATAGTGTTCTGGTTGGTTTTTTGGATGTCACTGGACCAGCCTTCCTTTCAGCAGAGTAAAGTCAGGTGTTAAAGTCCAAATTCTTTATTATCTCCCTCAAAGTCTTGTTTCCTTGCCTGGGGATCAGGATAGCTTTCTTGAGGACCTCCGGATTGTGTCTTGATTTTTGTGGGGGAGGAAGGAGGATCACCAACGACTGTCTCTGTCTTGAAGTCTGTCTCACTCTGAGGGTTTGTGCTCCAGCCTCCAGCCCTCTGTCTTCTATCAGTCTGTTCCAATCACCTTCCCAGTCTGTCTCCGAACCCTCCTGAGTCTGTTTCCAAGTCCTTCTCAGTCTGTCTCTGGCTCAGATAGGCCTTGATCTCAGTGAAGAAATGAAGGAGGACAGGCCTGCCACCATGGTGGTGTAAGATGGAATGAATGAGTCTGGCTGAGTTTGTTCCAGCTTATGTACTCTATTATAATTACATTATTATAGGTGTGAATCTTGTAGAATAGGTGTTAATCTTGTAGAACTATATTAAGTAACAAGTCCATGTATTAAACTAGAGAACTATTAATCACCATGCTAAACTAGATAGCCATTGTCTTATCAATTCCATTTAGTTAGTACCTTGTAAAAATCCTTGTTTCAAGTACAGAATTCTGTTTGGTGATATATCCTGGGTCAAGAGAAACATTTGAGTCCATTCAAAGCTATGAGAAATATTGATTATATCATTAGGACAAAATATATTTTTCACAGTAGGACCTTCTTTGACAGAGTGTACATGCTTTAATAAGAGTCTATATGATATTAATGGAAGAAGTTCAATATTAGGTCTTGAGAGCCTTAGGCTCAGATATGAGTCCTGATACTGTACTGAATCAGTAAATCAAAAAATTATTTCACTCACTTGTAAAGTGGTCATAATATAATTTCAAATATTCTTGAGAAAAAATATTTTGTAAATCTTAAAATGTAATTTAAATAATTTAGCATAATGACATTTTCAAAGAATTAATAACAACTACATTTTAGTATTATTCTTTTAAGAAACAGTAAAAATTACCTATCATGATGAAGCAACAACCATAGACCACACTGATACACTTTTTTATGTTTCTAAATGAGATTTTTTTCCCTCAATTAAATGTCAAAAATCTTAGCATTCATTTTTTCTAGGTAACTTAATCATTTTATTAATAATGCCAACATGTTTATTAATGAAAGGATGATCATTTGGCCACTTCTTTCAGATCAAAGATAATCATCATGATGGCTTATATACTCTTTTGGAAGAGGAATGTTCCCAGGAATGGCAGTCAACTCTGATTGGTTAACAGTTAGTGAGAAAGTGAATAGTAAAATGAGGAGCTGGGCCTGAAGCTCAATTATGTCATTTGCTTAATGATAGTTCTGGCTTTGGGCAATCTACTCAAAGAATTTATCCCTAATCACACCTGAATGAAACACAATTAAAATTCATTTCCAAAAGATTTTGGACAATCTCCCCTTTGCCATAAAAGTGGACCTCAACCTTTTAAAAATTAAGCAGAAAAGCAAAAGGAACTCTGGCCATAGATAGTTTTTATGAGGAAAGAGAAAAGCAGATTTTCGGGAAAAAATGAAATGCTACCAAAGACAATGCAATATGCCTCATATAAGGAGACACTGATTTGAGAGGAGTCAATTAGTAACTGAAAGAAGATACAGAGTTGTTAGAAAAACTGAAGAAAAGACTAAAAATAAACCCACAGTCCTCCTACTACTTAAAATGAGTTAATATAAGTATTAGCAATATATCATGTGAAATAAGTTACTTTTATGTTTGCCTCCACTAAATGTTGTAGTACCTCAAATTCAATAAGTATTTAAGTAGCCAGTTGCTATTTGCAAGAGTACTGAGTTTGACGCAAAAACATACAAAAGAAAAGAAAAGAAAAATCCCTAAATATCAACGAGATTGCATTCTACTGAATGGCTGAATGGTATATTATCAAGAAAACTCTTTTTAGGCCACTTACTACCTGTGTGACCTGGAGCACATTGTCTAACCCTTGAGGTCTTTCATAATTCCACCTATAATTTGGAAGATCAGATTAAATCCCTTTCTAAGGTCCCTTTTAGCTCTAAATCTATGCTGATCTTCAATCAAAAATAGAAAAGAATCTTGTGACAAGGAATGCAGTGATCTTAGATGTCATCTGCTCAGAGTAAGTGCTTAATAAATGTTTGTTGATGGATTGACTGACCTCCTTGAGAGACAGAATTTCCTCTGGAGCATTCCTGACAAGGGAACTTTAAGATCCTGTTGTCTTCTCTAAACTCGTGATTATAAGCATTCCCATATTAGCAAAATGAATCATAGACTGAAAATTGGATGCTTTTTATCTCAGCTGGTAACAGAATATGGGAAATTTCAATCCATTTTATTATTAAAAAATAAAAGGGTATTCTGTGTAGCAAAAAGGACCTTACTCTTAACTCTATCATTTCTAATTCTGTGTCAACAACTATCTCTGCTGAAAGGCTAAATAGGCAGTAGTTCTCTTATCGATAAACACATATATACATGAGTGCTCATACATAAACACACACACATACACACACATACACAATCCATACTTACACAGTGGCAGCAATTGTCAGTATCTCTTGTCCTGATTAAAAAAAAAAGTGATTTTTGGAAAAATCCATTCCACAAAGTGTAGTAAGGAATCTGATTTAGTTCATTATTTTGAAAGACATGCTGATGAATGCAAAGAATGTCTGATTATTCTTTTGGCATCATTTTGCTGAAAAAAATTACACTAATAAACTAGTAAGAGGAAAGTGGAGTTATACAAGAGAATGAAGTAGTCCCAGAGGGTATTTATGCATTTGTCAAACTAAAGGAAAAATGGTTTAAAAATATTTATCAAGATTTTGTAATGATTATGTTGGTTAGTAATTCTAACATGTTTTAAAGAAATAGATACATAAAAAGAAAAGGAGAGAAATGGAGACAGCATAGAAAAAAAACAAGAGACAGAGATGAAAGAGGGGAGGGACAGGGAGACAGAGACAGTAAGGGACAGACAGAGAGGAAGAGAGACACATAGAAAGAGACAAAGATAGACAAAATCAGACAGAGAGACAGGACAGAATCACAGAGAAAAGAGAGAAATTGAAACAGAGAGAATCTCTGAAAAATATAGAGAAAAATAGAGAGAAGAGAGAAATCATCTAAATTGGACATTCTATGAAATAGAAGGGCTTCATAAGTGTGAGATCTAAAGCACAATGGGATATCACCTAATAATTCAAAATAAAATTCTAACTATCCCATAGATTCATAGATTGTCTGAGTGATAAGAGACCTTACTTAGGACATAATATATGAAAATAAAAATCCAGCATCCTCATTCAATCCTTATTATCTGAAGCATGTACAAATGCACTATGAACAGGTATTCCAAATAAAGGGATCTTCCAAAGTGATGTGTGGTAGCTTGGTTTTTGAAAATTATAATGAATATAATTTAACCTTTTTTTTTCTACATAACTCCACATATGTGAGGAAAAGATTTTGAAAAAGAAGTGGAGAAGCCCAGGTACTAGCTCTGAATCTTTTACTAGATATCTCTGTGGCACTGGGTGATTCAATTATTACCCTTGTATTTACTCATCTGTCGAAATGGATTTCATATGAAATCATTCCTTAAGGTCAAACATGTGATTCTCTAAGATCATGAACAACAATTACTGAATTATACATCCTAATTGATATATCATTAAGTAATGCTGGCAGAAGCTAGCAAAATATGTAAAAATCTGATTCTAGAGAAAATTGATGTGCTTTCTTCCCCCTCTTCCCCCCGGCATCCTATACTTTTATTATTCCAGATATTAGTAGGAACTTATAGCTACTGCTGTTATCATGTCCTCACTGCTTCTCAAATGCTGGCTGTTAATTTGACTATAATTATGTGCAAAGGGATAATATTCAGAGTGGCTCCATTCCTTCATTATATAACAACTACCACTATCTTTACCCTTAATCACATTCCTATCCTGCTTTAAGGTTTGTAAAGGATTTCACAAGCATTATATCATTTTATTCTCACAATGTAATGAAGTACATGCCTTCATTTTATATATAAGATATGATATTTGAGCTACCAGTACTCTGACTCTGGGTAAGGTGCATATTAATATACAAAGAAAGCACTGGATATTTTCATGGTTAAGTAAACTCAAAACATTCTGATCACCAAAAAATAAGATATACTTTATCATGAATAAACCACAGCTACACTCTTTACTTAGATCCTAGTGAACCTTGAACTATTTGTATTTTTAGGCATATATTCAGTATTGTATGGGCAAAACAGAATTATCATCACGACCAAAACATTTAACCATCAACAGACATGCTTCAATATATATAGAGTGGCAAAATTTCTAAATTATTAACTATAAATAAATATTTATTTATTATTAACTATAATAATTATAAGTATATAATTAATGATTGACTATAAATAAATAATGATAAAATAATTCTTCCATTGCTTTCAGTGATAGCTATATGTCCTCCTGAAAAAATAGTCTGGCTTAATGATATGAAATATGTTATATAAAAAAACTGAACAAATTCTTTAAAAATCATATCAGTGAAGGAAAAAAAGTCATTTTAAAAAGAAAAAAATATGAATGATGATAATTATCAAAAGAAGTCACAAACTATTTCAGCATGTCAATATAGCTTTTTAAATATCCAAAATATTCATGAATTATTTTAAAAATATTATCAGAGTTGGAAAAATTATAGTTGTGTTTATTCTCTTGAGTAAGTAGTTATATTCTCAAATGCAAAGTTTTTTTTTTCCTCCAAGAGACAACCATGATCATTCATTTAACCAAAATCTTATACTATGGGTAAAAGGACAACGACACTTAAAAAGCATTTGTTTAAATTTGATCTTTCTATTTTTTACCTAAAATCCTACTGAAATAGACCCTCCCTTTTAGAGATAAGTCTAGATATAACTCTTCCGTATGAGCAGTAAAAAAATTGTAAGTTTTCCAAGTTTGTAAATTTTGTATCATCAATTCCTTCCCTTCTGGAGAGGGAACCTATTTTCTTAAAAGTGGTTATGGAATAAGAAGCTGAATTAATTAATAATTAAGCATCAAAAATAAGTTGGTATAAGTAGAACCAGGAAACTCAAAAATGAGTTGTTATGAAATATTTTGAAATACCTTTTATAAATCTTTATTTTTTATTTTGCAGGGAAAATTTAAAGAATTCTGAACACAGTCCCCAACAAAGAACTCATTTCTCACATTGTTACCCCCCACACACATGTGCCTTAATACAATACATATTATATATGTTTATGTATATACATACTCACATATGTATACATGCATACACATACACATATGTGTATATGAAATCTTCCTCTTCCCTCATTTTAGCATCAAATCTAAATAGCCATCTTATATATTCAGAGAGTCTTAAAAGGGAAAATATCTTCAAAACATGTTATCTACTGAGTACATGACATTTTTTGGTTCTGTTTTGTTTTGTTTTCCTTTTCTATTTTTTTTCTTTTATTCTTATTTAAAATAAAATTAATTTTAAAAGCCATCTTCTTAAACCTTTTATTCTCTCTACAACATTACTTGAAGTCTCTTCTCGCCAATTTTTGGTGATGAAAAATGCATTACCACACAATGCAGTAGATATATCCATATAATTAAAAAGCTTCATAAATGCATAAATACATGCATTATACATATATGCCATATAAATGTATTGTTTGTATGCATGCATTTATATTATATATATACATGGTTATACATTTATTCCCATCTGTTCAAAAGGCGCTCCTACCATATCTTCATAAAGCATTGTTTACAAAAGCTGTGTATAAAGAAATGGCATTGTTCAAGAAGTTATCCAAATTTGTCATTACAGAACATTGGCTGTAGTGAAGAGCTGAAGAGGAAACTACCCCACCTTATTCATTTTTACAGATAAGGAAATTCTTAGGAGAGGAGAAGGATTCAGTTATGATCACATGGATAGTAAATGTTAGAGCCATGAAACAAATCCAAGTATTTTGATTCCAAATCAAGTACTCTTTTCAACACTCCATACTTGTATACAAATATTTATTGACTCTAGAAGTATCCCTATGTAACAATGCACAATTCTAGCAATGCTGTTAATAAGAAAATAGTTTTTTGACTCTTCTTGGAAATCACATTCAGGGTTTTGACAAAGTATATTGAATATGATTAACCATACTCAGTCATCTTCCTCAGGGCCTGATATAACTTTTGGAAACATAAGCAACTAATTAAAAACCCACTTAATTTGATAGCTCATATGGCTTTTGGAACACAGATTGAGAACTTGAAAGGCCCCCAAAAATCATTCACATCACATCCAGAGACAAGATTATGGAAAATGAATGTACATAACAACATACTATTTTCAGCTTCTATTGTTGTTTGCTTGCTTGTTTTTTTTTTCCTTTCTTATGATTTTTTCCCCATTTGATCTGTTTTTTTTTCCTTAAACAGCATGATAAATTTGGAAAATAAATTTAGAAGAATTGCACATGTTTAACTTATACTGAATTATTTGGGGAAGGGGTGGAAGAAAATAAGGGAAAAAAAAGGTTTTGCAAGATTTAATGTTGAAAAGTATCTTTGCATACATATTGAAAAATAAAAACCTATTATTACTTTAAAAAATAAAAATAAATAAAAGATCTAAGCCAAAAAATCTTTTAGCCTCATCCCTTATTTTACAAATGAGGAAAATTAGTTCAAAGAAGTATAACAACTTTGTCCAAAATTATATAGGTATTAAATGGTAGTCAGAATTTGAATCCAGATCCTTTTGCTCCAAGTTCTTTTTTTTTCTGGGAGTGAAGACTAAAGTTTAGTTCCTGAGTCCAAATTTTATCTCCTGAGAGGTAGAATGTTGTAAAGAAAAAAGAAACATTGGATTATGAAAATCTTAGTTTTAGTCTCATCTGTGCCCTTTTCCAGCTGCAAAAATATAAGTAAATTTTGCTGCCTGCCTCTCAGGATTGTCATGAAAATCTAATGAGCTGATAAATGCAAAGTGCTTTGTGAATCTTAAATGATAAACAGAATCCTACCTTCATATGTTACATATCTTCTATTATCACCACATGCTACAGACCATGAAAATGGCACATAGAAAAGTGAAGTAAATTGTTAAATGGACAGTATGTGGTAGAAGTAATGTAAGATCTTATTCCTTTGTGATTTCTTAATCTGGTCCTAAAAGTAATTCTAGAAGAAGGTTCTATAAGAAATGGCAGCTTCCTTAGATGTTCCTGTTCTGAAGGAACTATTTAATAACCCTAACTTCAATATAGAATTTGTGTTTTTTTTTAAATATGGTAGTCATACTTGTAGGATTAAAACCATATATAACAACTCATAGTAATCCTGATAAAGTGAGTAATAAAATAAAAAAAGTTACAGATATGATCTACAAATGTTTCCTGTGTATTCAAGATTTAAAAAATTTTGCTTCAATGAAAATATTCTGCTACTAACAAATTAGGACAACCATTCAAGAGGCAGAAATATGATAAATCAAATATGAACATTTCTCAGGATGTTTCTGTCAAGGAGAAGAATATAAAAGGTGATTCTCTTTTCTACTCACCTTCCTAGAAGCAAAAATTCTCCAGCTAGTCCTTGGCGTCTCATAGCCATCAGCAATCCTCTTACTGTCATTCCCTCACAAAAGCAAGCCACTACTCTTGCTTTGGGCAGGTGACTGATAAGCTTCTTCAGGAGCTTGTCAAAACTCTGTTCTCCAGCATTACTATAGATTTTATAGGAATGAGCAATACAGATCCCTTCTTTGGCAGACATGTCTTTAAATGCTTCCATTCCACTTTCTCCATAGTTGCCTATATAAAAACACAAACAAGTGTATGACAACTAATTATACAGGAACTGATGCATCAAGCATAATAAAGTTCACATGGCAGTTTTCTAATAACTAAACATTATATTCCATATAAATTTTTAAAAAGTATATGAATATATACAGCAGGCAGCTAGGTTATGTAGTAGATAGAGTGCCAGCCTTGAAGTCAAGAGGACCTGAGTTCAAATCTGGCTTCAGACCCTTAGCATTTCATAGCTGTGTGACTATGGGCAAGTCACTTAACCCCAATTGTCTCAGCAAAAAAAAAATGTATATGAATATACTAATTGGGTCTTGATGCCTTTGTTATTTAAAAACCACCCCCCCAAAAAAAAGTCAGATTTCATGAAAAGAGTTATACTATAGCAACAGATTTCTTGAAGATTGCATTAAACAACATATTTACATATGAGACCTCTTTCATCCAAGCCACCTAAAATACACATTGAGAATGTATGGATTCCTGAATATACACATATGTATATGCATATTATGCAAATAATAATAAATATTAATGTCAATATAATTGGATTTCTTTATAAGGCTATGTAGTTTATATACTTGTAATTATTATTCTGAGAGGGCCATAAATTTCACCAAACTGACAAAGGTATCAATCACACAAAAATTGTACTCCTGCTTTACAATTTCAAGAGGTAGTCATTCATTCAAGTTACTCATCTTTACTTACAAAAGGTTAGTTATTTCTCTATGTTTTTAGTCTGCAAAAGAACCAAAATAATAGAGTCCAAAATAAAAGCAAGTTCAAAGGATGAAGATAGCCCCACTTTAGTGGCAACAACAACAACAACAACAACAACAACAACAACAAAAAACAATTCAAATGTATGTATATAATCAGTTTGCAGTTCTTGCCATTGGTGTATAAGCCACCAAGGCTTCCTTTGCTGAGGGGAGGGAACTGCTTATTTTACAAGTGATTAAAAGTAAAAAGACTTTCTTTGAAAACTTTGATAATAATGGCAAGCTGATCTGGGGATTATGTAATTCTAGGTTTATTTTCAGTAAACTTTATTCCTTAAAGGATTTCTAGAGGAGAAAACATGGATGATCAATTCCTTGAAAACCTGGAAAAATAGTAATATATATATATATATATATATATATATATATATATATATATATATATATCTCAACCCAATAAGCAATTACTAAACATCTACTATGCACAAAGAATGTATCATTCTAGGGAATAAAAATTCACAGCCCCACCTCCAAAATAATACTATTTTATAAAATAGAAATTTGATGTTCTCCAAATTTTTCATAATTATCATCAACAATATGTTTCAACTTCTTACTTATATAGTAATTTGTGAGGAAAAGTTAAGACAAAATATTGGAATACATGGGAGAACTGCTGAAATACACAGAAGCCACCTGACATTGGCTGCTTGGAGGTCCAACCCAGAATGGATCTCCTCTTGTGACAGGATGATACAAGGGGACTGAGAGGCAATTGCTCTTCTCTGATGTCTGTGACTGAGAATCCATTGCATTGTTTGACCCCTCTCCTCTTCCATCTGCCTCCAATTTATCTCATTCCCAGTCTGCAACACCTGTGTCAGCAAAGTCTTCCCTGAAATCCCTTCCAATGTTATGATCTACAGCTGTGGAGGTTCTCAGAGAATTGACCTGTCCCTTAACAATTCCCTGTTTTTTGCTGTTATCTCCCTCCCACCCCCACAGCATGGTCTGCACCCTGAGGAATGCAAGCAGCACTATCACTTCTGAATGGTTATAGCAGGTGTTGATAGAGTCAAACTGGAGAAGAAGACTGTAGTCAGAACAGGCATTTAAGTCTCTCATCAGTCTCCTAGCTCGGCCTTTTAATGTACTGGCCCATTTAATTACCCCGACTAAAAATGTCTTACAGGGGCTCTTCTTCCTTAACTCTGGAAGGATCCTTCTCATGGACAGCTCTGGTTCTTCTTGTAATTCTTCTTATTTTCTACCCCATGTACATTCAGAAAGTGGTGAATGGAAGGGACCAGATAGGTTAACTGCTTGGGGGAGAGGATTTGCTTGTATCTCTACAGATGGAGAAGGAATCAGATGGGTGCCAATGAGCCATATTTGCCTTGTCCATTGGAGAGAGATGGAACAGACCTTTGAAATTAAGTAGAAGACCCAAAAAACATTGAGTGGTTCCATTGCTGACTGTGCCCACCACTGAAAGAGCATGACAGTTATGGCATTTGAATCATGGACATCAAAAATTGTTGGACTTCAAAACCCTCAGGAATCATTGGATTCTCTGAGACATGATAAGATTGCTGTAGGACTTGAAAACCCTCAGGAATCATTGGATTCTCTGAGACATAATGAAACTGTTGCAGGACTTCAAAATCTGCAGGAATCACTGGATTCCCTAACACATAGAAAGACTATTGCAGAACTTCAAAAACTTGCAGGGATCATTGGATTCCCTGACATGTGAAGTAATGGATAATAGATTGATTTTGGACTATCTCTTGGTTGCAAAAGGACATGTATGTGTGATTGTTATTTACATACCCTCCTTCTAGGACTTGTGGAAATCTTTTACAATGCCATGTTGATTCATATTGTTTGTTATATCACTACCTGCATGTACAATTCATGTTTATCATACCACATTGAGCCTGCACTGGCTGTGGGGAGAGTCATCGCTACTAGCCTGTGCTTTATTGCTATGTGCTTGTGTAATACCTCCCATGCTGATGGGTTTGTGCATACCTGTTTCTAGTAAGACCCTTTAGCCCAGAAACCCACTAACAATATCTGGATTGATTCCCCACTTCCCTTTGGTATATTTCATCTCCCTTCCTGAGAAGTCAGGGAGGGATGATCTTCTCCTTTTTAGTGCTTTCATCTCTCTTCCTGAGAAGTCAGGAAGGGCATGATCACCTCCTTTTTGGGGTTCTCACCTCCTTGAGAAGACAGGGAGGGCATGACCACCTGTGTTCTAAAACAAAAGAAAGCTGGAGATGTAGAGGACTGAAACTCCAAAAAAGGTATGCTTGAATCAGACAACAGAGCCCTTAAGGTTAATTACCTATTCGATGTGAGATAATGACTCTATTAGCATATGTTTGGATAAATGGCTCTTCTCAGCATTGGTGCTTGCTGAATGTTTGGCATTAAGATAATCATAGGCAAGGATTGGAGGGAGAGAGAGAGGGGCCAGAGAGGCACTTGGCAGCAGGATGAAGAGGAGAGAAGTTGGAGACTCCGGACTCCTGAATCCAGGGTTCTGCTTGCCTGTCTCCTTCACGTCTCCCCCTAAAGACAAAGGCCTTTAATTTATCCTGACTCTGGCTGACCCCCAAGGCCCTTCAGGGAAATAGTTCATACCCTACAACAAAATATTAAGAAGAAAAATTTTCAAAGTGATTGTAGAGGAAAATAAATTAATGTTGATTTTAGGGTTAAATATAAAATTTAACTCTCTAAGAAACAATTATTGTTGGTGAAAACATTCATGAGTTGTTTTCATACTAAAGCAAGAAGAAATTATACACACATACATATGCATATGTGTATATATAAAATTGCATTTGATTTTTTTTAAATAAAAAAAGAATGAATGGTATAAAATGAGGAGGTTTTAGTAAGTATATCAATAAGTATTTTTGAATATTTACTTAGTATTTTATTTTTTTCAACAGTTATGTTAAGACATTTGTAACATTTGTTTTTAAAACTATGAGTTACAGTTTCTCCTCCTTTCTGCCTCCTCACTCCACCTCCATGTCTAGAAGGCAAGCAATTTGAAATAGGTGTAGTCACAAAAACATCTTCATAACAGTTATGTTGTAAAAGAAAACAGACAAATAACAACAAAAACAAAACAATTAAAAACTCAAGAAAACTAAAGTTTTAAAAAAAGTATGCTTTAATCTGTATTCAGACACCACCAGTTCTTTCTCTGGTTGTGGAAAGGATTTTTCATCATCAGTCATTCAGTGTCATCTTTAATCATTGTATTGCTGAAATTAGCTGTCATTCACAGCTGATCATCTTGTATTGCTGTAACATTGTATGCAGTATATTTCACTTTTTGTCAGCTCATGAAAGTCTTTCCAGGTTTTTTTTTTTCAACCCTTTGGATATAGTTCCAAATTCCTGGATTGAATCAGTTAGTAACTTCATCAATATATTAATTCCTCATTTATCCTCTATCTCTTCTACCATTTGCCATTTTCTTTTTCTGTTTTAATAACTAATCTAATAGGTGTGGGGTAGTACTTCAGAGTTGTTTTAATTTGCATTTTTCCAATCAGTACCAAGTTAGAGAATTTTTTATATAGCTAAAGATAGCTTTGATTACTTCATCCAATACCTGTTCATATCTTTTAATCATCTAATAATTGGGGAATGACTTGTATTTTTATAAGTTTTACTCACCTCTGTATGCTTGAGAAATGAGGCTTTTATTGGAAAAATTGCTTCATTTTTTTCATAATTACTATTCCTAACTGTATTCCTTCACTTCATTTTCTCAAAAATATTTTGCTTCTGACTACTCTTTCCTCTAGGCTATTTTCTATTACCCCTCCATTTTCTTAACTCTTTGTCTTCTACTTTCCTGTAGCATAAAATAGATTTCTGTACCCAATTGTGTTGTTGTTATTCCCTAGTTGAGCCAATTGAAAATAAGGGCTCCTTTCCTTTCATCTTCTTCCTCTTTTCCTTTATTGTAAAAAAAAAAAATGGCCTCTTTTATAATTTACATCATTCTGCCTCTCCCTTTCTATTTAATTTATTCGTCTTTCACCCCTTATTTTTATATTTTTAGATACCATTCCTTTACATTCAATTCAACCTGTGCTGTCTGTTTAAATAGACTCCAACAACCCTAATAATGAGAAAGTTCTTATAAATTACAAGAATTATCTTTACATATAATTAAATCATTAAATTCCTTATGATTTCCCTTTCCTGTTTACCTTTTTATACTTCTTTAGAGTCTTGTAATTGAAAGTCAAATTTTCTATTTATCTCTGGTCTTTTAATCAAAAATTCTTCCAAGTCTCTGAAGCAAAGAAGGTTCTCCTTCTATACCTTATATAGAAAATAATGCAAGTCACTCACTTCCTTCCCTTCTCCATTTCTTCCTCAATATATTCTTTTTTCACCTCTTAAAACCAAGAAGATATAACAAAATCCACTCCCAGACCCTTTTTCATTGTGTTATTCCCTGTGACTCTTTTAGTAGATCGAACCTCTCCCCGTTGTTAGTAGTCAGTAGTTAGAGTAGCCCTGTGTGATCTTAACTGTGGTTCCTTGTTCCTTGAACTCTGTTTCTGGCTGTTCAGGGCACCTTTTTTTTTCTTTGATTTGGATACTCTGAATTTTGATTCTGAGTACTTCTGATTTGGGGTTTCTTTCAGAAAGTAAAAGTGATTGAGTGGTGGTTTCTAGTTTTGTCTTGTAGTTATAGCAGAGCTGGGAAGTTTTCTGTTTGTTTGTTTGTTTGTTTTAATAAGCTGCCCAGATTTTTAGTCAGTTATAGTCTAGGTAAAATTTTTAAAACTGTATTCACATAATATATACAAGAGTACTCCTGCTCAGGCTCAGTGACAACTCGGGGCTCATTAATGGTCAAATGCTCTCCTTGGTGGTGAATTTCTGCTTGTATCCTCCAGCTTCTCGGGTGTTTTACCAGATGCAGAGGCAGGAAGTTCCAATGCTAGTCATCTCTGTTACTGCCCGACTCAATTGTTAATCATTTCGCAACATGTTCATCAGCTGGTTATTCCAGGGATCCGGCTGGTGCCATTGGCCACAGGATTTCTGTGACTGAACTGCTGGTGAGGAGGCTGGGAGGGCAAGACTCCAGTAGTGGGCTCTTCGCCTTCCCTGCTGCAGCTGTTGTCTTCATCACTCGTGAGGAACTCTCAGAGTTGGAGGACCTGCTGCTGCTGAGACTGCTCATTTGCTCGATGAGCTCCACCTTGGCTCTCAGCTCTCTCTTAATGTCATCTATCTGGGGTTCAGGGGAAGTTTTATCTTTCACAGGAAAGGTTTTTGGTCTAACCAGTGGCTTCATTGGGGCTCTAAATGGTATGTGAGGTGGTGGTGCCTGTGCAAGAATCTGTTCCATTTGCACCTGGATTTTGCTGCTTCCCTCAATTCTTGTCTTCTTGACCTGAATGCTGCTACTTGAGTTTTTCCATCACTATTCACCAGTGTCATGATTAATGATGAGCATAGTCTTTCTTATATAGTCTTTTGTTTCCTTTGAAAACAGATTTCAGAGAGGCTTGGAGAGACTTATATGAACCGATGCTGAGTAAAATGAGCAGACCAGGAGATCATTATATATTTTAAAAACAATACTATATGACAGTCAATTCTGATGGACATGGCCATCTTCAACAATGAGATGAACCAAATCAGTTTCAATTGTTCTGTAATGAAGAGATTGAATATTTACTTAGTATTTTCTTTCAACAGTTATGTTAAGACATTTGTAACATTTTTTTTTTAAACTATGAGTTACAGTTTCTTCTCCTTTCTGCCTCCTCACTCCACCTCACTCAAAGGCAAGCAATTTGAAATAGGTGTAGTCACAAAAACATCTTCATAACAGTCAGTCGCTACACCCAGCGAAAGAACTATGGGAAATGAATATGAATCACAACATAGCATTTCCACTCCCTCTGTTTTTGTCCCCTTTCATTTTTGATTTCCTTCTCAAGTTATTTTTACCATATGTAGTAGTCTGATTTTTCTTATGCAGCAAAATAACTATATGGATATGTAAACACATATTTTATTTAACATTAAAAAAAAAAGAAAACAGTCCTTAGCGATGTAGATCTGGGGATGTGAGGATGCATGATCATGACCTCGTCCCCCTTGCCCACCTGGATCTTCCCTTTGTCCGATGTGTCTATGGTTGCCGGTTTGAAATCATAGCAGATCATGTGGAAGGAGGAATTGGAACTTTTCTCGAAGCTCTCTCCTGAAGCTAGGCTGTGCTCCTCTCGGTCTAGCAGCGGGTTAGTGATGCCATTCATGGCCCTTTCCCAGTTGGGGAAGACGCCTCTAGGCACTGCCTGGTGCGACTCCTAGGCTGGCTTCCTGAGTACTTCTCAGTACAGTAGTACTCAGTACTACTTCCTTGGGGCCTGCCTAGCTAGCTCAGTAGACAGAACATGAGACTCTTAATCTCAGGGTCATGGGTTCTGGCCCCATTGGGTCCCAAAATGTAATGTTTGTGCTAGCTTTCTACCCGGAGGACCTGCTGGTCTCAGCAGGATAGGAAAATGGTCACGAATAGAATCTAAAGTCTTTATTGTCTCCTTGACAGCTCCTTTACAGTCTCTGTCATGCTCTATCCAGTCTCAGTCAGTATCACCCTGAATCCTCCTGCAGTCTGTGCCAGTCTGCCAGTCTGATCCAGTCTTGATCTTAGTGGAGGAGTGCAGGAGGCAGAAGAGCCACCAGGAAAATTTCCAGGCCTTTTCAGCCCTTAAATACCTTGTTTACAGGTATTTCCACTCCCTCGGTATTTAAATACCTAGTTTACAGAACATTATACATGTGTGAACTAGAGAACCATTACATCACCATGCTAAGTACTAAGTGTAAGTATACTAAAGAACCATCATCTCATCAATACCACTGAGTTAACACATTGTTGTAAGTATCCTTGTTTCAAGTATACTTCTCCAGAATTCTGGCCCTCTACAAAAAATATTTGAAAGTCTTCAATTTCATTGAAAATCTTTCTTTTCCTTGAAAGATTATACAGTTTTCCTGGAGAGGGGATTCATGTTGAAGTCCTTTGTCTTCTAGAATATCATATTCCAAATTCACTAATTCTTTAATGTAGAAGCTACCAAATCTTGTGTTATCTTGACTATGGTTACATGACATGTGAATTGTTTCTTTCTGGCTGCCTATGGTATTTTCTCTTTGACCTGGGTATTCTGGAATTTGGATATAATGTTCCTGCGAATTTTCATTTTGGGATCTCTTTCAGGAGTGATTGAAATATTTTTCAATTTCTATTTTGTTCTCTGGTTCTAGGATACCAAGGCAGCTGTTTTCTTAATTTCTTGAATGATTATATCTAGGTTTTTTTTTTTTGGGGGGGGGAGAGTTTTGTTTTACAATGGCTTTCAGGTAGTCCCATAATTATTACATTATCTCTCCTGGAACTTTTTTCTACGTCAGTTATTTTTCCAATGGGATTTATTTCCAATGGGATCAATTTCCCATTTTCTTATTTCTCTTATTTCTTGTTTTTTCATAGTATCATTAGCTCATATTTGTTCAATTTTAATTTTTAGGGAATTATTTTATTTGGTAAGCATTGTAACTCCCTTTCCACTTGGCTAACCCTACTTTTTAAGACATTCTCCTCATCTCCTTTTGTACTTCCTCAAACCATTTGGCCTCCTTTACCAAGTTGTTGAGTTGTTTTTCATGATTTTTTTGCATCCCTCTAATTTCTCTTCCTGGTTTTAATGCTATCTCTCTTGCTTGATTTTTTTAAAAATCATTTTTTGAGATCTTTAATAGCCTGAAAGCATTTGATATTTTTCTTAGAGGCATTGAATGTAAGGTACCTCTTTTACCTTTTTTTGAGTCACCATAGTAACATTCTAGGGTCAGAAAGTTTTTGTGTTCTTTGATCCTTTCCCCAGACTATTATTCGAGTTTAACTCTTTATTAATATGGAGCTCTGCTTCCAGGGTAAAGAGTGCATTGTCTTAAGCTTCAGGAAATTTGTGCATTTGTTTTCAAAGATGCTTCTAGAGAGCTGTAAGTTTTCACTTGTTCCTCTGTGGTGTGATCCAAGAAGAGATATATACTCTTCTTCTGACTTGTGCTCTGGTCAGTGAGTGACCACAAGCACTCTTTTATGTGGTGGAAGTGTAAAGAGAGTTCCTGTGCCATGTGACCTGGTTATGAATAAGAGCTAAGCAACAGCCTTGCCTCAATGCTAGGATTGAGACCCTGGCAATCTTCTAACCAATTGTTTTACCCCCTTACCATGTGTTAACTGAAAGCTTTAGAATTATGCAATGTTGCTGCCAAGTAAGTGGTTCCTAAAGCCTGCCCCTTGGTTGCTAAAAAATGCCTTCATTGGCATTTTTTCATTAATTCCCTTGAAATTCTTGACTTGTTCTTCCAGATGAACTTTGCTGTTATTTTTTCTAGATCTGTAAAATAATTTCTTAGGAGCTGGTTCCCAGTCCTCTCAGCTCTTAAATACCTTAGTACAATTACTATACTGATGCATGTGCCAAGTGTAGAACCATTACATCACCATAATAAGTATTAAGTATGTGTGAACTAGAGAACCATTATCTCATCAATCACACTGAGTTAACACCTTGTAAGTATCTTTGCTTCAAGTATACTTTTCTCAGTGTTCCCCAATATCTGAGGTCCTCTATAAATAATTTTGATTGTGGTTAACTTTGTTTCACTCCTGATCTTATTGGGAATGGTTCTTGTTTGTCCCCTTTATATATAATGTTTGCTGATGGTTTTAAATAGATCCTATCGATTATCTTAAGGAAAATTCCTATCCTCTCTTGTGTTTTTAATAGGAATGGGTATTGAAGTTTATCAATTTTTTTTCTGCATCTATTGAGATATTCCTATGATTTTTTTGTTAGTTGGTTATTGATATAGTCAATTATGCTAGTAGTTTTCCTAATATTAATCAACCCTGCATTCCTGGTATAAAACCTACTTGGAGATGCTATATGATCCTAGGGATGACACTATGTAATATCTTTTGCTAATATTTTATTTGAGATTTTTGCATCACTATTCATTAGGGAAATAATTGTCTTACTCTATTTTTGCCCTACCTGGTTTAGGTACCAGCATCATATCTGTGTCATAAAAGTAATTTGGTAGGACTCCTTTCCCTATTTTTTTCAAATAGTTTGCATACCTTTTGAATGATTTTTTCTTTAAATGTTTGGTGGAATTCACTATCTGGTCCTGGAGATTTTTTCTTAGGGAGTTAATAGCTTGTCCTATTTCTTTTTCTAAAATAGGACTATAAGTACTTTATTTCCTCTTCTGTTAATCTGGGCAATCTATATTTTTGTAGGTATTCCTCCATTTCACTTCGATTATCAAATTAATTGACACATAGGTGAAGAAAATAATTTCTAATGATTGCTCTAATTTCCTCTTCCTTGATGGAAAATTATTCCATCATTTTTGATGACTAACAATGTGATTTTCTTATTTCCTTTTTCTAGTCAAATTAATTAAAATCTTATCTTTTTTATTTTTTTTATAAAAGCAACTCTTAATTTTATTTATTAATTCAATAATTTTCTTACTTTCAATTTTATTAATCTTCCCTTTATTTTCAGAATTTCAAATTTGGTATTTAATTGAGAGTTTTTAATTTTTTTTCTACCTTTTTTAGTTGCAAGCCCAATTCATTGATGTTCTCTTTCTTGATTTTATGCAAGTAAACATATATGGATATAAAATTTCCCTTAATAACCACTTTGGCTGCATCCCAAAATTTTGGCATGTTGTCACATTATTGTCATTCTCTTATGTCAGTTTCTTATATGAAATTATTGATTGTGTCTATGATTTGTTGTTTCACTTATTCATTCTTTGGGATTAGATTATTTAGTTTCCAATAATTTTTGGCCTATTTTCCCTGGCCTTTTATTGCATATAATTTTTATTGCATTGTGATCTGGGAAAAATGCATTTACCATTTCTGTCTCATTTGATTTTGAGGTCTTTATGACCTAAAATATGGTCAATTTTTATATAAGTTCAATAAAATGCTGAGAAAAAAAGTATACTCCTTTCTCTTCATTCAGTTTTCTCCAAAGATCTATCATACCTAACTTTTCTAACATTGTTTACCTTCTTAATTTCTTTCTTATTTATTTTGTTTTTCTATTTATCTAGTTCTGAGAGAGCAAGGTTAAGATGCCCCATTACTATAGTTTTGTTGTCATTTCTTCTTGCAGCTTTCACCTTCTCTAGGAATTTGGATGCTATTCTACTTGGTGCATATTATGTTTAATATTGATATTATTTCATTATCTATGGTACTATTTAGAAGATGTAGTTTCCATCCTTATCTGTTTTAATTAGATCTATTTTTGCTTTTGCTTGATCTGAGATCAGAATTACTATCCATGCTTTCTTTGACTTCAACTAAAGCATAATAGATTCTGCTCCAGTCTTTTACCTTTACTCTGTATATATCACTCTGCTTTAAATGTTTTTTGTTGTTGTTGTTGTTGTTGTTGTTGTTGTTGTTGTTGTTGTTGTTGTTGTTTGTAAACAACATATTGTAGGGTTCTGGCTTTTAATCCAGTCTGCTATCCTTTTCTGCCTTATGGGAAAGTTCACCCCCTACACCTTTCTGGTTAAAACTACTAATTTGGTATTACCCATCACTTTATTTACCTCGAATTATATTTTTATTTTTCCTTTTCCTCTTTCCCTCCTCCCCAATATTTTAATTATGAGCACCACTTGCCTCAAGCAGCCCTCCCTCTTTATAGCCCTACTCCCTTCTTATACCTTTTCTCTACTATTTCTATTTTCCCTTCAATTAGCCTACCTCTTCCCTTTTCACCTTTCCATTGGCACTTCCCTATAAGATGAGGCAAGTTTCTCTCTTAAATCAAATATGTCTGATATTCTTTTTTTTCAGCCAGATCTGATGAAAGTAAGACACACAATGATCACCTCCCCTTCCTTTTTCCCCTCAATTATAATAGGTCTTCTTTGCCTCTTCATGACATGTAATTTCTATAATTTTACCTCCATTTTGTCTTTTTCCAATATAATCCCCTTCTTAATTCTCTAGTTTCTAGTTTCTTTTTTTCATATTATGATGATAAAATCAAATTATACCTTCACTCTCTATGTATACCTATAACAGAGATATTGTTCTCAAGAGTTCTTTCCTTTTTACTTTTTTTATGCTTTTATTGAATTCTGTATTTTGAGATCAAATTTTTTGTTCAGCTCCCATTTTTTCATCAGAAATAGATGAAATTCACTTGCATCATTGAATGCCCATCTTTTTCACTGAAAGATAATGTTAAATTTTGCTGGATAGTTGATTCGTGGCTGCAATCCAAGTTCTTTTGCCATTTGGGAATATCAGATTTGAGGTTCTCCATTTCTTTAAGGTGGAAGCTGCTAGGTCCTGGGTAATTCTGATTGTGGCTCCTAGATATGTGATTTCTGACTTTCTTTTCAGCTGCTTGCACAATTTTTTCCTGGTCTGATGATTCTGAAATTTAACTACGATATTCCCTGGAGTTTTCATTTTGGAGTGTCTTTCAGGAGGCAAATGGTGAATTCTTTCAATGGATATTCTGTTTATAGGACATCAGGGTAGTTTTCTTTGATAAGTTGCTGAAAGATGATGTCTAGGCTCCTTTGTCATCATGGTTTTTAATTATTAATAATAATTGGATTATTAAATCCAATAATATTTCTGTTGTCTGTCTTAGATCAATTTTTTCAAGTCACTTGTTTTTGCAGTGAGGTGTTTGATATTTTTTTTGATGTCTTATTGAGTCATTTATTTCCATTTGTTCAATTCTAATGTTTAGTGAATTATTTTCTTTAATTATCTTTTTTAGTTCCTTTTTTTAATGTGCTCAATTGGATTTTTAAATGAGTTGTTTCATTCTATGTATTTTTCCCCCATTTAACAAATTCTGTTTTTCAAGAATTGTTTTCTTTTTTCATTTTGTGAAATGTTTTATAAGGAATTTTCTTCAGTTAAGTTCTGTATTTCCTTTTCGAAATCTTCTTACAAAGTTCTCATTTCCTTTCCTCATTTTTGTTCTATCTCTCTTTTAAGATCCTTTTTGAATTCCTCCAAGAGAACCTTTTGAGTTGGGGACCAATTTATATCAAACTTTGTGACTTCATCTGGAAATGGTCTGCTTTTAGTGTCCTCAGGGTTTGAAATCTGCTTTTCTCTTTCCCCATAAAAAATTATCTTTGGCCAGAGTTCTTTTTGTTTTTCTGCTCATTAAAAAAAAAAAAAAAGGTTGAAGTCTGCTTTTAGGGCAAAGGGGAGATTGTCCAAGCTTCCTCTACAGGCTACAATGACTGTGCTGGGTTGTTGCTGACTAACTTCTGCTGCTGGTAGAGCATGATCATATCCCATGATATTCTGGGGTGTAGGAGCTCACTATTTGCCTTTTATATTTGCACTGGATGTCTTACAGCTAATCTGTTGATCTCCTGGCTTGCAACAGGACAGATTAGAAAATATTACTGTAGATTCTACCTAGCAGATTCCCTGGAAAGCAGGCAACATTGCCCTGGATCTCTGCACAGCCTGCACTTGGCAGCCTGTGCCCAGCCATCTGTGCTTGGCCCACCTTCTTTCCATGCCCAATTGAAACAGAACTTTTCTGAAATTCTTCCAAATTATGTTCTGCGGGAAAATTTGTTACACTCCAAATATATGTGGGTTATGTTACTCAAAAATCAGTTTAGAGGCTTGATTTGTTACTAATTTGAGGGACATCAGAAAGAGCTCAGATAAAGACATGTCTTCTCTACTTTATCTTGGTTTCTTACTTGAACTGAATTTTAAAGGAAGTCAGAGAAACTGGGATGTAGACGTGAACAGAGAGGCATTCTAAACATGGGGAAGAAGGCAGTCATTGAAAAGACATAGCCTTGAGAGAAGATATACAATATAAAAATGATAGCAAGAAATCCAGTATTGTTATATCATAAAGTTCATGAAAGGAGTAAAGTATAAGTAACCTGGAGATAAAGGTAGGGATCAGACTGTGAAGCATTTAAATTACAAAGTATTTTATATTAGATCTTATAGGAAATAGGAAGCCACTGGAGTTATATGAAGAGAGTGACATGTCAAACCTGTGCTTTTTGAAAAATGACTTGGACAACTGAATAAAGAGTAAGTAGATGAGAGTGTTGAGACTGGGAGACCAAATGGAAAGTTAAAAACAGTCTAGGCATGAAGAGATAAGTGTATTGATTATGTGAGTAGAAAGAATGTGCTTCATAGAAAAGTGTTTGGGTTTTTTAGCATTCCCAATAAACCACCTCTTCCTGATTTTTAACTGAGACTGATTCAAACTGGTCACACATTTACAAGGTATTAGAACAAAATAATAGCTCTTCATTTGTTTTTGCATTAGGAAAAATCACCTGCTCTCCAACAGTAAGGATGAATTTCAGGAATAATACTAAATAAAAGTCCAAAAGAATGTATATCATTTCTTGTTATTCAGATCTCTGGCACTGTGTAAAATAAATGTTAGGTGTTCTAGGTTGCAATGACACAATATAGATCGAGATAATGTATATACATGGAACTAAGTATTTGGAAGAAAATCAACAATTCTCTATCTCTTTTCCAGTGCATTGATGTTGAATATTAAGGAAATATATATGGATTTTCAATTTTGATCAGATCTCTGGTATTATAACTATAGGTCATAGTCTCATATATCTAAAAATAAAGGGACCTCTGGTGTCATTTGCTCCAGTCTTCACCTCAATTTCTTTTCCAAGTTGCTAATTATCTTGAGAAAATTAAAGCTATAAATCACTGCTGATCAAAGGAATGTAAATTAAGACATTTCTGAGATATCACTACACACCTCTAAGATTGGCTAAGATGACAGAAAAAGACAATGATGGATGTTGGGGGGGATATGGAAAAACTGGGACAGTATTCATTGATGGTGGAATTGTGAATGGATCCAATCATTTTGGAGTACAATTTAGAACTATGCTCAAAAAGTTATCAACCTGTCTATACCATTTGTTCCAGCAATTTCTAGGCTTATATCCTAAAGAGATCTTAAAGGAGGGAAAGGGATCCATACGTACAAAACTGAGTGACAGCCCTTTTAGTAGTGGCAAGAAACTGGAAACGGAGTGGATGCCCATTAGTTGGAGAATGGCTGAATAAGTTATGGTATATAAATATTATGGAATATTATTGTTTTATAAGAAATGACCAGCAGGATGATTTTAGAGAGGCCTGAAGAGACTTATGTGAATTGATGCTAAGTGAAAAGAGAAGGACAAGGGGATCATTATATATGGCAATAACAAGATTATATGAGGATCAATTCTGATGGACGTGGCTCACTGCAACAATGAAATGACTGAGGCCAGTTCCAGTGATTTTGTGATGTAGAGAGGTATCTACACCTAGAGAGAGGATTGTGGAAATGAGTGTGGATCACAATATAGTATTTTCACTTTTTGTTGTTGTTTGCTTGAATTTTGTTTTCTTTCTCATTGTCCCCTTTTTGATCTGATTTTTCTTGTGCAGCAAGATTATTGTATAAATATGTATACATATATTGGATTTAACATATATTTTGATGTGTTTAACATATATTGGATTACTTCCCATCTAGGGGAGGGATAGAGAGAAGGAGGGGAAAACTTGGAATGCAAGATTTGATAAGGGTCCATGTTGAAAAATTATCCATGTATATGTTTTGAAAATAAAATTTGAAAATTTGAAAAAAATTGAAAATAAAAATAAGTTATTAAAAAGAAAGAAATTGACACATGTAAATTAAGTGACTCTTTTTTTGCACTTAAAAGTATTTCATTTTTTCAAATTACATGTAAAAATAATTTTCAAAATTTTGAATTTCAACTTTTTTTTTAATAAAAGCTGTTTATTTTCAAAAGATATGCATAGGTTATTTTCAATATCCTTTGCAAAACCTTATGCTCCAAATTTTTTTCTCTTCCTTTCTCTCTGGAAATATGTATACATATTTACACAATAATCTTTGAACATGTAACTTTTTTTAAATTTTTAAAAAAATTATTAAAGCTTTTTATATAATTATCTAGCTGCATAAGAAAAATCAGATCAAAAAGGAACAAAATGAGAAAGAAAATAAAATGCAAGCAAACAACAACAAAAGAAGTCAAAATGTCATATTGTGATTCACATTCAATTTGCACAGTCCTCTCTCTGGATGTAGATGGCTCTGATCATCATAAGATCTTTGGAACTGACCTGAATCATCTCCATGTAACTTAAAAAAAAAAGTTTTGTACATGCCTTTGTTCCTTTAAAAATCCAGGGCAGTAGAATAAGACTTTCTCTTCTGTTTCTAGAATTCTTCCTCATGATTTTTGCCATGGGAGCTCATATCAATCACTTGGTGAGACTAGCCCAGTGCATTATTTATTGCTTACCCTTCTCTGGCATGGTTCAGTGGAATAAGCACTTATTCATTTTATGATATATTCCCGATATAAAAAGTTTTATATAAGTGATCACTAAATCATCATATCGTGATGTTATGCATAAGTAAAAAAAACCTATTAGAGTATTTATAAATTGGATTGTCAACATTTCAATTAATTGTGGACATCTGGAATACCATTCTAATCTATTATTATTTTTTGAGAGACAATTAGGTTTAACTATTGTGTCTTTTTAAAAATGAACTAAGTTCAAGGACTTTCTGAATTAGAAATAAAAAGTCATGTCTCTGAGTATATTGAAAGTTCCCATTATTAATAGGATTTTGTGGACATTTTCATATTAAATAAGAAGACATTGATAACTAAGTGCCAGTAAATTGTCATTAAGTCACACAGAAGTCTATGTTTCAAAATGTGTGGAAAATTTAGAAGAGTTTTTTTTTTTTTTCATGAATATCTTTTCCTGAAAAAAAAAAAACAATCAGTTAAATGGTTCCTCTTCTATATAAAAGTGATATACAGAAAATAGACCACTGAAGACCAGGGTTGGTGAAGATAGCTTGAAGAGAATACAATGAAATTCCATTGAGGGACAAATGTAAAAAATAATTTCAGGGTTTATGCAACCAGTGAAAATCCTATACAAATGAAAAAATATCCAAGATTAGGATAAGAAAACAGGTGATAATATCTAGTTTCATGTAAATAACTAGTTTTATGTAAAGTAATGAATTCTAATTCTATGTTAAATTAATAATCATGTATGTGTATATACCTAAGAAGTTGTTTAAATAGGCCTATGAAAATATAAAGAAGACAGAAAAGTCCAGCAAGCTTGTGGTGGAATCTCAGAGCCCATTTATCCCAATGAGAAACTAAACAAGAATCATTCTCAACAACTCTGACCAATGGTCTTTTACACTGCTTGAAAATTCCAGTGAGAAGAGGGCCCCTTTCTTCCAAGGAAGTACTTTAGCAGGGTAGGAGGCAGTCTTGTGTTGATAAACCCATTTATTGTGAATAATCCATTGATTTTAAAATCAGTCATTCCTCAGATCTCTTTAAACATGGAAGAGAATAACAGACACTGAAACTAGCCACTGAACAGAGGAAAAATAACACATTTATCACTTTAACTCAGTTGAGAGTCTGTGGACAGAGAGCCATAGAGTTAGTAAAATTCCCAGAGCAGCTGGGAGCAATTAAATTCCACTCACCATGTGGGCCACTAATTCCACTCATCTGCAGTGAAGACCCATTTTTATCAACACTAGAGTAATGGGTAAGAAAAGATTTTCTATCATCCAAGCTCGTAGGTTTAGGCATCACCGCCTGTTTATCAGAAATTATAGATCTCCTCATATTGCTAAAACTGGCTTAATCCTGGAATACTAGCTGACTTACAAGTACTCAGGGAATGCTGTATATAGTTACAATATAAGGTTAACCAAGAACAATGCAAAGCAAACTAGCCACCAACATGCTTTTAAATAAATATGAACAATTATGAACAAATATTGCTTACTATGTTTTAACTTTTGTTGAGAAGTCTTTCCTAAGGTTTCTTAATGTTAGTGCCTATTCTCTGAAATGATCTTCAGTTTGTCTTGTATATATATATATATATTCTTGGAACATAGTTATTGCATTCTTTCTCCTCCATTAGAATATGTGCCTCTTAATTACATGCATTGTTTTTGTTTGTTTGTTTGTTTTTTCTCTCATTGAAATACTACTGCTTGCATAATGCCAGACACATGATAGGTACATGATAAATGTTTGTTGACAATTTAGCCTCCTTTAGTCTGTTTTCTCATCTGCAAAAAGGGAAGAATATCATGCTGTCTCACTCATCAGGGTATTGTAAGGTTCAAATAATAGTTGTAAAACTTTTTTATGCCCCAAAGCACTATTAAATATCAGCAATTATTTGTATCTTATGAAGAACAAGGTCCTAAAGGGATCCTTGAACAAGGAAATGACATTGTTAGATTTGTACATTGGGAAGATTTGTGAAGAATGAACTTGGGAGGAAAGAGACAGTCCACGGTCTATTTCATCCACTCAGGGAGAAGTATAGAAAGTGCCTGTAATAGAAAAGTAAATTTGTGAATTGAGAGAAGGGCATGAATGTGACAGATATCTAGAGAGCAATTGATGGTATTTGCTCACTGTTAGGTATAGAGATGAAGGAATAGGGAAGAGTTAAGGAAGAATTCAGAATTTTAGGCATGGGTGACTGGGAAGAGGCTCTATATTTTGAAGAGACAAGCATAATTGTTGTTAATTAAATGTTTAATTCATGTTCATTATGTCTAGCACATCAGTTTTGAAGAGGTCAAAATTGTGATGCAATAGACTTGCATGTTTGTGTATTTTACATACACTTTGTAGTATATTACAGTATTCAGAAAAGGAAAGTACCTTAGAAATTATCATATGCAAATAAATAACTTAAGACCTGAGGGAGAAATGAATTATTCAGTATCACATAGTAAAAATATTCCCTTCTCTCCTATGATACAGCCACCCCACTGTAGTTCAGGCTCTCATCACTTTACATATGGAATATTGCAATAAGCTGCTGGTGGGTCAACCAGCTTCAAGTATTTCCCTACTCCATTCTATCTTCCACCTAGTTATAAAAGTGATTTTCTTTAATTTCATGTCTAACAATGTTACAGCTCAATAAATTCCAACAATTCCCTATTACCTCCATGAATAAACATAAAACTATGTTTGCCATTTAATATATTCATAACCTGCCCATTCTAACTTTTTAAAATTCTTACACCTTACTCCTGGGCATGTGCTTTAACACATGTTTTTCATATTCCATGAATAAGATTGTCTTTCTTAGCTCTGGTCATTTTCTCTGTCTATTCCCTCTAGCAGGATTGCTGTCCCTCCTCAACTCTTCCTATTGACTTGCCTGCTTTAAGTCCTAACTAAAATCCTGCCTTTTTCAGGAAGCATTTTCTGTTCCCACTTAATGCTACTGCCTTTATTCTAATTATACTGCATGTTGATTACTTATCTTACATGTTATATCCCCCAAGAAACTGTATCGGAGGCAGGGGCACTATCTTTTGCTTCTTTTTGTATTCTGAATACTGAGTACTGGACCAAGCATAAAGTAGACACTTGGAAATGATCGATATTAAATTGATATTCAAAAGGATTGAAATTTGAACCTATATCCTTTGAACCGATGGTTCTTTCTAGCATCCTATGTTATGTATTTATCATTAAATGCAGCTTAATTTTAGAGATGAATAAATATGAATTGATTCTTATTCACTTTTTGCACAATGTCATTTGTTTCTTCCACCACAGAAATTACCATTCATGTCAATAATATAAAGAGCTTTTGCCTCATCATGACTTGGGTTTGTAAGAGTTGAACTTATGTCAATGTCCAATTATGCAAAGCAATAATTAAATCCTAATTCCCACAGACATGCATTTGTTATCTCAGATACCAGAAATCAGTTTGTTTTATTTACAAGTACTGAAGAATACAGCATTTGTATCCACATAGGTCAATTACCATAAAATGCTAGAAACAATTTTGCTGAAGGAGAGGCAAGGTTAGCTAGTTAAACAATTCCTATATAATATACTCACAGCCACTATTCCTGTTATCACAAATACTAAATATATGACTATTGGGTAGCTTACTTTGATGGCTTACACTGCTTCAGTGTAAGCAACTTTCATCTCAATGCTCTGTGTTTAGAATAGTACCTGGCACATTGAAGGCATTTATTAATCATTAGTTTTCAGAATAACAAGACCAATCCAACCCATCAGTGTCTTGGTAGATAAATCCTAGGGAATGACCCAGGAAAGAGGTGAATTGCCCAGTCACAGAGTAACACTTTAAATGTCAGCATTAAGATTAGAACTCAAGACTTTTGGAATTTAAGTCAAACACCCAAATCACAATGTCATGTCATACTGCCTTTAAATGTAAATATTATAAAAAATCTTTGTCACACACTTTTAAAGTTAGATCAGATATTCATCAGAAGGAATGTTTGTGCTGGATTTTACTCAAAGTTGTTTATTACATAAAGTACTAGAAGGATTTTGTTAAACACTTCCACTTATGCCATAGCCATGAAATATGCAAAATTTTACAAAATGGATCTAATGTATTTGACCAGGAAACACATTCTAGCATAGCAAATCTCTGAATAATTCCTTCAATTTTGACCCATTCAAAGGAAATTTCTCTTAAGAGAGTCTTCTCAAATACTCTTAGAATTCAATAGAGAATGACAAGGTTTAAAAAGTGGTACATAATGTTGGTTACTCTTGCTTTTTGTGTTTGTTTTTCTTTTCTTTGTGATGACAAGCATGGTAATGATGGTGATAGGAATTTCTAACCTGGGAAGGTAGGGCACTGACCATGCCAATTTTCCCCGTAAGTGTCAGGGCAATGACAACCAGAAACTTACACAACAAATACACAACATGGCAGAAAAAAAGAGCTTACATGTCACCATGTATTTTAGGAATATGACATCAGGCGAAATTACAAAAAGTCATGTATTAGACTCAAGGCAAAAATCTATGGGACTTGCCAATATTACTTGCTGTTATCGTTAATGTATCCTCTGACAAGCCACCATGATGGCGCAGACCCTTACCTTATACCAATTTTAAAAATGCCCCCAAAAAGTGCCTAAGGCAACTGTACTGCCTTTCAAAAGTCTGACTGTCTCTTATAAAAAAAGTCCATAACCAGGAAAGTTTAAAGCCAGAATATAGGAGAATATGAAATGAAAGAAGGAAAGAAAAACTTCAAGAAAATAGCTCCAAGCAGTTGCAATGTCTCTAATATCTTAATCATTCATTCTCAAACTCTCACAAATACACAAGTTTCAATTGGATGGCTTGATAATTATGGCTCACTCTGTGAATATTCTGTGTGGATTTCCACACAGAATAAATTTTCAGTAAAGATTATCAGCACTCTTATATTTTGCATATGGTTTTCCTGGATGTCCCTGTGTAAATTTGCAGTAAGTGACTGAAGCATTGTTGGGTCTAGACATCAAATGCATCAAGGAGATGATCTGAGCAATGATAATAATTTAACAAAGTGATAAAATCTCAAAAGGAATATATGGTGATTCACAGAGATAATTACTCCTGCCAACTCTCAGGGTTTATTTAAGAGAATCAAATTGTAATTTTAACATTGGTTTAGAAAAGATATTCTGGAAGAAGCTAGTGTTTAGATGAAAAACAAAAAGAAAGAGATTTGTGGAATAGTTAAGTAGGAGCAAAGAATAATAGAATGAGTAAGATGTATAAAGAAGCAGTATGAACTAACATATGATGGAGTACTGAGAGCCATAGTCCATAATATTTCTGTTGATGTCTAGAATAGGAAAAATGAGTTCATGTAAAGGATAGTGATTTGAACTTTAGTATTGTAGAGAGACTTTGAATGGATAAAGGGCAATTCTGAAACTTCACAACATATCTGTTTTAAGCCCTGTGATTCTCATGACTCTACTCCCAATTAAGAAAGTCATGCTGTGTGTAGAGAAAAATGACAAGAGGTTGTAATGGGCTGAGGCTTGAGTTGATGCACTGAGGTCCCAAGCACATGAGGCTAAATAGTAATTGGAGCATACTCTATTAATAATATATAAGCTTGGAGAAAGAATGGCCCCCACCTACTCTTTGTGCAAGTCCTGATGTGTTGTATAGGAAATGACAATTCTGGTGGGTGGAGGCAGGGGAGTGAAAAAGGAAGGGGAGGAGAGCTCAGGCCCCACTCTCTCTGCTAGCTGTTTGTTTTTCTTCTTCTTTTTGCTTTTTGCTGATTAGGATTCTGTTTGTTTCTCTTCTTTTTTTTGCTTTTTGCTGAGGCAGTTGGGGTTAAGTGACTTGCCCATGGTCATGCAACCAGGAATTGTTAAGTGTCTGAGGCTGGATTTGAACTCAGGTCCTCCTGACTTCAGGGCTGGTGTTCTACCCACTGAGCCATCTCCTCTCTTTCTCTGCTAGCTGGCTTCCTGTCGCAGCTGCTCATATTGCTATCACAATCCTTCTTGCCCATATTGCTATCGCAATCTTTTTTCACCTCTTCACTTCAATAAAGACCGAAGATTTTCCCCTTAACCTGAGTTCCCGACTCTGGCTGATTTTAAATACGCGATCATTACAAGAGGTTACTAATCAGAAAGAATATTAGAGTATTAAGTCATTTAACTACTCTAGGATTTATCTTTCTCATATAGATAATGGGGGGCAATAACTAGAATACTTCAAAAGTTCCCCATCAAGGAAGTGTGTGATGCATAATAAACATATTTCCACTCAAAGTTTTTAGTTCATGATGCTATAATCTGAATTGGAATCTTTTGACAACTCTATAATATTTATTTGAGAAGAATGTTTAAGGGATAGAGTACAGATAGATTCAAAACTTGAGGCAGAAGTACATATAATCTATATATGCTAAAAAATTCTATAACTATTCTACTATAACTATGCTTAATTACTTGTTCCAAGGGAATGGGTGAATAGAGGCAGGTATCAGAATGTAATGATAAGATCAATTGTGTTTCTGTGTCCCTTAGCCTATTGTTAATGTATGGGCTCTTTAACATATGAAATACAAAGTGCTGATTTCTAGAATAGATTACTACTGAGACACAAATCTGGGGTCACAGTATCAGTAATGAGTATCTTCTTATGGGCATTTGACGAACTTATGTGAATTAGCTAGAAATACTTAATCATCCAGTCATATTTAATATTGAAGAGAAAGAAAAATGCATGCCATCACAAGTTATCTTGACAAAAATGACTTTTTGCTTATTGTTTGAAAAATTGAAGATAATAATTTTTTATTAAGACTTCTTGGAGTCTTCTGAAATTGTGTATTTCAAGAAATCTTTGCTTGAAAATGAGAATTTCAAGAAATAATGGAAAAGTGCTGATTTTCATTTCATCATGATATTGTTTTGTGGAGATTCGCATATGGAAAATACAGCCACACAAAACCACCAATACATATCCATATGCATACACACATATAATCATGTACAGACACACACATAATTTTCACTATCTCTTCCTTGAAATGGCTTCCCACATTTCAACATTTTTCCATGCTGTTCTTTCAAATAAACAAATAAATATGTTTTTCCAGAAGGAAATTATGACTTATTTTTTTTCACAGTCTAAGTCCTCTTCCTTCCATTTTCTCCTGCTTTCTTTTGAAATTTTCACTTCACAGCTCCAGCCTCAGCATTGAAAGTCTCATTAAGAGTGATTCTATTTATTTGTACAGAACCAGGTATTGTACAAATTACTGTTGCCAGTGTGTCAGTGTTTTTGCTCAGCCATATTTTTTTTTTTTTTTGGCTAGTCACTTCTGATCCGTGTGTCTAACTCCATTTAATAACAGTCCTATAATTCTCTTATTCTCTCTATAATCCAGGATAAGATTTTTCAAACTTGAGTCTTTATAATGGCAAATTGACTTCACCAATAACTTCACCCTTAGTTGGCATATCATTTAATGTATTTGGGGCCCACTCCTTCCATAGTAGTCTGTCTTTCTAAATCATCAATGAAAAAGACCAAGGCATGCCAGAGAACAAGGGGGCAATTTCTTAGAATCTTTGAAAACTCTAGTGTTTAGATGAAAAACAAAAAGAAAGAGATTTGTGGAATAGTTAAGTAGGAGCAAAGAATAATAGAATGAGTAAGATGTATAAAGAAGCAGTATGAACTAACATATGATGGAGTACTGAGAGCCATAGTCCATAATATTTCTGTTGATGTCTAGAATAGGAAAAATGAGTTCATGTAAAGGATAGTGATTTGAACTTTAGTATTGTAGAGAGACTTTGAATGGATAAAGGGCAATTCTGAAACTTCACAACATATCTGTTTTAAGCCCTGTGATTCTCATGACTCTACTCCCAATTAAGAAAGTCATGCTGTGTGTAGAGAAAAATGACAAGAGGTTGTAATGGGCTGAGGCTTGAGTTGATGCACTGAGGTCCCAAGCACATGAGGCTAAATAGTAATTGGAGCATACTCTATTAATAATATATAAGCTTGGAGAAAGAATGGCCCCCACCTACTCTTTGTGCAAGTCCTGATGTGTTGTATAGGAAATGACAATTCTGGTGGGTGGAGGCAGGGGAGTGAAAAAGGAAGGGGAGGAGAGCTCAGGCCCCACTCTCTCTGCTAGCTGTTTGTTTTTCTTCTTCTTTTTGCTTTTTGCTGATTAGGATTCTGTTTGTTTCTCTTCTTTTTTTTGCTTTTTGCTGAGGCAGTTGGGGTTAAGTGACTTGCCCATGGTCATGCAACCAGGAATTGTTAAGTGTCTGAGGCTGGATTTGAACTCAGGTCCTCCTGACTTCAGGGCTGGTGTTCTACCCACTGAGCCATCTCCTCTCTTTCTCTGCTAGCTGGCTTCCTGTCGCAGCTGCTCATATTGCTATCACAATCCTTCTTGCCCATATTGCTATCGCAATCTTTTTTCACCTCTTCACTTCAATAAAGACCGAAGATTTTCCCCTTAACCTGAGTTCCCGACTCTGGCTGATTTTAAATACGCGATCATTACAAGAGGTTACTAATCAGAAAGAATATTAGAGTATTAAGTCATTTAACTACTCTAGGATTTATCTTTCTCATATAGATAATGGGGGGCAATAACTAGAATACTTCAAAAGTTCCCCATCAAGGAAGTGTGTGATGCATAATAAACATATTTCCACTCAAAGTTTTTAGTTCATGATGCTATAATCTGAATTGGAATCTTTTGACAACTCTATAATATTTATTTGAGAAGAATGTTTAAGGGATAGAGTACAGATAGATTCAAAACTTGAGGCAGAAGTACATACAATCTATATATGCTAAAAAATTCTATAACTATTCTACTATAACTATGCTTAATTACTTGTTCCAAGGGAATGGGTGAATAGAGGCAGGTATCAGAATGTAATGATAAGATCAATTGTGTTTCTGTGTCCCTTAGCCTATTGTTAATGTATGGGCTCTTTAACATATGAAATACAAAGTGCTGATTTCTAGAATAGATTACTACTGAGACACAAATCTGGGGTCACAGTATCAGTAATGAGTATCTTCTTATGGGCATTTGACGAACTTATGTGAATTAGCTAGAAATACTTAATCATCCAGTCATATTTAATATTGAAGAGAAAGAAAAATGCATGCCATCACAAGTTATCTTGACAAAAATGACTTTTTGCTTATTGTTTGAAAAATTGAAGATAATAATTTTTTATTAAGACTTCTTGGAGTCTTCTGAAATTGTGTATTTCAAGAAATCTTTGCTTGAAAATGAGAATTTCAAGAAATAATGGAAAAGTGCTGATTTTCATTTCATCATGATATTGTTTTGTGGAGATTCGCATATGGAAAATACAGCCACACAAAACCACCAATACATATCCATATGCATACACACATATAATCATGTACAGACACACACATAATTTTCACTATCTCTTCCTTGAAATGGCTTCCCACATTTCAACATTTTTCCATGCTGTTCTTTCAAATAAACAAATAAATATGTTTTTCCAGAAGGAAATTATGACTTATTTTTTTTCACAGTCTAAGTCCTCTTCCTTCCATTTTCTCCTGCTTTCTTTTGAAATTTTCACTTCACAGCTCCAGCCTCAGCATTGAAAGTCTCATTAAGAGTGATTCTATTTATTTGTACAGAACCAGGTATTGTACAAATTACTGTTGCCAGTGTGTCAGTGTTTTTGCTCAGCCATATTTTTTTTTTTTTTTTGGCTAGTCACTTCTGATCCGTGTGTCTAACTCCATTTAATAACAGTCCTATAATTCTCTTATTCTCTCTATAATCCAGGATAAGATTTTTCAAACTTGAGTCTTTATAATGGCAAATTGACTTCACCAATAACTTCACCCTTAGTTGGCATATCATTTAATGTATTTGGGGCCCACTCCTTCCATAGTAGTCTGTCTTTCTAAATCATCAATGAAAAAGACCAAGGCATGCCAGAGAACAAGGGGGCAATTTCTTAGAATCTTTGAAAACTCTAGTATTTAGAATGAGTATAAAAATGATTGCAGAGAAATACTTTGATGGATGATAGAATCAGAGATTTAAAGCTAGAAGAAGTTAGAGGTTATCTATTCTAAAGCTTCTTAAACTATGGGTCATGGCCCTCTATGTAGTCATGTAACTGAATGTGGAGGTGGCAAAATCATGATTTATTATCAGTAAATGTTTGATTGGTATGCCTATTTTTATATCTATATATTTGGGGTTATGTAAAAATTTATTGGATGAAAAAAGGTTTTGAGTGGAAAAAGTCCTGATGTAGTCTGGCCTAAGCTCTTTATAAATGAAGAAACTGAAGACCTGAAAAATTAAATTGTAAATCAGAGGGCACATATTTAGAAGTGGCTGAGAGAAGCCTTGAATCCCTGTTCCTAGATCTCAAATCCAGGGCTTTTTTTTCCCCATTCACCAAATCATGCTGCTTTCCAGTTCCATTAATGGTCTCAAAATAAGATATGATACTTTTCTTCAATAGAAATTCATTTAGGAAAAAAAAAACATTCACAATTATATCTGAAGAATATAGGCCCAAGAACTCAGCTTTAAACATGCAACAGGAAAACTATCTATTTTGCAGAAACATTAAGATTTTAAACAATAGCTCTTATAATGTTCACATAGCACTGCCCTTACCACAGAGAGAGGTAGTACAAGCATTTTTCTGTCCATTTTATAGATAAAAAAACAGCTGAAAGGTATGCCTGAGTAAAAAGCAAGTATTCATCCTGAAAGAAAAACCCAGGTCTCCTGATATGAAGGCCAACTTTTTCCTCTATATACCTCTGCTTAAATGAAACTATGGTGCCATGTTCTTGAAGTATAATTGATGCATATTTCAAAGTCATCACTGACAAATATGTTCAGAGCACCTATTATGTATAAGGAACCATGTTAAATACAAGTAATACAAAGAAGTATAAGACATAAACCCTTTTAAAATATACTTAGGGAAACAAAATCTTTATGAAATTTATAATTTTCTTATGGATGAAAGTACTCGATATTTACTCATCTTTGTATTTTATACATGCTTAGTAAATTCAAAAAAAATTGTTGAGTGTTTATTTTGTTTCACATAGTGTTAGAGTTCAAATGTTGGAGTTTGTTCTTCTCAGAGCACAGCCGGTTTAGAGGCTTAGAGCCCTTCGGATGTCTCCAAATCCAAAGGTTCTGTCCTTCAGCCTCTGCCTCTGCTTTCTTCTGCCTCCAACAGAGATGGAAGATCTCTCTTATCTCCTTCTGGGGAGTCCAGCCACCAACTTGCCGCGGAGAGAGGGCTTCTGGCGTAGTTCCACTGAAGTCCGTCAAAAGTATTCTCTGCACCAGAGTCGTTCCTCTCGAGTCTAGCGCGATCAGCCAGCCAAGAGGAAAAATGTATTCTGGAATGGCTGTCTCGCCTTATATGTGAACCTTCTGAGAGAATGGGATTATGGGTTTTCTTCCATAGTGCTCTCTGGCCCAAAGAGCTTTAAGGTGTGGACTCCCTTGAGTAAAGGTGGGAACACAAGCCTTGTCTTGATTAGTTCTACTTAGTACCTTGTTTCAGGTTCTGGCCAAAACAACTTCTTGTAAGATTAGATCAACTCTAATTACTTAGCAGTTAGTAAGGATTCCAACAACATAGTTTTTATGGAATCTCAGTTACTACATCAGTAAAATAAGGAGGAAATTTCAGATCAACTTTAAAATCCCTTCCAGTTCTAAATAGGTCATACATTGAATGAATGAATGAGTTGATTGAAAGAATGAAAAGACAACAAAATTATTTAACATTGTAAAACACCTGTATTGAGTACTATATTAATTCTGCAGGTCTTTAGAAGAAGAGCCCATTTGGGCTAAAGTGGGTAAGGAAAAAATTAAAAGAAAGACAGGAAGTTGATTTTGGACTTGAAAGGGTTTTTTTTTTTAAGCAGAGAGTTACAAAAGCTGGAATATGCACATGCTATAGCTCATGTACAATTATAAATAACATATGTTTATATTTCCAATTCCCTTTTTCATCTATGCTAGTTTATTATAACATCTGTTAGAAGTTGCCCATTCCCTTAAAATTTGGACACCTAAATTTAAAAATGTGTTACAAGTCATCTAGGAATCTACTCCAGCATATTAAAAAAAATCATCTCATCTACCTTGATCGCTTATTTCATTCTAATTTTGTAATCATTTTTTATATCCTAGAGATAAAATGTAGTGGCAAATCAGATAATGCCATAATTTCAAAAGGACAAAAATTACAGGAGTCCCAAAGAAAAGGGAAGAATATTTGATAGGTTGAAGTTGATTGACACAAGACAATCATTTTACCCATTCTTTTGTTGAATGTGTGGAAAAGTTGAAACTTATGGAGATTAAATCTATTGTTCTAGATTGTACACTGATATGCAGAGTTATAAAGTCAATGCCACAATCTACTTCTCCAGGAACTAAAACCAAAGCTCTTTCCATAAGTTCACATTGCCTGTTATGTTATGGACATTATATATTGAGAGAAATAAAAACTATCATTCACCTGCATTTACAAAGAATAATATAAACTTAAATCAAATTTTAAATATATGAACCACGAGTAAACTATAATATCTATGCAGCAATTTCCCAAAGTACTATGAGAAGACTTGATAAGTAGTGGATGACCCAAACTTTTGAAGCGAACACATGTCAATGGATAAATATATGGAGTCAAAGAATATTATTAATGTCATAAATTAGTATCTACTATAAGTAAATAATATAACTTATGTTTATAAAAAAATCTCCTGATTACATTAAATGTAATCATAATAATACTTGTCTTTATGTGTGAGTTCTCTATTAGAAAACATATATTCTTTGAGATCAGGAAGTCTGATTCTATATTCAAAGTTTTCTTCATACTTCTTTATATTCCCAGAGCTTAACATAACCCCTTGCATATAAAAAATGCTTTATAAATGCTCATGGACTGATTTACAGTGATACTAACATAAGAACTTCCATTAGATTCTAAAACTCTGAAAGATTTTGCAATATTGAAGATGGATTTTTAGTGAACCAGTCATACTATTTCACTCAGCTCTTTTTGAAACTAATAGCACATTATGAAAAAAAGATGGTCAAAGTCTGGCATATAATTTGTGACCATGAAACAGAAGAAAACTACCTGACAATAGAATTAGCATGCTCAGCTAATCAAGTAAGCCTATTTACCATGTGATAATTTTTACTTATTTATTTTTTACTGAGGCAACTGGGGTTAAGTGACTTGTCTAGGGTCACACAGCTAGGAAGTATTAAGTTGTTGAGGCCATATTTGAATTCAGGTCCTCCTGACTTCATGGCTGGCACTCTATCCACTGCGCCACCTAGCTGCCCTGATAATTTTTAATTTTAATAAGTTTTAGAAAACTGATGCTCTGAAAGCTTGTTATAAATACAGATTTACATCTTGAAGGGATGCCATGAATACATGCATATGTTTCAGTGTATGTATATGTGTCTGTAAACAGACTGCATCATACATTTTAAAATGCAGGATTATACAATCAATAAATATATAGTAGTTATTATAGTGAACATGTTAATATATCCAAACATGCATTTGGATAAACATGCATATGCAACATAAACATATATGATACTGAAATAGAGAAATAGATAGATATACAGATAGATGATAAATAGATAAATTGATCACTGAGTTCTACATATAGATCATTGTCTCTTAAAGTAAAGGAGTGATCCTAACACAGGCCCATACAAATCTTTCTTTTTTTTTTATTATAGCTTTTTATTTACAAGATATATTCATGGGTAATTTTTCAGCATTGACAATTGCAAAACCTTTTGTTCCAACTTTTCCCCTTCTTCTCCTCACCCCTTCCCCCAGATGGCAGGTTGACCAATACGTGTTAAATATGTTAGAGTATAAGTTAAATTCAATATATGTATACATGTCCATACAGTTATTTTGCTGTACAAAAAGAATCGGATTCTGAAATAGTGTACAATTAGCCTGTGAAGGGAATCAAAAATGCAGGCGGACAAAAACCGAGTGATTGGGAATTCTATGTAATGGTTCATAGTCATCTCCCAGAGTTCTTTTGCTGGGTGTAGCTGGTTCAATTTCATTACTGATCTATTGTAACTGATTTGGTTAATCTCATTGTTGAAGAGTGTTGCGCCTGTCAGAATTGATCATCATATAGTACTGTTGTTGAATCTCCTGGTCCTGCTCATTTCACTCAGCATCAGTTCATGTAAGTTTCTCCAGGCCTTTCTGAAATCATCCTGCTGGTCATATAATATTCCATAATATTCATATACAACAATTTATTCAGCCATTCTCCAATTGATGGGCATCCACTCAGTTTCCAGTTTCTAGCCACTTCAAAAAGGGCTGCCACAAATGTTCTTGCACATACAGGTCCCTTTCCTTTCTTTAAAATCTCTTTGGGATATAAGCCCAGTAGTAACACTGCTGGATCAAAAGGTATGGACAATTTGATAACTTTTTGAGCATAGTTCCAAATCATTCTCCAGAATGGCTGGATGTATTCACAATTCTACCAACAATGTATCAGTGTCCCAGTTTTCCCACATCCCCTCCAACATTCATCATTATCTTTTGCTGTCATCCTAGCCAATCTGACAGATGTGTAGTGGTATCTCAGAGTTGTCTTAATTTGCATTTCTTTGATTAATAATGACTTGGAGCATTTTTTCATATGGCTAGAAATAGTTTCAACTTCTTTGTCTGAGAATTGTCTGTTCCTACCCTTTGACCATTTATCAACTGGAGAATGGCTTTATTTCTTATAAATTAGATTCAATTCTTTCTATATTTTGGAAATGAGGTCTTTATCAGAACCTTCCAAACAAATCTTTCTAATTTGAATTTGCTAATATTTTCCAAGGCTTTCACTCTCCTGGCTGGGAATAGAATTACTTTACCATTGTGAGTCAGCACCAATCTAGGGCTTTAGTGGAAGGAAGCTATGCAATCAAATAGACTTTCAACAAGAAGGGATGAAAGATTATTTTTTTAATTCAATGCAATTTAAATATTTTCATGGTCCTCTGTGGGTGTGCTGAATGAAGAAATTGAGTCTAAAGCTCTCAAGAGTTAGTTAATTAAACTCCTGATTGAAACATGTATGCTTATTGACTTACTGAATCTTCAAAGAGGCCTTCTGCTATGAAATAATATGGAATTTTATGATAATGACATTTTACTTACACATAATCCTAATGGAGTTTTAATCATTCATTTAAAGAAATTAAGAATAGTGAAACACATACACCTCTTCATATACATCAATGAATTTAGAGCAAATTACCATTAACAATACTTGATATTTTATTCTTTTCCTAATAAATGTTTATATGCTTTTAAGAAATATATCACTGTCACTTTTCAATGTACCCAATTCCAACTCTCCCTGGTAATAAAAAATTACAGTAAAGCAAAATAAACCACACATTTATCATTGGTCATTTCTGATCACTTGTGCCTCATTTTGAAACTAAAGTCCATCACCCCTCTGCCAATATGAGGAAGGTATATTTCACTGTTAATCCTGTTAATTCAAGATTGGTGTCAATATAGTCATCAATCGTTTCTTTTGTCTTGTTCTATGAAATTTTCCTTTCAATTGCTGCAGTCTTCTTGCCAGTGATTATCATGACAATATTACAAAAATGAATGGATATGGAAAAAAAAATGAATTGTGCCCATTAATATAAGAGAAAATAAATAACACAAATAGTCCTATTTTAGAAAAAGAAATTGAACAAGCCATTAATGGACTCTTTTAGAAAAAATCCCTATGCTCTAAACTACTATTGATCAGAAAAATGCAAATTAAGGACAACGCTTAGGTACCATTACACATCTCTCATACTGGATAAGGTGACTGGATAAGGTAATGCTACCAAAGGACTAACAAAATGTGCATACCCTTTAATCCAGCAGTCTTTCTACTGGGCTTACATCCTAAAGAGTTATTAAAAGAGGAAAAGGGACTAATATGTCCAAAAATGTTTGTGGCAGCCCTTTTTGTAGTAGCAAGAAATGGGAAACTGATTGGATGCCCATCAGTTGGAGAATGGCCAAATAAGTTAAGGTATATGAATGTTATGGAATATTATTATTCTGTAAGAAATGACCAGCAGGATGATTTTAGAGAGATCTGGAGAAACTTAGATGAACTGATGCTAAGTGAAATGAGCAGAACAAGAAGATCATTGTAGATGGCAAGAACAAGATTATATGAAAATAATTCTGATGGATGTGGCTCTTTTCAACAATATGATGATTGAGGCCAGTTTCCAAGATCTTGTGATGAAGAGAGGCATCTACATCCCGAGGAAGGATTGTGGGAACTGAGTGTGCATTTTAATAGAGCATTTTCACTGTTTTTAATTGTTGTTTGCTTGTATTTTGTTTTCTTTCTCATTTTTTTCTTTTTTGATCTGATTTTTCTTGTTCAGCAAGATAGTTGTATAAATATGTATGCCTATATTGAACTTAATATATTTTTGCCATGTTTAAGGTATATTGGATTACTTGCTATCTAGGGGAGGGGATGGGAGAAAGTAAGAAAAATCAGAACATGGGGTTTTTCAGGAGTCAATGTTGAAAAATTATCCATGCATATGTATTGAAAATAAAATGCAATAAAACAAATACAATAAAAAATGCAATAAAACAAACAAACAAATAAATAAATATAAAATAAAATCCATCTGGAAGAAAAAATAGTCAATAATATCAAGGGAAATAATGACAAAAACAATACAAAGGATGGTGGCTTAACAGTACCAAACCTAAAACTATATTATAAAGCAGCAGTCATCAAAATTATTTGGTACCAGCTAAGCAATAGAGTGGTGGACCAGTGGAATAGATTAGATAAATATGACGCAATAATCAAGGCCTACAATAATCTAGTATTTGCTCAAGCTCTCATTTCTGGAATAATTACTCATTATTTGACAAAATTTACCAGGAAAACTGGAAAATATGTCAAAATTCAGCATAGACCCACATCTCACACTCCATAGCAAAATAAGTTTAAAATCCATCTATGATTTGGGCATAAAGACTGATACCATAAACAAATTAGGGGAAGAAGGGATAATTTACCTATTACCTCTTTGGAGAAGGGAAAAAAATTATGATCAAAGAAGAACTAAAGAACATTATGTTCAATTGATGTTGGAATCCTTACTAAGTTCAATGAGTTCACACCTCCCTTGAAGCTCGTTGGGCCAGAGAGCACTATGGGAGAAAACCCATAATCCCTCTCTCTCGTATCCCACAATTCCTCCCTCTTGGATAAAAGAAACAGACAGAAGCTCTCGGTCAGATTTCAGTAGAGTTACGCCAGAAGCCCTCTCTCCGAGGCAAGGCAGAATATTTTCCACTTGGCTGGCTGGTGGCAGAAGTGTTCTGGGGAGAGAGGAAGACGCTACAAGTCGAGATTTCACCGGAATGACATGAAGACTGGAGCTGGCTGGAGGCTGAAGACAGCAGAGGCAGAGGCTGAAGGACCAGACCTTTGGATTTAAAGACATTTGGAGAGAGCTCTTGGAACCAAGCAGAGAGATAGGCCTCTAAGCTAACCGGGCTATATTGGGACAATAAAAGATCTGAACTTTTATCACCTGGCTGCGTTTTGAGAAGAGAGAAACTCGTCGATGTTTTCAGTGCAGAAAAATTGGACATTTGAGAGCTCAATGTAGAAATGGAGATAGAGCGAGAAGACAGGGTGAGAGAAAACCCAAAACTCCATGTCCAAAATGTAACTGAGGCTTTCACTGGGCCTCTAAATGTATATTGACCCAGAAGAATGAGAGGCAGGGCCCAGCTCTAAAGTATCAATCAAAGGACAGGTGGGGCATGATAGCAGCTGAGGTTACACCCAGAGAGACTTTAGAAATTCAGAACTCTGATGTCATCAACCAACAGAAAAGCAATCAGGATTACAGTTGGAAGAATACAGGCCTTTTAAGACAACAAGACAATATCCAATGCAAACAGCTCCAATGTAATTACCAGATGATGAGGAGAAATCCCAAATTTGGTAAATAGAAGGGAATTAGATTAACTGCTTGGGGAAGAGGATCTGCTTATATTTCCACTGATGAAGAAAGAATCAGATGGCTGACAATGAGACTGTCAAAAGGACTCTTAAAATCTTCAGAAATCTTTGAATTTCCTAACACAAGATGAAACTGTTTTAGTTCTTGAAAAACCAGCAAGAATCATTGGGTTCCCTGAGATGAAAAATTGTTGATGAGACCTTTTGCAGTACTTCAGAGCTTACAGGAATTATTAGATTCCTGGCACATGAACTAATGGACAATGGAATCCTATTGGACTGTTTCTAGGACTTATGGACATGTGTAAATTTTCAGGATGATTCATGTTATTTGTTACATTACTACTAGCCTGTGTTATATTGCTATGTGCTTATGTAAATTATGTATAATGCCTCCCATATTGATGGATTTATGTATACCATATATATCTGTTACAAAGTTCTGGCCCATATTGATGGCTTTATGTGTACCCCCTCAGAAACCCCCTATGTTTTAAAACAAAAGAAAGGGGGAGATGTTGGAATCCTTACTAACTGTTAACGAATTAGAGTTGATCTAATCTTACAAGAAGATGTTTTGGGCAGAACCTGAAACAAGGTACTAAGTAGAACTAATTAATACAAGGCTTGTGTCCACACCTTTACTCATTGGAGTTCAATGAGTTCACACCTCCCTTGAAGTTCTTTGGGCCAGAGAGCACTATGGGAGAAAACCCATAATCCCTCTCTCTCGTATCCCACAATTCCTCCCTCTTGTATAAAAGAAACAGACACAGAGCACTTTGGGGGATTTTCACCGGAATGGCATGAAGACTGGAGCTGGCTAGAGGCTGAAGAAATCAGAGGCAGAGCAGAGGCTGAAGGACCAGACCTTTGGATTTGGTGACATTCGGAGAGAGCTCTTGGAACCAAGCAGAGAGATAGGCCTCTAAGCTAACCGGGCTATATTGGGATAATAAAAGATCTGAACTTTTATCACCTGGCTGTATTTTGAGAAGAAAAAGCTCACCACAAATTGGCAAATTGGATAACTTCAATTACATTAAATTAAAAAGTTTTTGCACAAACAAAACCAACAGAAATAAGATCAAAAAGGAAGTACAAAGCTGGGGGAAATCTTTACAGGCTGTATTTCTAATAAGTCTCATTTTTAAAATATCTAAAGAACAATATCAAATTTGTAAAAATACAAATCATTCCCCAATTAATAAATGATCAAAGGATATAAACAGGCAATTTTCAGATAATGAAATTAAAGCTATCTATAGTTATTTGAAAAAAATGTTCTAAATCACTATTGATTGAGAAATGCAAATTAAAACAACTTTGAAATACCATCTCACACCTCTCAGATTGGCTAAAATGTGTGAAAACTGGTGCACTAATGCTGTGTTGGTAGAGTTGTGAAATGTTCCAACCATTCTGGAGAACAATTTGGAACAATGTTCAAAGGGTTATAAAACTGTGCATACCCTTTGATCCAGCTATGCCATTATTGGTCTGTATCCCAAGGAATTCTTAAAGATGGGAAAAGAACCCACATTTGCAAAAAAATGTTTGTAGCAGCTCTCTTTGTGATAGCAAAGAATTGGAAAAAGAATAAATGGCCATCAATTGGGATATGGTTGAAAAAGTTGTGGAACATGAAGGTAATGGAATATTATTGTTCTAAAAAATGAGGAACAAGCTGATTTTAGAAAAGGCTGGAAAGATTTACACAAACTGATGCTGAGTGAATCAAGAAGAAGCAGGAATACATTGTACACAATAACAGCAAGAATGTACAACAATCTACTATGAAAAACTTGATTCTTGAAGATGGCAGAGAGGAGGCACACAGCTGTGTAAGCTCCACATTTTCTCTCAGAATCCATTTCATTACAAGTCTCTGAATTAATGCTTGACTGAAAAAAAACAAAACAAAACCTCACAGATAGTTACCAAGAGAAGACATCCTTGAAATTCACCAGGAAAGGTCTGTTTTTGCTCGAGGGCGGGAACAGTTTTAGATCAGAGTGCAGACTGACAGCTGCAGTGAGAGCACTGGAGGCAGCTCACAGCTGAACAGACTGGAGGGGCGGGGTGTGATCTCAGCAGTCTCTGCAGCGAGAGCTTTGCTACAGGATTGGATACTTTGCCCTGGCAGCAAGCCAGCAGACAAGCAGAGAAGCTAAAAACACAGGGGGTGAAGAATACAACCACGAACAGCTGGAGTCTCTGGGGACCTGGCCACCCCTCCCCCACAGTGTCCCTTCTTGGGAAAACAACATACCTTGAAAATAGATCCAAGAGAGACAATCTGAGAATTATTGGACTCCCAGAAAAGTATGATGAAAAAAAAGAGCCTGGACACTATTTTCCAGGAAATTATCAAAGAGAACTGCCCAGAAGTCATAGAAACAGAGGGTAAAATAGACATTGAAAGAATTCATCAATCACCTACTGAAAGGGATCCTAAAATCAAAACATCAAGAAATATAGTGGCCAAATGCCAAAACCCTCAGATAAAGGAAAAAATACTGCAAGCGGCTAGAAAAACCCAATTCAAATATAGAGGAGCCACAATAAGGATTACCCAGGATCTAGCAGCATCCACATTAAAAGATAGAAGGGCCTGGAATATGATATTCTGGAAGGCTAAGGAACACGGTATGCAACAAAAAATAACTTACCCAGCTAGAATGAGCATCTTTTTCCAGGGAAGAAGATGGACATTCAACAAAATAAGCAAATCTCACCTATTTTTGATGAAAAAACCAGAATTTAATGAAAAGTTTGATCTACAAATATAGAACTCAAGAGAAACCTAAAAAGGTAAAAAGACATTTTGGGAACTATATTTCTGCTATAAAGATGTATAAAGAATACATGTATACCTTGTTCTACAAACTAGAGGGGGAAAGGACATTGTACCCAGAAAAAGGGTAAAGTGGAGGTACTACATCTCATGAAGAGGCAAAGGAAACCTATTATATCTGAGAGAAAGAATGGAGGGGGATGAATATAGTGAGTATCTTACTGCCATCAGAATTGGCAAGAAAAAAATTAGACATATTCAATTTATGGTGAAACTTCTCCAACCTCATTGAAAAGTGAGAAGGGAAAAGTGAAAAGGGAAGGAATAAGCCAAGTAGAATGGAATACAGAAATTGTGAGGAAAAGGAGTAACATAGGGGGAGGAACTCTAAGGTGGGAGAGGGATACTAAAAAGGGAAGCTGTGAGAAGCAAGTGGTTCTCACAAGTTTAATACTGGGGAGGGAGGTAAGGGAGAAAGAAGGGAGAAAAGCATAAACCGGGGTTGACAAGATGGCAAGTAATACAGAATTGGTCATTTTAACCATAAATGTGAACAGGGTGAACTTCCCCATAAAGAGGAAGCAGTTAGCAGAATGGATTAAAAGCCAGAATCCTACAATATGTTGCTTACAGGAAACACACCTGAAGCAGGGAGATACATACAGAGTAAAGGTAAAGGGTTGGAGCAGAATCTACTATGCTTCAGGTGAAGTCAAAAAAGCAGGGGTAGCCATCCTGATCTCAGATCAAGCAAAGGGTAGCATAGATAATGAAGCAATATCAATATTAAACATATATGCACCAAGTGGTGTAGCATCTAAATTCTTAAAAGAGTAATTAAGAGAGCTACACGAAGAAATAGACAGCAAAACTATAATAGTAGGAGATCTCAACCTTGCACTCTCAGAATTAGATAAATCAAACCACAAAATAAATAAGAAAGAAGTCAAAGAGATAAATAGAATACTAGAAAAGTTAGATATGATAGATCTCTGGAGAAAACAGAATGGAGATAGAAAGGAGCATACCTTCTTTTCAGCAGTTCATGGAATATACACAAAAATTGACCATATATTAGGACATAAAAACCTCAAACTCAAATGCAGTAAGGCAGAAATAATAAATGCATCCTTTTCAGACCATGATGCAATGAAAATTACATTCAACAAAAAGCCAGGGGAAAGTAGACCAAAAGAATAATTGAAAACTAAATAATCTCATAATAAAGAATGATTAGGGTGAATCAGCAAATCACAGACATAATTAATAACTTCACCCAAGAAAACAACAATAATGAGACATCATACCAAAATGTGTGGGATGCAGCCAAAGCGGTAATAAGGGGAAATTTCATATCTCTAGAGGCCTACTTGCATAAAATAGAGAAAGAGAAGGTCAATGAATTGGGCTTGCAATTAAAAATGCTAGAAAAGGAACAAATTAAAAACCCCCTCAAACACTAAACTTGAAATTCTAAAAATAAAAGGCGAGATCAATAAAACTGAAAGTAAAAAACAAACAAACAAACAAAAAAAAAACTATTGAATTAATTAATAAAACTAAGAGTTGGTTCTATGAAAAAAACAACAAAATAGACAAACCCTTAGTAAATCTGATTTAAGAAAGGAAAGAGGAAAATCAAATTGTTAGTCTCAAAAATGAAAAGGGAGAACTCGCCACTAATGAAGAGGAAATTAGAGCAATAATTAGGAGTTACATTACCCGACTTTATGCCAATAAATTCGATAACTTAAATGAAACGGATGAATACCTTCAAAAATATAGCTTGCCTAGATTAAGAGAGAAAGAAGTAAATTAGTTAATAGTCCCATTTTAGAAAAAGAAGTAGAACAAGCTATTATTTGACTCCCTAAGAAAAAATCCCCAGGACCAGATGGATTTACATGTGAATTTTACCAAACATTTAAAAAACAATTAACTCCAATGCTATATAAACTATTTGAAAAAAATAGGGATTGAAGGAGTCCTACCAAACTCCTTTTACAACACAGACATGGTACTGATACCTAGACCAGGTAGACTGAAAACAGAGAAAGAAAATTATAGACCAATCTCCCTAATGAATATTGATGCTAAAATCTTAAATAAAATATTAGCAAAAAGATTACAGAAAATCATCCCCAGGATAATACACTATGACCAAGTAGGATTTATACCAGGAATGCAAGGACTGGTTCAATATTAGGAAAACTATTAGCATAATTGCCTATATCAATAACCAAACTAATAAAAAGCATATGATCATCTCAATAGATGCAGAAAAAGCATTTGATAAAATCCAACATTCATTCCTAATAAAAAACACTTGAGAGCATAGGAATAAATGGATTTTTCCTTAAAATAGTCAGGAGCATATATTTAAAACCTTCAGTAAGCATCATATGCAATGGGGAAAAACTGGAACTTTTCCCAGTAAGATCCGGAGTGAAGCAAGGTTGCCCACTATCACCATTATTATTTAATATCGTATTAGAAACACTAGCCTCAGCAATAAGAATCGAGAAAGAGATTAAAGGAATTAGAGTAGGCAATGAGGAAACCAAACTATCACTCTTTGCAGATGATATGATGGTATACTTAGAGAACCCCAGAGGTTCTACTAAAAAGCTATTAGAAATAATTCATAACTTTAGCAAAGTTGCAGGATACAAACTAAATCCCCATAAATCCTCAGCATTTTTATACATCACCAATAAAATCCAACAGCAAGAGATAGAAAGAGAAATTCCATTCAAAATAACTGTCGACAGCATAAAATATTTGGGAATCTATCTACCAAAGGAAAGTCAGGAATTATATGAACAAAATTACAAAAAACTTTCCACACAAATAAAGTCAGACTTAAATAATTGGAAAAATATTAAGCGCTCTTGGATAGGTTGAGCAAATATAATGATGATGACAATACTCCCTAAACTAATCTATGTATTTTGTGCTATACCAGTCAGACTTCCAAGAAAATATTTTAATGATCTAGAAAAAATAACAACAAAATTCATCTGGAAGAACAAAAGATCAAGCATCTCAAGGGAATTAATGAAAAAAAAATCAAATAAAGGTGATCTAGCTTTACCTGATCTAAAACTATATTATAAAGCAGCAGTCACCAAAACCATTTGGTATTGGCTAAGAAATAGATCAGTTGATCAGTGGAATAGGTTACATACACAAGACAGAATAGTCAACTATAGCAATCTAGTGTTTGACAAACCCAAAGATCCTAACTTTTGGGATAAGAATTCATTATTTGACAAAAAATGCTGGGATAACTGGAAATTAGTATGGCAGAAATTAGCCATGGACCCACACTTCACACCATACACCAAGATAAGATCAAAATGGGTCCATGATTTAGGCATAAAGAACAAGATTATAAATAAATTAGAGGAACATAGGATAGTTTATCTCTCAGACTTATGGAGGAGGAAGAAATTTGTGACCAGAAATGAACTACAGACTACTGATCACAAAATAGAAAATATTGATTACATCAAATTAAAAAGTCTTTGTACAAACAAAACTAATGCAAACAAGATTAGAAGGGAAGGAACAAACTGGGAAAACATCTTCACAGTTACAGGTTCTGATAAAGGCCTCCTTTCCAAAATATATAGAGAATTGGCTCTAATTTATAAGAAACCAAGCCATTCTCCAATTGATAAATGGTCAAAGGATATGAACAGACAATTTACAGATGAAGAAATTGAAGCTATTTCTAGCCATATGAAAAGAAGCTCCAAATCACTATTGATCAGAGAAATTCAAATTAAGACAACTCTGAGATACCACTACACACCTATCACATTGGCTAGAATGACAGGGAAAGATAATGCAGAATGTTGGAGGGGATGTGGAAAAACAGGGACACTGATGCATTGTTGGTGGAGCTGTGAATGAATTCAACCATTCTGGAGAGCAATCTGGAATTATGCCCAAAAAGTTATCAAACTCCGCATACCCTTTGATCCAGCAGTGCTACTACTGGGCTTATACCACAAAGAGATACTACAGAAAGGAAAGGGACCTGTATGTGCCAAAATGTTTGTGGCAGCCCTGTTTGTAGTGGCTAGAAACTGGAAAATGAATGGATGCCCATCAATTGGAGAATGGTTGGGTAAATTGTGGTATATGAATGTTATGGAATATTATTGTTCTGAAAGAAATGACCAGCAGGATGAATACAGAGAGGCTTGGAGAGACTTACATGAACTGATGCTGAGTGAAATGAGCAGGACCAGGAGATAATTATATACTTCAACAATGATACTGTATGAGGATGTATTCTGATGGAAGTGGATTTCTTTGATAAAGAGATCTAACTCAATTCCAACTGATCAATCATGGACAGAAGCAGCTACACCCAAAGAAAGAACACTGGGAAATGAATGTAAACTGTTTGCATTTTTGTTTTTCTTCCCTGGTTATTTCTACCTTCTGAATTCAATTCTCCCTGTGCAACAAGAGAACTGTTTGGTTCTGCACACATATATTGTATCTAGGATATACTTCGACATATTTAACATATATAGGGCTGCTTGCCATCTGGGAGAGGGGCTGGAGGGAGGGAGGGGAAAAATCGGAACAGAAGTGAGTACAAGGGATAATGTTGTAAAAAATTACCCTGGCATGGGTTCTGTCAATAAAAAGTTATTTAAAAAAAAAACAACTTGATTCTTTTCCATGGTTCAGGGATCCAAAGCAATCCCAATAGACTTTGGATAGAAAATGTTATCTGCATCCAAAAAAAGAACTAAGAAGACTGAATGTAAATCAACATATGCTCTGTTCACTTGTGGTTTTTTTCATTTTTTATCCCTCCTATATTTTTTCTCATTTTGCTCTAATTTTTCTCTTACAACACAATTCAGAAAGAAATGTATATTAAAATCAATAAATTTACTAGAAAAAATAACAATGAGCTTATTTATTTTCATAGACTTGTGATGTAGAGAGCCATCTGCATATGTTTACTGAATGTGGATCACAACATAGTATTTTCACCTTTGTTGTTGTTGTTTTCTTATGTACTTTTTCTTTCTCATCCCCCAGCCCCATTTTGATATGATTTTTCTTGTGCAGCATGATAAATGTGAAATTATGTTTAGAAGAATTGTACATGTTTAACCTATATTGGATTACTTGCTGTGTAGGAGAGAGTGAGGGAGAACAATAATTTTTCAACATAATGTTTTTCAATAGTTAATGTTAAAAGTTGTTTTGGAATGTATTTTGAAAAATAAAAAGCTATTTAAAAAAATAAGCAGAGGAAAGTTTGAGCCTTCTAGCTTTTCAGTTCCATGGGTCAATTGAGGATCTAATCCTGTAATTTTGCTCTTTGAAATTTTATTTCCTGCTAGGACATAGGAGAAGGAGTGAGAAGTGAAGAGGATGGATCTGTGATTTTCTTGTTTCTTTAAAACAAATAGCTCCCAGTGAGCAACTTTCTCTGCAACCTAGTCTTTGAGAGTGGCCTGAGGAACTCAATGTCAGTATATATAATAAGTATATCATTGAGATGCTAGGCAGATAGATGCCACAAAGGAAATGATAGTTCCTCTAATAAAAGAAAATGCACTTTATAAATCAGTATGCTGAGTGAACTAGTAGTGGTAAACTCTATCAATAATATTATTTTCTAAAGAGACACCTTACAAACAGCAAGAACTCATTAGCCTAACCATCAGTTTATTCTTTAACTTTCTTGCCTATTTCCATTTAGAAGAAAAAAAAAGAGCTATAAAGGAAGACATTAATATTATCTAGTTTTGTTAAAATATTCTTGGGAAAAAAACCTGAGGCAATAGTGAGGACTCCATTTGATGAAGAACTTACTTTATTATGTGTAAAAATGTTAAGGAGAAAAAGGTAAATGGAAAAGGGAGATAATTATGCTGAAGTACAGGAAGTAATATAACTATTTAAAGTTGATCAACTATATGCTTTTATATAAGGTACTACAATAATGAGTTGTATGAAAACTGTCTTATTCAAAAGTCATGCTCCATTGAACACAGTCTAAAGAGAAGTAGATATAATGAAATTTAAAATAGTCCCTCAACTTCTTTTACTCTTTGAGTTGTGTATTTTAAATATGACATATTTACTGAAAGAGGAACAGAATAAAATATCATCACTTATTTCATTCCTAAGAGAGCAATGCCAAGAGACAGAAGAAAGCCTTCAGCATACTGGGTAATCCCTTGCTGTCACCTTCTGGGAGAATATGGACAAGAGCCACACAAGATAGCCAGGAATATTAGGGTTGCTGCCTTCAACAGTAAGGAACATAAGACTCATTGATTCATTAAAATATTAAAAACTCAAAGAAATAAAATTTATTTATAAGAACCTGGAAAAGCAACTTATAATCTAATGAAGAAGTTGGAAAATGACACATGCACACAAATAACTATAGTATAAGTTAAGAAATGATTAAATGAATAGGAAACTGTTATGAGTTCAAATGTTGGAATTCTTGTTCTTCTCAGAACACAGCCGGTTTAGCTTAGGGCCCTCGGAGTATCTCCAAATCCAAAGGTTCTGTCCTTCAGCCTCTGCCTCTGCTTTCTTCAGCCTCCAACCAACACAGAGATGGAATGTCTCTCTTGTCTCCTTCTGGGGAGCCCAGCCACCAACTACAGTGGTGTGAGATGAAGATGAATCTGGTTGTCCACTGAACTCTCCACTCGTAGCTTTATCCTCTGAAAACTCTTCGTCTGCCACCAGCCAGCCAAGAGGAAAAAATGTATTCTGTCTTAGATCCCGCATTGCTGGCCTTTTATCTGACTCTTCTGAGAGAATGGGATTATGGGTTTTCTCCCATAGTGCTCTCTGGCCCAAAGAGCATTAAGGGAGGTGTGAACTCTCTTGAAGTTAGAAAGTTTACTTTGTGAAGCTGGCATACTTGTGAACTCCAATGAGTAAAGGTGTGAACACAAGTCTTGTATTAATTAGTTCTACTTAGTACCTTGTTTCAGATTCTGGCCAAAATCTTCTTGTAAGATTAGATCAACTCTAATTAGTTAGCAGTTAGTAAGGATTCCAACAGGAAACACAATAGTGAAGAGAAGAATTCAAGAGTGAGAATGACTTCCAGCTTATGCAGAAGTGCCAAAGAAAGTTTCATGGAGGGGGTGACAGCTGAAGTGAAGAGAGGAAAGGATTTCATTAGATAAAAGATGAGGGGATGGAGAATCTAGTCTAGGTATGGATGCACAAAGGCATGTATAGAACATGATGATATCATAGTAGTCTGATTTGGTAAGAATACAGTATAAAGGTGAAAAGAAAATATTGTTGGAAAGAGAATATTGAAGCTAAATTGAGGTGAGGGCAGGGCTCTTGGATCCTAAGTGAAGAAATTTTTATTTTATTTGAGAGTAATGGAGTTTTTATTATTATCTTTATTTTCCCCAATTACATGTGAAACATTATTTTGTTGTACAGGTATATTCATTTTAAAAACATATTTCCATATGTATCATGTTGGGAAAGAAAGATCAGAACAAAAGGAAAAACCATGAGAAAAAATGGTTAATATAATATGTGTTGATTTTTGTTGTCTCCATAGTTCTCTCTCTGGATGAGGACTTCCCATTTCTTCTAAAAGTTTACAATCTAATTCATAGGATCACATATGCATTCACATGCAAAAACACAACAATGTAAAATCAATATTTTATATAGAGGAAATGAATGTTATAAGAATATGGCTGTGTGATATAGTAGAAAAATATCTACTATATAGCTATATATAATCTAGGTTCTTATTGCAGTCACCTTGGGAAACTCATTTTCTATTTAGAGATTTCTGTCTTCTTGTCTATAAAAGAAATTCCTATCCAGCTTTAGAAAATGGACTTCCTTTAGTGGGAGGCTCATTTTCATTAACTTTTTAGAGTCTGTTTCTGGAGGATCAGATAAAGTTTCATTTTTGAAAGGATCAGGATCAGGGGTATTGATTAAAGTTTTGAAAAAAATTGAGATGATCCACTTCTTTACATTTCTCATCTAGAAACAGATAAAAGTCATGATTTGCTACTTCGGTATCAAATGTACTATCTCATTCCTTTCACAGGTATAGGTACTAATGATCTAGTTCAGCTATATTGTGAGAAAAGACAGATTTCTATTAGACTCCAGCTTTTCTTCTTATTTAGATGGTATTTCCTAAGAGCCCTAAAAATTCTGGATAAGGTGATGTTGTTTAGTTGTTTCCAATTCTTTGTGTCTCCAACTAGGTTTTTTTGGGCAAAGATATTAGAATGTTTTGCCATTTCCTTTTCCGGTTCATTTTACAAATGATAGTTAAATAACTTGCCTAAGGTCTCACAGTTAGTAAGTGTCCAAGGCTGAATTTCAACTCATAAAAATGAATCTTCTTTGACTCCAGGCCCAGCACTTTATCTACTGTACTATTCACTAGCCATGGATAAGGTGAGTACGGAAGGTTAAAGACAGCAGACATGATTAAAGGTGGCCATAAAAAATGGTAAGGACTGTATAGATAGATAGAAGAAAAAAATCAAATAATAGGGGAATTTTCAGTGAGTATGTTCAGGTGAAGATGAGAGAAGAATGTTGAAAAGGAAGTGTCAATTAGCTAATCCAAATGATCTGTAAATCTCTTAATGCATTAAATTCTTATATGTGTGATGTTTCATTCTGGATTTAGTCAGAATACCTTAGTTTGAATCCAAGCTCTCCAAATTATCTTGAACAAATCATTTAATCTGCCTCAGTTTCCTTATTTATAATATGTTGGTTTGATGAGATGATTTTCAAAATCCTTTGCAATTATAAGATTCTGTATTAAACAACTTAGGGAAGAGAGATGATGAGATTAAGTGTACAAGTAAACAGAACAGATAATGAGTACTTACAGATCTTTGGAGAATGGAAAAGATTAATAGCTGACATTTAGAGAGTATTTTATAACAGTCTGAGAAGGTATCATGGAAGAAGTGGTGCTTGGTCAAAGTTCTGAAAGTAGGATTTGGCTGGTGGAGGAGGGGGAAGGGAATTACATGACATTTATCCATCAGCTGTGCTTAAAAAGACAGACAGCACCAAGAGAGCTAGGATTTAACTCTCTACACATTTTTCCCCCTAAAGGCTAATCCTCCTTTTCAGATTAGTTTTGCTTTTAAATTTATAGGAATGGGAAACTAGTCCAGTGTTTTAAATCCATTCTCTAAATGTTATCAAGTTGAACTATGCCAGGGCTTCAAGTGAAAAAGACTTTTTCTTGCTCTCTTTACTTCCTTTAAACAAAAAGATAAATACCAGTTGGGAAAATATATTATTTTAGCTAGTGATGTTTGTGGAAACTGGAGAAGAGAAAAGGTGGATTTTACTATTTGTGTCTAAATAATAGAAGTAAAAATATAACAAATCACAAAGGATAGAGGCACTAGGTTGAGTTTATTTAATAAATGTTAAGTGTTTTCTAAACCTAAACATAATAGATAGATAACAGTTATAACATCAAAAATATATTAATCAAAACAAATTCCCTTTCTGAAAAGAAAGAATAAGTACATTATATATCAATATCGCTGGTTTGGTGTTCACCTCTCTTTTGCTGGTGAGATACTTAAACCACTTTATAGCTTCTTCTAAGCCAGTTTAATCTTCCTTTACAAACTAACCCCTTCCTTTCTTTTTTTTTGCTCTGGGCAGCTAGGTGACACAGTGGATAGAAATTTAGAACTGGAGACAAGAAAACTCATCTTGAGTTAAAATCTGGCCTTACCCACTTACTAGCAGTGTGACACTGAGCAAGTTATTGAACTCTGCCTCAGTGCCTCATTTGTAAAATAGGCTAACGAAGAAAAAGGCAAACCACTGCAGTACCTTTGTTAAGAAAACCCAAAATGGATCATAGGAGTTGGACACAACTGAAAAACATTTTACTTACCTCTATACACTTTAAGATCCAGCTCCAATTGCTTGCTTTCTATTAATTGAAATGACACTATTTTCTGACTATGTCTTTGAACTGGTTGTCCCTCATACCTGTCCTAACCTTGACTTCTTAACTTCTTCCCTGGCTTACTCTTGAAATTCACCTTCAGCCATTCTCCAATTGAAGCCATTCTCCAATTGATAAATGGTCAAAGGATATGAACAGACAATTTTCAGAGGATGAAATTGAAACTATTACCACTCATATGAAAGAGTGTTCCAAATCATTATTGATCAGAGAAATGCAAATTAAGACAACTCTGAGATACCACTACACACCTGTCAGATCGGCTAAGATGACAGGAAAAAAATAATGATGAATGTTGGAGGGGATGCGGGAAAACTGAGACACTGATGCATTGTTGGTGGAGTTGTGAACGAATCCAACCATTCTGGAGAGCAATCTGGAATTATGCCCAAAAAATTATCAAATTGTGCATACCCTTTGATCCAGCAGTGTTTCTATTGGGCTTATATCCCAAAGAAATACTAAAGAAAGGAAAGGGACCTGTATGTGCCAAAATGTTTGTAGCAGCCCTGTTTGTAGTGGCTAGAAACTGGAAAATGAATGGATGCCCATCAATTGGAGAATGGCTGGGTAAATTGTGGTATATGAATGTTATGGAATATTATTGTTCTGTAAGAAATGACCAGCAGGATGAATACAGAGAGGACTGGCGAGACTTGCATGAACTGATGCTAAGTGAAATGAGCAGAACCAGGAGATCATTACACACTTCGACAATGATATTGTATGAGGACATATTTTGATGGAAGTGGATTTCTTTGACAAAGAGACCTGAGTTTCAATTGATAAATGATGGACAAAAGCAGCTACACCCAAAGAAAGAACACTGGGAAACGAATGTGAACTATCTGCATTTTTGTTTTTCTTCCTGGGTTATTTCTACCTTCTGAATCCAATTCTCCCTATGCAACAAGAGAACTGTTCGGTTCTGCAAACATATATTGTATCTAGGATATACTGCAACATATCCAACATATAAAGGACTGCTTGCCATCTAGAGGAGGGGGTGGAGAGAAGGAGGGGAAAAAAATCGGAACAGAAACAAGTGTCAATATAAAGTAATTATTAAATAAAAATTAAAAAAAAAGAAAGAAATTCACCTTCTACAGGAGGATCTTCTACTCTCTTTTCATCTACTCTCTACATACATATCTTGAATGTATCAAACAACTAAAAAGACATATCTTTCATTACTACATGATCTTGAAGGAAGGAATTGTTTCTTTCTTTTTATCTCACAGTATTTAGCACGATGTCTGACAGGTAGTAAGCACTTAACAAATATTTATGTAATAATGCTTTGCTTCAAACATTTAACAGCAAATAGTTCAAATAGAGGAGTAAATAAACTCCTCCAGGTCTTTCCAATATACTCTAACCTGAGGATTCAAAGTCTGGCTCCAATCTCCCTTCCTAACCTTATATCACATAACCTACTTATAATTGTTGTGCTTTACACAAACTATACTACCTGATTTTCTTCAAATATGTTCCAAGCATAGCAAGCCTTTCTACATCCTGATCTCTAAAAACCCAATACTAAATCTTAAAATTCATATTAAAATTTTAATCTTAAAAAAAATTACCTGCCTGCCAGATATAGCTTAGTTACTTGTCCTCCATCAAAATTTCCATGATTCTAATAGCTAGAAATTGTCTCTTCCACTTATAAATTTACAACAAATCATTTGCCTTCATGTGAAACATTTTGTTTTGAACTGTAGTTATTTCTTTCCACCTCTTATCTTCCCTATTAGAATATAAGATCTAATAGCAGTGATGCACTGAATAGTCTTGGACTTGAAGTCAGGAATATCTGAGTTAGACATATTTCTGATACTTAGCTATATGACTGAGGGATAAGTCATTTATTTTCACTCATATTCCTTTTCCCCATGTACAAAATGTGAATAATAATAGTATCTACCTACATGTTATTATGAGGAACAAAGTGCATAGCATATAGAAAGCCTTTTGCAAACTTCAATGTTCTATAAAAATATTAGTTATTTTTATCATCATCATAATGGCAGGGGCAGCATATTTAATAAATTTTCACTTAATTGAAATTGTATTATTAATAATTGTATTTCCTCTTTCCCAATATACAATGCATCCAATACAGCTATCTTTGAATCATCCCTACACAGGGATGGGACAGCTAGGTGGTACAGTGGATAGAGCACTGACCCTGATATCAGGAGGACCTGAGTTCAAATCTAGCCTCAGACACTTAACACTTCCTAACTGTGTGACTCTCGGCAAGTCATTTAACCCCAATTGCCTCAGGAAAAAACAAACAAACAAAAAAACCCACTATGAATTATGACACAATGTAGAGACAACCCTGAGCTGGTGATTACATAAATTGTAAATATTTATTTCTTCATGGACACTGAGCAAGACTGAACCTCACCCCAACATATATTCTTTCAAGAGATGACATTAATTTGCAAGGGATTCTACAGAAATGGCTGTTAAACATGATAATAATAGAATTAAATCTGAAGACTAAATTTAAGTACATCAAGATCCCAAATGAAATATATTGAAAAATTTTGTGTGCCATTAAGTTCAACCTTCATATTAGGCCAGGAAACTAAAATACAGGAAGAAAAGTCACTTGACCAGCTAAGTGGAAGAATACTTATTGGAATTGGAGTCCTAAGACTCAAACAGTGTCATTCTTTCTACAATGTAGCAAGTCTTACCTGCTTATGGTGCCTCATAAACTATACTTCATCTTTCTAAGTTTGTGCCTTTCCCCTCTCTTTTTGCCATTCCTAGAATGTCCTCTTCAATTGTACTTCTAGGCTTCTCTGGCTTCATTCAAAATCCACTTTGAAGATTATTTTCTATAGGAGACCTTTCCCAATCCTCTCTACTACTAGGGTATTCCTTTGGGGATTATTTTTTATTTGTACTGTATTTCTTTTATTTGCATGTTTTTGCATATTATCTCTCATTAGAATCTATTCTTCTGAGGAGCAGGGGACCTGCCTTTGATTTTCTTTGTATCTCTGCCAATTACCAACTAACTTGATTCATAATAGATACTTAATAAATACTTGTTGAATAGATCACTGATTGATTACACCAAATGGGTTGTTCAAGGCACTGTATTGTTTCAATTTCATCACCAAATCAATTACAGTTCACTCATTTGTTCTCCTATAACTAAAGACCTCTTAAATCATTAAGAGGTCCTGATCTTCAGAGGAAATACTCATATTGATGAAACCACCCATAATGACTCCTCTATTGAAGAGTATAGAGCTGAATAACCATGACTTTGACAGAGAATATATATACTACAAATTAAAACCACAGACAATTAGGGAAGGGATAGACCTCAGAGATCATTTATTCTGAACTAGCACCTTTATTGTACAGGTGAGGAAACTGAGGCCCAGAGAGAGTTCAAGGTCATATAACTAGTTAGTGACAGTAGGGATGTTATACTTCATATCTCCTCACTAAAGTTTCAAGAGGTTTTCTTTTTTTTTTTCTTTTTATTGTAATATTCATGAAAAAAATGAATGGTAAATCCTATATAGTTACCATTGTATTTGATGAATCTTGTATTAATGCACTAGTATTAATGGTCATAGGGAAGATGTCAATTAATTATTTTTCTAAGAAGCATCAGTAATAGGCAAATACATCATAAATAAGTTGTATTAAATGCTCAATTCAATCACAAGTCTGTGGGAGAGTCATGGAATAGACAGATATAGTGGTCAAAGGGATTGATAAGGAAATTCAGTGGAGGAGTTACAAGTTGGACTCTTGCCTAAAAAGCTGCTGAAGAGTAAGCTTCAGAACACGGTGGCCTCAGCAAAAATGAGCAATGTCAAAGAGTAGTCTGATGAAAAATAGAAGGGAACAAAGGAAAGGGACTATAAACAGAGCTAATGCCAGACATTTGCATATCTTAGGTAACATCAAAACATTCTGTTTCTCAACCCACATGTACAAAAATGTTTGTAGCAGCCCTTTTTGTAATGGCAAGGAACTGGAAAGTGAGTGGATGCCCATCAGCTAGGGAATGGCTGAATAAGTTATAGTATACAATGTTATGGAAAATTATTGTTCTATAAGAAATTATTATTAGGATGATTTCAGAGAGGTCTGGAGAGACTTACATGAATTAATGCTAAGAAAAGTGAATAGAACCAAGACAATTTTGCACACAACAAGAAGACTATGTGATGGTCAATTCTGATGCATGTGGCTCTTTTCAACAATGAGGTGATTCAATAGACTTGTGATGGAAAGAATCAGCTGTATTCAGAAAGAGGACTGTTGGGACAGAATGTGGATCACAGCATAGCCATTTCACCTTTTTTATTGTTTGCTTAGTTTTTGTTTTCTTTCTCTTTTTTTTTTTTACCTTTTTGATCTGATTTTTCTTTTACAGCATGATAAATACGAAAATATGTGGGGGAAAGGGAGGAAGAAAAACTTGGAACACAAGGTTTTGCAAGGCTGAATGTTGAAAACTATCTTTGCATTTATTTTGAAAATAAAAAGCTATTTAAAAAACATTATGTCTCTCTCTCATCAATAAGAAATGTAAGCACATTGTTCTTCCTTTTTTGTACATTCTTCCTATTCGTGTACATTGGTGAGAACTGCAAATTGTTAAATTTAGATTTGATATCATTATCAATGGTCCTAATAACTAATGCCATCATGAAGTAGGATGAGAGCTGCCTTGAGATATAAGTGTCTTCTTATCATGTATCCATAAGAAGACTGCTATTTGTTGGGATGTTATAGATCATGTTAAGATGATGGTCCTTTTTCAAATCCAATATTACACTAAAATGTTTGTCAATGATTCTTCCATCTTTGAAGCTCTGTCTTACTATATAACCTCTATATATCCTAGAGTACTTTTCAGTTTCCTAGAGACTTACTTCTAGAGCAAGGGTCTTGAAAATGTTTTCTGTGAACTTATGTCTATATGTATATATCTGCATGTACATACATGTACATATATATACACATATAATTATTATAATATAATTGATTTTGTTTCTAAGACTATTTTAATTTATGCATTTAGAAATTGTTCTAATAGGCTTCATTAGATTGGCAAAGGGAATAATAATGATTATCATCATCATCATCATAGTCTTCATCATCACCATCATCATATAAATATTTGTGTGTGCATGCACAAAGGATTATAAATCTCCATAATCTTTTAACATTTCATTAGTTCTAAAGCAGCATTGGGATTGTCAGTTTTTTATCTATCTTGTTTAGTAAATTACTAGCCTGCTGACTTTTCCACTCATATTTTTCCTAAATGATTAGCATAGTGCCTGGAACATAATAGGTACTCAAAAATGTTTACTGGATTTATTAGATATAGCATGTCTTAGGTATAAGTCATTATAAAAAATACTCTGTAGCCTACTTACATCCATCTTATCTTTATAACTAATTTTCTCATCCATCTTCTACATCTTCAATGATAATAGCAGAATAACAGAAAATGGAAAATCTTATTTTCTAAATTTTACATATATTAATTCATAAAATTAATATGTTAAATTTCTCATGCTTCCTGATTTTGTTAGCTAGATGTAAATTTATCTTGACTAATAATAGCATTGACTATAGAAGAACATGATATTAAAAGATTTTGTTGCTTGGAGTCCAAACCTCTCACCAGCCTCATCGTGTTTGTATGAATGAGTTACAGCTTTTCATTGTCTTACCCAATATGTGGCACCCGAAGGGAACAAATTATTCCAGATGTATAACCAGGGCAGAAGACAATAAAACCATTATATCCTTTGCTCTAGACAAGGTGTTTCTATTAATATAACCTAAAGTCTTTCTAGCTTCTTTGTCCTGATGCAAAATAATGTTAACTTACTTCTTTGGCTTTTAAATGACTGTTTTTATTTCTTTTTCTATTCCTCCCTAAGTGTTGCATAGAAACTAGGAAATGTAGAGGGCTGGACATTATAAGGAATAGTTGTTTAGGATCATGACATCAAATTCAAATAGAAATAACAGCCACTAAACCATCTATAAAGATACCATATTGACTTATAAAATGACATATTATATTATATGCTTATCATTTTATTTTGTAAATATATCCCAATTACATTGTAATCTGATTCTACCCATAGTTAGGAGTGATCTTTATCTTTAACATATCCAAGGTTATGCTCTCATCAGGCCCCTGATGGTAATACTTCTTTGTGGGCAAGAAGGGACAACATTGAGGGAATAATGACAAAGTACATGCTAGCCAGATGTGATATACAATGACTCAATGCAAAGTTTTCCATAATAGATGATTCTCTGCCTTTAAGCAGCATGCCAGAAGGCTACACTTCTTTTAGGATTCCCCTAACCAATAATTGTGAATCTATTGCCCCATTTCCCCAGACAATTCTCTAAGCCAAGAAACAAACATGCATTTCCACAGAGAGCTATCAATGCCTAGTGAGTGGATTCTTGATTTTCTTTATTTGTATATAATAAGCTGATAAGTTTTGTTTTGTTTTTCTTTTATCACTGTATCAGTCACTAAATTAGGGTTTTAATTGAGGCAGGTTAGCTAAGTGAAAAGGGTAGTAGACTTGAAAATCATTAGGGTTGAACTTCATTGCCTATTCTTTTTCTAACTTGCTATGTGACCTTGAGCTAATTAGTTACCTATCCTCTCTGGGTCCCCATTTCTTTATCTGTAAAGTAAGAAAATTATACTAGTTCTCTGGAATATCATAGATGTACATGCTGGATATAGTCAAAATTCTATGTAAAGTCTGAGGAAAGATCATTACCAAATGGAAGGATCAGAGAAAGTCTCCTGGAAAAAAAACAGTATCAGTACTATTATTCCCATTTTATACTGTATATATACATATATATGTATATATATATATATATATATATATATATATATATATATATATGTATATATATGTATATATACACATATATACATATATACATATATAAACACACACATATATGTATAAACACACATATATATGTATAAACACACACACACATATATATACACATCTCTATATATGCAGCTAGACTGATACTATATTGATGCATATACAGACACTCTATAAAACAATATAGTATAAAATAACATAACACAACAAACCATAGAACATAGCCTAAAGTTATATATGGTATGTGACAAATGGTAGATGAAATCATGACTTGTAAGCATAATGTAGTTTTATATGTGACATAACATAGACAACACAATGCAACATAAAAGAGAACAGTGTATGGATGTGTATGTGTGTGTAGTCTCAGCTATCTCATTTCATTGCTATAGGTAGAGAAATTTCCTCTACTAAAGTAGATCATTCTGCAATTTATAGTCATAAGAAATTAGATGAGTCACCATAAATTTAAATGACTTTCCTCAGGTCAAGCAGCTACTAAGTCAGTATTAGAGAGATAAATTGAATTCAGGTCCTCCTTAGTCCAGGACAGCGGTCTATCCATTCTTTCTTCTAATGTGTTCTTATATTATATTGTATTATGTCACATTGTTTTATCGTGTTGTATTATATTGTGTTATATTTTTATATTATGTCGGGTATATATCCTAATTAACAGATTGCACACCCTTCCTGAATTACTGCCCACATAAGACTTTACACAAATAATCCTGATATTAATTGATAGATATAACAAGGAATTTGTCAGAAAAAGCCCATAAAAACAAAATATAAATTGAAAATTGTCACAGATTCCCAGGACTTATTCATGGAAGTCACCCACAATATGTTTCAGAAAATACTTTAATTTCTGCTTAATTAAACATAATTAGTCAATCAATAAGTGGAAACTGAGAATCCAGTGTGCAAAATGGCTTAAAATATGTAATAAGACACATTTATGAGTAGAAAAGAAATTTAGAAGGCCCTTCAGTGAGATTAAGGGTTAACTGATAGACAGTCCCTATGGCATTTATATAATATCAACATATCTAGGTGAAAGTTTTTAGCAAGTTGAATGATGCAAGCCCCCAGGAGGATATGGACAAGCTTAGGACAGAATTAAGAATTATAGATGGCCTCTGACTTATCCTAGAAAAGAGAACATCTATGTCAATGAGGTCCCAAACTTATTGAAGTATGTTATTATGAGGGATGTGAAAATTACTCATGTAATCTCTACTGATTCTTTAATAGTTTACAGCTTTTTTAGTGATGATGTGGATATAAAAAAGCAACAATAAGAACAGCATATGGCTTAACAAATACTTTTATGTAACAATGCCTGATTAACCTTTAAAATATATTATTTTGATCATATAATATAATTATTCAATTATCTTCCATGTCTCCCTAAATATTAAAATCTTGTTTTCTTCACAAAACACTCAAGACTCCCTATAATGTAGTGCCAATCAATTCAAAAAGTTGTCATTATAGAGTAGAAAGAGGCAAATTTGGAAGCAGGAAATCTAGGCTTTACTAGTTCTAATACTCATCATCCATGTGATGAAGGGAAGTCACTTTAACTCCATGATTTTCAGTTGCCTTGCTTTTTTTTTTTCAAATGGAATAACAATACCACCTAACTCATTAGATTGTGCTTTGAAAAACTTAAAGCTCTATTGAAATATGGGTTCTGATAGTCTTTTCAGTTTTTTATATTCTAATTCTACTTCCTTTCATTGAAAAAAAATACTAGTCAATACTCTAGACAAACTAGAACTAGACAATTCACTACACACCATGCTCTTATCTGGCAAATTTCTGATAATATAATGGTATATACCTGGACAAGCCCCTGACTAACTCTACCTTTTTAAATCCACCTCATCCCCCAAGACCTGGTTCACATATAACACTGTTTTTTCCCAGGAGGTGTTCTCTGATACTTCCATTTGGTAATGATCTTTCTTCAGACTTTATATAGAATTTTGACATCATGTACAATATGATATTCTAGGTTGTTTCATAAGAGCAAAGTTTTAAAAGTTAAAAGGACCACGCTCAGAAATCACTGAATCCAAAACATCATTTAACAGAGGTGTGATGACCGCGTATTTAAAATCAGCTGGAGTCAGGAGTTCAGGTTAAGGGAAAAATCTTCAATCTTTATTCTCAGTAGAGGTGAAGAAGGATTGCGATAGCAATATGGGCAGCTGCGACAGGAAGCCAGCTAGCAGAGGTGAAGAGAGATTGCAGGTGAAAAAGGGAGTGGAGGTAAAGGGTGGTCAAGATAGCAATGCTAGCAGCTGTGACAGGACGCCAGCCAGCAGTCTCTCTTTTCCCTTCCTTCTCCCCTTCTGCCTCCACCCACCAAAATCGTCATTTCCTATACAACACTTCAGTACTTGCATTCTCCAAGCATATATATTAATAGAATATGGTCCAATTACTATTTAGCCTCACGTGCTTGGGACCTCAGTGCATCAACTCAAGCCTCAGCCATGACACAGAGGGGTAATTGTAACTCAGAGAAGTGGAGGGATTTGCTTAATTGCACACAAATAATAAGGAGCATAGCTGAGATTCAACCACTCATTCTAAATGCATTTGTGGACTCAATTATTTACCATATTATTGTATGCTTCCTTGAAGCAAAGATCTTAACTTTATGTTTTCTCCTGTACTGGATTTGTAATCAAACGACAATTCACTATCCATCTTATTCTGTGATCTTGGCCTAGGTCTCTGAAATTCAGTGTCTTCATCTGTAAAATGAGAGGGCTGTCCAAGATGATTTCTAAGATTTTTAAGATCCTTTTCAGATCTAAATCTTTGATTGTGTGATCCCTCAGTGCCAACTATGGTGTAATCAGACACATATGCACACACACACACACACACACACACACATACACACACACACATTCACTTTAAGGGGAAGATAAGGTATGTGAATTCCTTGGTGCCAGAGAGAAAATTCTTCTACAAGTCATCACTTTCTCTGCAATTGAGAGTCTCAGAGAGTTACATACAGATTAAGTGACAACTGTAGGGTCAGAGAAATAATGTTCAAATAAGAGGCAGTACTCAAACTAAGGTCTTTCTGGCTTTTAGACCATCCCTTTATTCACTCTGCTGCACTATGCCTTTTGTGTACATGTTGCAACATTGATTAGATGCTAGATTGTAGCTGTGTCATAAAGCAAAGCAGAGCTGAATAATTTCAGAAGAAACAAGATATTTGCAAATAATAGTTATGCATTTCCTTACATTAAGTATTGGAATACATTCCTCAGTCATGCAGGCATATCAAAAATTTATCTGCCTAAAGTAGTGCTCCAATTACAATTTTAAAATATGTTTCTCTTGTGGATAGTCAATCTGGATTCAATTCTCCTTTCTAGAAGAAACAGATCCTTTGTCATTTGCCCAAAGTACTAATTGAGAGTAGAGAATGTATCAATGATGAGAGAATCTGTGTGGTCTTAATCAACAATAGTTTTTTTTTTTGGGGGGGGTATGTTGAAAATGTCAAATACACGTGTTGATTTCCTAAGCAAATACTAATCCAGTTCCAACAGATTAGCCCTTTGAGTCATCAAAACCTTTGGTTTGTTAGCATGAAGGTATAGAGCTAATTTCAATGAAGGGATGGAGGAAGGTGAAGTTGAATGTGTTTTCCTGTGAACTTGACATTCATGTCTAATGATGACCTTCACACCTCTGTAAGCTGCATATAGCCTTTGATTTTTCAGTTTTTACAAGGGACCCCTGCTGTTTTCTTGCAAGTTTCCTTCTGAATATCTGCCAAAATAAGCTATCACCATTTCTGGGTGTTTCATCTCAAAAGATGCCGACATCCCTAGGGGAAATAACATCCACAAGCTTATAAGTAATAATTGAGACACATATCAATCACAGTTAACTGTTATCTTATTCTCTCTGACAATGCCTAAGATCAAGGAATAATTTTCATTTTATAATAAAAATGATTCCTTTAGTTCCTACTCTATTGGGAGAAGAATAGAGTAGGAAGGCTGATTATTTATGAGCCAAAGAACTAGATACTATATTAAAATCAAATTTTCAAGTGCAACCCATGTTCTTGAAATATTCCCACCTCTTCAAATGAGTGCCTGGGCCTTAAGCTGATTTATAGGCAAAGATGAGTTTTTAATGATGATCTTCAATTCCCAAATCAAGCTGTCATTTAGGGACCTGAGCGAATTATTCATTTGCCCTGTAACAAAATTAAATAATACTTTATCATATAACACTGAAGCTTTAAAAAACAACCCCGCCTGCCTTTCTGTAATACTAAAAACTTCACAGTGTTATATTTTTAAGAAACTTAAAAAAATTCTTTATTTTATGCATTATGTATCAATCAATGAACAAATATTTGTTAAGAATCTACTATGTTTTAGGCAGGGATAAAGAGTTTATATGAGAGGAAGAAAAAAATTTGCAAATTAATATGTACAAACAAGTTCTATACATCACAGAGGGGGCATAATTAATAGAGGGAAGGTACTAGAATTAAGAGGATTTCAGGAAAGCTCCTGTTATTACATAAAATTTTAGATGGGACTTGAAGCCAAAAAAGTCAGGAGTCTGTGCTTTGCTTGTTCCCTAAGTTCTAGAATAGAGAAGATGGAGTTAGTGGAGAGGCAAGTGGCCTATTTTTTATGAGTTTGTGAATTCATATATGTGTTGATTGATAATTCCTAGAAATTTTAGAAACTCATACATAAGGTTTGGGAAAGAGGGTGGGATGGGATTGTTAATAGGTTTTTCCATCACCTTTTTGGGATAGAGGCACGAAGCCATGAAGCCATGAAGCCAGAATCATGACCAAGATGGTTTTCTAAGTGCTATATTATTTTTGTTCTGTCATTTTTAAATAGTCATCATGATCATAGTCATCAGAATATCAGTGAATTGTACTGAAGACCAAAACATAAGTCTTTCTTGTACTTAAGTCCTGGAAATAATTATGAGGGAGAGCATCCAGCAGAGTGTTACATTAGCTCTTCAAAATTCATCTCTCTCTCTCTCTCTCTCTCTCTCTCTCTCTCTTTCTCTCATAATTCAAAGTAAACTGTTACTTTAGAATCCTCAGTCATGATGGGTTTTGATGGTATATTTTTAAAATACATAAAGATACAATTGCTTTTATTTGTTGAAAACTTATAAACAGTCTCTTTGTTAATGCTTATTGGATTATTAATGTCACAGTCACCTTCCTATGGGAATCATTATCAATTTTGAAGAAAGAAGAAAGAGCCTAGTAATGTTGGAGTCTAAGCATCCTTTTATACTGTTTCTTTCTTTTTATAAGAAACATTCTTTAGAGAGAGTGTAATATGCTACTATTTTTTTGAAAATTATGGAGACAAATATGGATTTTGCACAACCAATTATTTTCATGAAAATATTGTCACAAATAATAAGAATAATAAGCTTCCTTAATCTCCACATTTGGTCCAGGGAATTAAAAATGAAAGTGATTGTTTGTTTGTTTGTTTTTTAGGAAAATGGGTTCCATATCAGCACAAATTCATTCTGTTTGTTTGTTTGTTTGTTTTTGTTTGTTTTCCAGAGTTTACCCCTGTCTACCAGTCTCACTTTATGATCCAGAGCCATCTGAGTCCAGTGGCCAGATATAGATGAGGATTATTGGAGATGTCCCCAGATACAGTGGAAAACCTTCACCTTTTTATTTTATTTTTTCTCTTGTCTTTTTTTTAAATAACTTTTTTATTGACAGAACATATTCCTGGGTAATTTTTTACATTATCCCTTGCACTCACTTCTGTTCTGACTTTTCCCTTCCCTCCCTCCACCTCCTCCCCTAGATGGCAAGAAGTCTTATACATGTTAAATATGTTACAGTATATCCTAGATACAATATATGTAGCACAAATTCATTCTAAATCAATTTCTTAGTCTGAACCTCATGAACTTTGCACATTAATTGCAACTTGGATTTTGTTGTTGCATTTCAGTCATTCACACATGTCCAATTCTTTGTGAGTCTGTATGGAGTATTCTTAGCAAAGATACAAGAGAGGTTTGTGATTTCCTTCTTTAGAAGATTAAGGCAAACAGAAGTGACAGGGCCACACACCTAATGAGTGTTTGAAACCAGATTTGAACTCATATTTTCCTGATAGAATATAAGCTCTTTGAAGGGTGTGATTGACCTTTTGTCTTTATATCCCTAGAACTTAGTACAGTACCTTGTAATATGGGAATGTAAAAATGCTTGTTGATTGATTGATTAAATCTCTTGCCCCCCAAACAGTTAGAAAATGTCTCAAATGGAATTGAAATGCATATTTTCTAACTGGTCAACCAGAATTGCATCTACTTTACCATAGTTAGCTCTTCTAATTCTCACTATTCTCATCTGTAAAAAGAAAATAATAATACCTAAAGGATAAAAAGGAGGATTTTCTTAGAAAATCCAAGGGAATGAATACAAAAACTTAGATAAGGTAAGTAACAGATCTAGGTTCATTGATATTTCTACCTAAATGAACCTAAAACAATGGGTATTTCAATATGATAATTAAAGAATTCTGGAGAAAATAATAGAAATGGCGTCACACACAAGCTAACTACAAAATGCATAAATTACCAGAGACTACATCAATCAAGGCACATTAATAACATGTAAATAAAATTACAAATTACATAAGAAATTTATATTCTAGTAATCATAGAGTCACATAGTTTATCAATATAAATAAGACAAGAGAACTCAGAAGATGAACACTACCAACTAACAGGTAGAACCATTGGGAAATGTGAATAGAGAAATCTCTGGGTCAACACTGTAACCTAGTGGGGTGGTCCTAGTTTATATAAGCTGTGAAATTTCCTTTTGAATCCTTTTTGTCAGCTCAACTCCATTAAGATTAAAACCTATTCACACAAGGCTGCCTTAGAAAATGGCTATTTATTCTCTTGAGATCTCCAACAAAAGTTGTCCAAAGTGTAAAAAGTGTTTTTTAACATATCCTGTAGAATGCAGCAAAACGATTTTCTGAAAGGTTAAAAAATAATAGAAAGTATGACATGTTGGTCTAAATATAGGCCCTATTCCCCCTCAAAAAAATCTTCTTGAACAAAATCTGACCACAACCTATAATCATATTTTAAGTAAAAAGGTATTAATGAAAAATATGAGAATGAAGAAAACTAGAATAATGAAAACAAATAAAACATCTAGATTTAAATTGAAAGAAATATTTTAAAAATTCATTTCATAGTATTTTTTCTTTATGGGGTAAGGAATGATACATAGTAATTTTGCACAATTATTTTTTTAGTATATATTTACAAGACTTTTCCTTTAAAAGATATCTCATAGTCATCATTTGGAAGAGTACTATATGCAGAACTCAATGAAATGATATGCAAATAAAATAATAGAATAAGTGTACAATAGAAATATTCTGATGTATTTCTTTGGATCAGTGGAAGTTAAATGAATATAGGCATATACACTCACACACTCACACAAACAAACATACTCCTCCAAATAAATCTAAATAATAAAACAGAAGAAATGTTTTTGAAGATCAAAATTAAAATCCATTTAGTATTTTTAAATTAAATATAATTTAACAAAAGTGATTAATTATATAGACTTGGAATAATATATTTCTGGATCTTAATATAAGAAGTAAACACAGATCAAATTATTTATTTATTTCCATCTATGTGTAATAGAGGGGTACTCCAAAAGTGCTACAATTTTTACATGTCTCTTCTCACCAGAAGCATGGACCTGAAAAAATGTCCAGGACTTTATTTCCTGTTGTATTGTCTGTCTAAAGCACAAGGCAATTTTATCCTAACATATGCCTAATATCTTGAAGAGACAACTAAGAAGAAAGGGTATCTACATGGGGGAGAGACATTGGCATCATTGCTACAATTCTAGATCTTCCTGAGATATGAGACAGATAGACAGAGAGGGAGGAAGGAGGAAGAGAGAAAGAGGGATGGAGAGAGCGGTGGAGAGAGAGGGAAAGGGGGGGAGGGGAGAAGGAGAGGAAGAGAAGAGAAGAGAAGAGAAGAGAAGAGAAGAGAAGAGAAGAGAAGAGATGAGATGGGGGAGGAGAAGATGAAGAAAATGAAGAAATAGAAAAAAAGAAGGAAGGAAGGAAGAAAAAGGAACAGGAAGAGAAGAGAACAACAAGAAGCATTAGGTAAATCTAGAAATTCAAAAAAAGAAAAAATATTAAGCAATTTCACCAATACAATATAGAGAAAGCATAATGTTACAGTGGTTATTCTGAAAAAAAAAAAAAAACATCTGCAGGAATTTTTCATAAGACAGTGGTGTGGTGTATATATCATAAAAAGCTAATATGAAATTAGGCTATATTAAGAAAAACATCACTTCCAGAAATAGGAAGTTAATACTCTTACTGTTCTCTTCCCTCACCATCCTTTATCTGGGATACTGTGCTCAGTTTTGAGTGCCATACTTTAAAAATCATATTGGTAAGTTAGGTATTTGACAAAGATAATCAAGATGAAGAACTTTGAGTTCATGTCATATGAAAACTGGATGGAGGAATTATAGATATTTATCCTGGAGAAAAAAAGAGCAATGAAAAGGAACTATGATAGAATGCAAATATATCAACATATAACCAATAAGAAATTGCTAAACAGAATGAGATTAAAGAATATCTTTAAGAACTTGTGAAAGAAATAAAAGATGGGTCAGTCCCATGATAAAAACAAAGGATTATAAGTGGATAACCATAGTGCCCCAATGGGATCATTGAATTATCTGGAGACATAAGGAAGGCTTTTCCCTTCTTTATTACATCAGATTAATACAAGAGTACAAGTGTGAGGTGATGAAACAGTGCATTAGGGTGGTGGCACCTATTAGAAAAGAGAAGAAGGAATATCCAGGAGATGTTGCAAAACTGATAGACTTTATCAACAAGTTGGATATGGGGGAAGAGATAATAAAGAGTTGAGAATGATACCTAAGTTGTAAACCTGGGGGACTGTGAGATTGCCTTGAACTATAACAGAAAAGTTTGGGACAGGATAGAAAGAAAAATGATGAGTTCAATTTTGGGTGTGTTGAGTTTAAGATTTCTACTAGATATCCAGTTTGAGATGTATGAATGGCAGCTGCGGATGCGACACAAGAGGTCATCAAAGAAATACAAGTTGAGCATATTTGAGAATTGTTAGCATAATCAAAGTGGTTTACATTTGAAAACACATTTATTATTAATTCTGAAAAGTTTCATTATTTATGCAAAAAATAGAATTGTTTTAAGGAAATATAATATATCTTTATTAATCTATTAGGTCTGTAATTCAAGAAGCTTGGATTCAATTCTGAAATCTTGATTTTATAATGTTCTCTATGGCATGTTCTGTTCCTCAATTTTTCCTTTGTAAAATGGAAATAATGTTTTTTGAATGTATTTGCTACACAGCTTAAAGAGATATAATGACAAATAATAAAAATATCAAATATTTAAAATTAGACTTTCTGGGGGGAGAAGTGCCACATTAATACAAAATGCCATTACTTACATTTATCATTCAATTTAATCAGCCTTAGTGCCTTAAAATATTATTTTTTTCCAGGAGAAAAAGCTGCCAAATAATGGTTATCTTTCTCTAGAGAAGAAAAAAAGAAATAAGAGATCTTCTACTGTGCCTTAGAATAGAAAACACTTAATATGAAGTTGATCACCATCTCTCTGATTTATTAAAATGAATTAGTATTCTTTTGAGTGCATCCTTTTATCAGTAGAAAATTAAATTTGCTCATGTGTATGCAAGTATTCATGTATATTTTGTTGGCCCAGGTTTATTCAGAAATTGCTAGAGGAGTTCTCTTTCTCCAATTCATCAGAGAAGTTAAGAAATATCTTGTCTCTCAGGATCTTAAGTAGACAATTGGAAGGGAACTGATAGATCATTTAGTTTATCTCTCTTCAACAAAACCAGTACCTAGAGAAAAGTCACTTAAAAAGTCTTCAATAAAATACAAAGAAACAAAGCAAAAAGCAAAAATCAAAATTCTTCCAAACCACATGATCTAAGCTTGTACCAAATGACATATTTGCATTTCTGTTATGATCATCCATCAACATATGAGAATCTCTACAGTGAAGTCACCAGTAATGACAGGAGACAGAATATTTTTGTGAGGACAGTGCTGAAATTTGAACACATTTAGGACATGTTCCAATCTTATGTCTGAATACTTAGCTGTGGGACCCTGGGCATATCACATCAGTTTTCTCAATTAATTTCTTTACATTTCAGAAATGGATAATAGTATTTACTACATAGGATAGTGAGTAGATATGGAAGTGATAACTATAAAATACCAATTAAATGCCAGTTATTATTATAATAGCTGTCTTTTATAATGACCATACTGGTTGCTTATTCACACCTCCCTTTAGCAAGAGCAACTTGACATCCCTTTTCCTGCTGCAAATGGGGCCCCTTAGTGTCCTCATAGTCAATTTGGCTTAGTCAGGAAATCCATAAAATCTCAGGGTCACTCAGCATCTTTACTTTTTCTATAAACTTCACTTCAATATTATTTCTTGATTCTAGTTACTAGATATTTGCCTTTCCATTGAAATCAAACCCTGAAACTTATGTCATTATCCCTATATCTTGATCATACCTCAGATCTTTTCTTCATTACCAAAACTCACATGCCAGTAGCTCTGGGAAAAAGTCCAGAACAACTTTCTTGGAGTCTGGGACACTCCCTTAAATAGCATTTTCTGGGGATCTGCCTCCCTACCTGCCTTGGCCATTACTCATACTTATCACAAGCCTCATTTGATACTACATTCTATTTGCTGCTGGTATACTTAACAACTGCCCATCTCTGGAGTCATCTGAATATGGCCATCTGCTTGACTATGTTCTTGCCTATTGCCTTCCACAAAAAGGAATTTGGAAAACATTAAATGCAGGGAGTTTTCTCATTATGGATATCCTTTGACATCTAATGAAATTTTTGGACACCTCCAAATTATGTTTTTAATGCCTAAAATAAAAGTAATGGGATTATAAAGAAACTAATAATTTTGAAACAGTTGTCTACTATGTTTCTATCTACATACATAGATAACATATACTTATACACACATAACATGTTATGTTGTGTGTTTTTATATATGTAGATGGATAGAGAGGTGAGTAGATTGATCCACATTCATAAACTCTATGTCAACAAGATTTAATTCATCTTCCTCATTTTGAAGAAGAGGGGAGAGAGGGGAGAGATTCAGAAATAATAGTCCACAAAGTCATATAAGCAGCAAAGAAGGTTTTTAACAGAGGCTTCAAATTCAGTTCTCTTTTCACAATGCCTTGTTGTCAAATGAAGTCAATGTTTTACTATATCAAAAATTTGAAAAAAAAAGTTTCTTTTTACAGAAGAATAACGAATCAAGTCAGAAAAGACTTTTTCTAGTAGTGATTAGAGATTGTGAAATGCCAAGGCAATGAGAAGACTCTGTTGAATTATTCATGAAAGATTGGAAAGATTCATGAAAGAAAATTGCTTTCCACCCCAGATTCTCTAAGTGTATAAGCAACATTTAATAGGATGTTTATGAAGCGATTTCTTTCTTTTAAAAATTTTATTACAACTTTTTATTTACAAGATATATGCATGGATAATTTTTCAGCACTGACCCTTGAAAAACCTTCTGTTTCAACTTTTCCCCTCCTTCCCTCCACCCCTCCCTTAGATGGCAGGTAGACCAATATATGTTAAATATGTTAAAGTATATGTTAAACACAATATATGGATACCTATCCATATAGTTATTTTGCTGCACAAGAAAAATCGGACTTGAAAATAAGGTAAAAATAAGCTGAGAAGGAAATAAAAAATGCAAGCAGACAAAAACAGAAGGAGTGGAAATGCCATGTTGGCTGCCACAAACATTTTTGCACATACGGTCCCTTTCCCTTCTTTAATATCTCTTTGGAATATAAGCCCAGTAGTAACACTGCTGGATCAAAGGGTATGCACAGTTTGATAACTTTTTGAGCATAGTTCCAAATTGCCCTCCAGATTGATTGGATGCATTCACAATTCCACCAACAATGTATCAGTGTCCCAGATTTCCCACATCCCCTCCAACATTCATCATGATCTTTTGCTGTCATCCTAGCCAATCTGAGAGGTGTGTGGTAGTATCTCAGAGTTGTTTTAATTTGCATTTCTCTAATTAATAATGACTTTGAGCATATTTTCACATAGCTAGAAATAATTTCCATTTCTTCATCTGAAAATTGTCTGTTCATATCCTTTGACCATTGATCAATTGAAGAATGGCTTGATTTCTTATAAATTAAAGTCAATTCTCTATATATTTTGAAAATGAGGCCTTTATCAGAACCTTTGACTGTAAAAAGATGTTTTCCCAGTTTATTGCTTCTCTTCTAATCTTGTCTGCATTAGTTTTGTTTGTACAAAACCTTTTTAATTTGATATAACCATAATTTTCTATTTTGTGATCAATAATGATCTCTAGTTCTTCTTTGGTCACAAATTCATTCCTCCTCCACAGGTCTGAGAGGTAAACTATCCTATGTTCTTCTAATTTATTTATAATCTCATTCTTTATGCCTAGATAATGAACCTATATTGACCTTATCTTGGTGTATGGTGTTAAGTGTGGGTCAATACCTAGTTTCTGCCATACTAATTTCCAGTTTTCCCAGCAGTTTTTTGTCAAACAGTGAATTATTATCCCAAAAGCTGGGATGTTTGGGTTTGTCAAACACTAGATTATTATAGTTATTGACTATTTTGTCCTGTGAACCTAACCTATTCCACTGATCAACTAGTCTGTTTCTTAGCCAATATCAAATGGTTTTGGTGACTGCTGCTTTATAATACATACCTATATTATAGATATTATAATATAGGTATGAACCAACTTCTTTTCAAGCATGAGCAGAATAAGTTTGTCCTTTTTCAAGATTTTTCCAAGAAAAAAGAGAGTTTGTAACTATGCTATATAGAAATACAAGTGATGTGAAATGTCCATTACCTATTTTCTGTAAAAAAGACATTGTTTAAATGGTTTATTTTGTTTGTTTTTTGTTTTTTTACTGTTAAGGATGTCTAGAAAAAAAACAGTGGTAGGATTTTGTGAATACACCTGGCTCAAGCTAGATTAATGACTATGCCTGGGATTTAACTGAAATGTATTATTTTTGTACCATCAGACATTCAACAACTTTTACTTAACAAAAGCATGAAAAGCGTATTTAGTAAGGATACTAAATTGATTCAGATGAGTATGGCTCCCTGACTAAACTATTTGTAATTGTAGCTATACTTAGCAAAATTATGTCAAATCTTTACTTCATTGGGCTTTTATACTTACATGATCAGAAAATTAATTTAACAATATGAGTTTCAGTTTTAGAGTCCAGTTAATCTTATATTTTAAATTTGTGGAATAAAACAAGCATTTCCATAACACTGTACAATAAAAAAATGACTATATGGTAAACTATGAACCTATTATGCACAACTTGCCATTTCTTTTAGTTATACAATGAACTCATGATGTATTTTTTTTCTTTTTGCTTTTGATTTACTTCTCTCCCCTCCATCCCAGGGATAAGCATCATCATGCGTAACTAGGTCTATAAATGTAAAATTATTCTATACATATTTTTATTTATCAATTCTTCCTCTTAATGCAATTACCACTTTTCATCATGTTTCATTGATATTTACAAGGGAAAAAATTCTTACTGTTGAATGAAGAGTCTCAATAAATATAGCTCTTACCATAGAGGACATTTCCCCATGTTCTGATTTTTCAGAAAAAAATTTTATTTTGATGATGAATGAATGAATATTGAAAAATGTGGTAACTTAAGTAGCACAATGTTGATTGTTTATAAAACATAACGGAGTCAGTATTTGTCATGAAAATACAATTAATTTAATTTTAAAATTATATGACAATATTCATTTTTCAAAATTTCATGACCTGGAGATTCCATAACTTTTGAGGAATAAATGAGATGAGACTTTAAATGATTAAACAGCTCGTTTCCTTCCAAATCTATTTCCTTGTATTTTTACTTGTAAGATCCACAGTTCTATCCTCTTCATTGATACTTCTTCATAAGCATAACAATTCCCCAGGGTTCTGACCTTATGTCTCTTCCCTAACTTTTTTCCTCTTTTCATTTTGTCAGTTTTTTCATGGTTTCAATTTTTATACTATTCAAGTGTCTAAATAATTTATATCTTTAGTGAAATCTCTCTTCTGATTTCCAGTTCAAAATTTCCAATAGCATATTCCATATCTTTTCCAGAAAGTCCAATTCACATGATGAATCTTGTGTTCAACACATAGAAATGTTGCTGTTATATGGAAACCTTGAGTTTTTTTTTTTTTTAACTTAGAAACTTATTACTAACTTTAGCTAAGTGCTTATATTCACTGAGTTTTAATTTTCTGTTCTATAAGCCTCAGTTTCTTTATGTATAAAACATAGAGCTTGAATTGGAAGGTTCTTTTAACCTGAAATCAGCAATGGTCTATAGCATCATAGATTTAGAGCTGGAAGGACTTTAGAGGTCATTTAGTCCAACCTCTTGATTTTATACTTGAGGAAGCTGAGTTCTAGAGAAGTTGAGTGACAGATTCAAGCTCATTAAAACAGCAAGCATTACAGTCAGAAGATGAATCCTAGCATTCTCACTTCAAATCTATCAATCTTTCTGCTTTGCTACATAATACTTAATCACTCTCCAAAACCTGTCTTTCTACTTTCTTCCTTTTTCTATTATTCTCATGAGGGAGCCACCCAGCTTCCTTAATGTAAACTATGATTGCCTTCCCAGAAAATGATGTGGGGAATTGTTTTTCCCCCTTCCAGGCAAAATTAGAACAAAGTAATACACAGTCAAAATGAATGAAAAGATAATTGAACTGAAAAGAAAAAAAAAAGGAGATATTCTGTTTGAAGAGATTTCAAATTTCTTGAATTAACTGATACTACTCTTTCCCTTCTTTCCAAGTGAGTACATTTTTGTCTTTGAAAGACTGATCATGGTTTCATCTAGGACTCATTGATAATTCAAAAATATATTGACTGACTATGCTATTTTCATTTACTATTCATAGTACCAGGCAATTGGGAATTCAGGATTTTTAACAATAATCTGTGAACTCTGTTTTTCTTTATTTTTAATGTGTGATTTTATAAATATAAGACATTATAAACATTTAAAATATGTTTAGGTAAGTATATTTTACTTTCATTGTGTTCCTTTGTTCTCATATGTGTTTTATTTAGTACATTTAAATCCTTCTAAAATATTCAGTCTTTTCTGAATTATTGAGAGAAAGGCCAAGAATCCTCCCTCTCAGCTTAATTAGAAACATGTTTGCAAAACTTTACATTTTAATCTTTTTATTAATTGATCAGGTGAGCTGTTGGCTTTTATATGATTACTTGGGATGATAGTAGAAGTTTCTATTTTTACCAATTTCTGTTTAAGAATGCATGGTATAGAAAGATTTATTATTTTATTTAAATGGATTAATATCTGCCCTCTGCAACCAAAAGCTATATAGTTTATTATTTCTTTTTATTTCTTTTTAATTTTTACTTATTTCTTTAATATTTTCCCCAGTTACATTTGAAATATTTTTTTAACAATTGTTTTTAAAATGTTCTAGTTCTAGATTCTCCCTTATTCCCGATCACAATTAAGGAACCACATGTGAAATGATAAAAAACATTTCCATAAAGCTCACTGAGAGAAAAAAAAAAGATTTTCATCCCCCAAAAAGTAAAAATTCCTAAGAAAAATTAAGTTAAAAAAGAGATAAGAAGATAAAAGAGAATGATTCAATCCACATTCATACAATTAGTTCCTACTCTGGGTATGGATAGGATTTTTCATCATAAGTTATTAAAAGTTCAGAGTAATCATGTATCATTGTCCTTCTGAGAACAGAAAAGTTATTTGCAGCTGGTCATCCCAGAACATTGCTATATCACTACTTCTTTAATGAACAAATAATGGCATAATACCAAGAGTACTGACTTTGGACTAAGATGACCTGAGTTCAAATCCTAACTCTGTTTCTTACTATCTATGTGATTCTGGGCAAGACAATTTCTCTGAGTCTCAATTTGGATACACATTCCTACACAATCCAGTGTTTCTTGAAATGTGCCCTTCTATTATCTAAACCTTGTGCTTGAATGAAACAAAGGGGAAAAAAAGGACAGGAGGAAGGAAGAAGGAAGGAAGGAAGGAAGGAAGGAAGGAAGGAAGGAAGGAAGAAGGAATGAAGGAAGGAAGGAGGAAAAGAAGGAAGGAAGGAGGGAAAGAAGGAAGGAAGGAAGAAGGGAAAGAAGGAAGGAGGGAAAGAAGGAAGGAAGGAAGGAAGGAAGGAGGGAAAGAAGGAAGGAAGGAAGGAGGAAAAGAAGGAAAGAAGGAAGGAAGGAAGGAGGGAAAGAAGGAGGGAAGGAAGGAAGGAAGGAAGGAAGGGGAAGGAAGGAAGGAGGAAGGAAGGAAGGAAGGAAGGAAGGGAAGGAAAAGGGGGAAGGAAGGAAGGAAGGAAGGAAGGAAGGGGAAGGAAGGAAGGAAGGAAGGAAGGAAGGAAGGAAGGAAGGAAGGAAGGAAGGAAGGAAGGAAGGAAGGAAGGAAGGGAAGGAAAGAAGGAAGGAAGGAAGGAAGGAAGAAGGAAGGAAGGAAGGAAGGAAGGAAGGGGAAGAAAGGAAGGAAGGAAGGAAGGAAAGAAGGAAGGAAAGAAGAAAGGAAGGAAGGGGAAGGAAGGAAAGAAGGGGAAGGAAGGAAGGAAGGAAGGAAGGAAGGAAGGAAGGAAGGAAGGAAGGAAGGAAGGAAGGAAGGAAGGAAGGAAGGAAAGAGGAAAGGAAGGAAGCAGCATTAAGGGATAAATAATGTTCTATGGCCTGCATTTGTAAATAACAAAATGAAAATAATTCCTATTTTTAGGAGCACACATTATAATCTAATCTCTAGTCTCTCCTCTTTTGAATCCATGCTGTCAAAATAATCTTCTTAAGGCATAAGCCCATATATTTTACTTTGCAACTCAAAAACCTTCTGTGGTTCCTCAATGAATCTGAAACACAATGTGACATCTGAAGTATAGTATTTAATATTCTCCAAAGTATGGCTAATCTTATCTATCTAGAATTGTTTGCTCTATTCCTTTTTATACAATCCAGACTCCAGCAACACAACTAAAATTCTATCTACTTTCTGATCTCATCCTATAGTTTCCTTGCTCTTTGCATTTGCTTCACCCACTAAACCTGCCTAAAGTGCACTCTCTCTCGATCTCTATGATTCAAAAATCTGCTTTTCCTTTGAGGCCCATATCAATAAATGGGCTCTTCAATATTACTTTGTCAATGAAGTTTCTTTCCTGATATTTTCAGTTGATTGTGATCTTCCTCTGTCCCTTTTCTTTTACTGAATTTTGACTGGATTATGGGGACAAAAGTCCAGAGCACATTCTGGAAAGGAATTTAGGTGTTTCTAATGGGTATCTTTTAAATTGAAGTCGAGAGGAGTAGTTCAATCTGAGGAGGAAGCCACAGGGATAAATTATGCTTCAAATATAAATTCTAGTCCAATCTTGAGATTCTAGGATCAAAGGTTTCTGGTAAAGGATATTCCAAGTACATTGTAAATGGGAATGAGTATATGGCTACATCATCAAGGTCAGCCAAAATATACTTGAGTATATTAACTTTTTAAAACTATGCCATTCTTTGTTGAACCATTGTCTATGATACTTAAAAATCTTGGAGAATGTTAGAAAAGGTAGAAGTAATGAATGAGAAGTATAATCTCTATTTTCTCAAAGAAGAAAAAGATGATGTTCTAGACTATATTCCAACAAATCTAAATTCAATTCATAGGAAAATATTCTAAGATATCCATAAAAGAATGTTCTGGAAATGAAATAATGATTACAAAGATACACATAAAAAAGAAATTAAGGCAGGCTCATTGAATATTCTGATAGGGTAATGAGATTGTTGAATTTTAGCAAATTATTTCACAAAAAATGTACTGCTCCAGCAGCTTTTAACGCCATTGGAACAAGTTGTTCTCTTTGACCTATTTTGCCAGGAGAAATCTTCACATATTTGTGATAGACATCCCTCTTAAGGTTTGATGCTTGTTGACTGTTCCCAATCTGATTTAGCCCATCTACCAAATGATCTTATTGGGAAGTGACTACTGAAGGTGCTCCAGCTTCTTGGAGTTACAGGAGAGAATTAGGTGAATAAAAGCCTGTTAAATAATCAGTTATCAAGTCTAGTAAATGATGGATTAATGGTTACCAGAAGTTAGATGTCTAGAGGAGTGTATCACATATTTAAAGACAAGCAAGGAAAAATGTGAATTAATTGATTATCTAATTAGGTGAATGTTGTTGTTCATCCTTAATTTGTTGAAGACAAACACATTAGGTTGGTTGATAACTTGAGCATTAGTTGGATTTAAATGAGTTAGAGATGGGCAATGTCATCAGTTTCACTCTCTCCTCCAGAGTCATCAAAGTCTAGTGACAAGACAAAAATAGCCAAAACGACTGGCAATGACTTGGAATGCAGTGGATCCTCTTAGCATCTTTGATGTTTGATAAAGCTCGAAACTCTCCAAAACACCTGCTCCAGCAGCTTTTAATGCCACTGGAACAAGTTGTTCTCTTTGACCCATTCTGCCAGGAGAAATCTTCACATATTTGTGATAGGCATCCCTCTTAAGATTTGATGCTTGTTGACTGTTCCCAATCTGATTTAGCCCATCTACCAAAATGATCTTATTGGGATGTGTCTACTGAAGATGCTCCAGCTTCTTGGAGTTACAAGAGAGAATTAGGTGAATAAAAACCTGTTAAATAATCAGTTATCAAGTCTAGTAAATGATGGCTTAATGGTTACCAGAAGTGGGTTCTGCAGAGGAGTATTTCTCGTATTTATCATTGTCCCTATGTAAGTTCTGGGCTAGCACCCTGGAGGCCTCAGAATCAGCTGGAGTCAGGATAAGCAAAAGTCCTTGGTCTTTAGGGGGAGAAGGGAAGGGGATGGACAAAATTGCCACAAGCTCTCCACCAACCTTCCTTCTCTGGTCCTACTGCAAAGTGAATCTGGCTTGCCTCACTCCACCCTCTAATCCCTCCTATAATTATCTGTATACACCAAAAGATCAAGACAGCACAGAATAATGAGAAGGACCATTTTTTCCAAACATATGCTATAATAGAGTTATTGTCCAATAGGTAATTAGCCTTAAGTGATCAATTGTCTAATTCAAGCACACCTTTTAAGAGTTTCAGCCCTTTACATCCCTATGTTATTGAGCATTTTTCATCAATAATTATAACAAAAGTATAGATGCAGTCCTTGCCAAATTTTTGGATGCAGTTAATACAGAGGCATATCTATACCATTTATTAGTAGAAGTAGGGTCTGGGAAGGTCTTGAAAGGCTAAAACAACCTGCCAAATTAAATAAATTAAAATAAATTTTCTTATAAATTAAATATTTGCATGAAGAATTCTCTTCATTGGGTACTGATATCCCCTCAGGTACAGATATCCCCTTTATGTAAACAGTAACACTAATTAGAGTGATGGGAAAAAAATGAAAATAAATGAATATTCTATTAATAACAGCAATGCATATCTGTCTAACTCTAAATTTTGCAAAGTATTTTACAAATGTGATCTCACTTGTGGTTCATATCATGAGGTAGAAAATAGTACTATTATTATCCCCTTTGTACAAATGATTAAAAATGGGCTCAATATGCTTGGGACAATTCATAAAACACAAGCATATTACATAGAATGATATAAAAAATGAAAATGATTCTCTATAATGTAGTTACAAAAAACTAAACTCCTACCCTGTGCTGACTATATGAGATAAACAAAACATTGTTCTAAGGGGGTATAGTTTTTTCCTATTTTGAAGTAAATGGACATTATTATTTTTATTTATTGTGAGGTTTTTTCCTCCAAAATGGGGAAACATTTCTATTTATTTAAGCTTTCAGTTTGCTTCAATTAAATTTAATCAGAATTATCTTTATCTACCTCTTCCTTTGTAATTCTCTGTATGCTGGGATCTTTCAAGACCATTTTCATTTATGGTGAACTCTATAGGCCCTTCTCCTTGGGGAAACTATTTCATAGTTGTGGTTCCTTCCCTGTTGCATTGGTGATTAGATGTGATATAGTGTCCAGTGAACATGGCTACATGTTTGTTCATAAAAATAAAAATCAGAAAAGAATTTACCAGTCACCACACAGATAGTTGTTAAAATCCAAATAAATTCTAAATATTTAGTTTGCTGTTTCATCTGTGCTTCTCTTTAGCCATATTTCTCTAAATCATTTCTGTGACCTTTTTAATAAATTAATTTTATTCAGAAGAATACATTTTGTGAAAATCATTCAAATGGCCTCAGAGATGAGCTTTCAAAATGGGCCCAGTAGAAAGAGCACCCAGGAGTAATTCACATTTCATCGTTAAATTAGTTTCTTTTTTTTTTTCAGTGAATTAATTAAATAATTAAATATAAGAAAGACAATTCATAGCCTTACAATCTAAGTACATGGAGATGATTCACAGCAAAGTAAATATTTTGACTTAATCAATAGAAAATACTAATTGAACAGACTCCACCAAAATTAAACTAAATTAACAGTCTGATAATCAGTATCAAACAAATTAGTATGGTAAAAATTTGAAATTTGATTACACTGGAAAGCTTTTACAAAAGTATACACATATAGTTCACTGTCTTTCTACCAAGAGGAAAGAAGAGCTTTTTATTATTTCCCTAGAAATGATTAGTTGGTAGGTATAATATGAATCATTATAACTTGGAGAATTTTTATTTTTACTTCAATAACATCATTACATGAATATATTTTCCCTATTTCTATTTTCTTTAATATATAAAAGCTCAGAGAATTTTTCTTATGATTTTTTTGATTTTCCAGTCATTTTCTAATCAACAATATCTACTTTGTTTTCAGTTTTTTGTTAGTACCAAAAAATGCTGAATTGATTATTTTTGTATATGTGAAGACATTACTTCCTTAGACTAATAGTGAAACAGCTACAGAATCAAAGATCATGAATACTTTCTCACATTACCCCAAATTGTTTTCGATAGATCAATTTATAGTTTCAACGATATCCAGCTCTAAGTTAAAACCTCAGAATGCTTTTGATTTGCATTTATCTCATTAGTACTTTATTACATTTTTTTTCAATATGGTCATTGATAGATTACATTTCTTCTTTGGAGAATTGGAAGGTCTTTGTGTGATGACCACATATTTAAAATCAGCCAGAGTCAGGAATTCAGATTAAGGGGAAAATCTTCAATCTTTATTCTCAGTAGAGGTGAAGAAGGATTGCAATAGCAATATGGGCAGCTGCGACAGGAAGCCAGCTAGCAGAGGTGAAGGGGGATTGGAGGTGAAAAGGAGATTGGAAGTGAAGGGGGGGGTCGTGATAGCAATGCGAACACTGTGACAAGACGCCAACCAGCAGTCTCTCTTTCTGCTTCCCTTTTTGGCCCCCTTGCCTCCACCTACCAAAATCGTCAGATTTTGCACAAAGAGTGGGCAAGGGCCATTTTTTTCTCCAAGCATATATATTAATAAAGTATGGTCCAATTACTATTTAGCCTCACATGCTTGGGACCTCAGTGCATCAACTCCAGCCTCATCCCATTACATCTTTGTCCCATAAATTATTAGTAGCTCATTCTTAATTTTATACAGTTATATGCATTGTCTAAGTATTGGATTTCATCAATATATCACTTTGGTTTTGCTCATTTTTTTTAAGTTTGCAATAAAACAGTATTTGATATTTTGGGAAAACTGGGAAGTGATAGAGGTGTAAAAGCAAAAGTATCAATATAACATTAATTTAGTTTTTTTTTTTTTAAAGCAAATGAGCTAAGCTTCTCTGGTTTGTGTGAAACTGTTTCTTCACATCTACAAAGTGTCACATTAACTGTTTTGATATTTATTTAAATCTTCAAAGAAATCCTCTTCTATTTTCCTATGTTTTGTTTTGCACCCTTCCAGACACATTCAAAATTCCTTTGATTTAATTAGCATCTATTTCTTGAAATGTTATCAATGAGTATTTTTTTTCATTTTTTCACTTCTCATGTTCATTGTCACTTATAAACTAACACAAGCCTAAGCCTCAAGATCTTTTATTTCCTTTTTCCTATTTGTAACTCATGCTGCTATTTTATATTTTTTACTTTTAATATACAAACCAGAGAATAATAGATATTAAGAAAGTTCTAGGAGTTCCCTTAGTTTGTCCACTTGTCTTCTGATGAGGTACTAAAATTGTGTGGGGTAGGTAGTCTATGATGCTTTTAATGTTCTCTCCAAAAGGATCAGTGATTTATTTTTAGATAAGGAAACTAAAATCTACAATATTAGGTGATTTGTCCAAGGTAAAAAGTAGTAGATACCATTTAAAACCATCAGCAAACATCATATGTGATGGGGATAAATTAAAACAATTCCCAATAAGATCAGGGATGAAAAAAATATTGCCCACTATCAGCATTACTATTTAATATTGTATTAGAAATGTTAGCTTTAGCAATAAGAGAAGAAAAAGAAATTAAAGGAATTTGAACAGGTAATGAGGAAACCAAATTATTATTCTTTACAGATGATATGATGTTATACTTAGAGAATCCTAGAAAATCAACTAAAAAACAACTAGAAACAATTCACAACTTTAGCAAAGTTACAGGATACAAAATATACCCACATAAACCATCAGCATTTTTATATATTATCAAAAAAGCCAACGGCAAGAGATATAAAGAGAAAATCCATTAAAAATAACTGTAGATAACATAAAATATTTGGGAGTCTGCCTGCCAAGACAAAAATCAGGAACTAGATGAACACAATTTCAAAACACTTTCCATACAAATAAAGTTAGATCTAATCAATTGGAAAAATATCAAGTGCTTATGGATAGGCCAAGCAAATATAATAAAAATGGCAATATTATCTAAATTAATCTATTCATTAGTCTCATACCAATCAATCTCTCAAGAGATTATTTCACAGAGCTAAAAAAAATAACAAAGTTCATCTGGAAGAATAAAAAGTCAAGAATTTCAAGGGAATTAATGAAAAAAATGCAAATGAAGATAGCCTAGCTCTACCAGATGTAAAGCTATATAATAAAGCAGTAGTCATCAAAACCATTTGCTTCTCACTAAAAAAAAAAAAAAAATAGAGTAGTTGTTCAGTGTAATAGATTAGGTTCACAGGACAAAACAGTCAATGGCTATAGTAATCTAGTGTTTGACAAACCTCAAACCCCTAGCTTTTGGGATAAGAATTCACTATTTGACAAAACCTGTTGGGAAAATTGGAAGCTAGCATGACAGAAACTAGGCATTGATCCACACCTAACACCCTATACCAACATAAGGTGGAAATGGATTCATGATTTTGACATAAAGAATGATACTATAAACAAAATAGAAGAACAAAGAATAGTCTGCTTCTTAGATATGTGAAAAAAGAAGAAATTTGTAGCCAAACAAAAACTTGAGTACATTATGGAATGCAAAATTGATAGTTTTTATTATATTCAGTTAAAAACTTTTTGTATAAGCCAAACCAATGCCAACAACATTAAAAGGGAAGCAATAAGTTGGGAATTTTTTTATATCCAAGGATTCTGATAAAGGCCTCATTTCTAAAATATATGGGTAATTTGTTAAAACATAAGAATTTTTGTCATTCCCCAATTGACAAATGGTAAAACCATATGAACAGATAATTTTCAGGTGAAATTAAAACCATTTCTAGTCATAAAAAATGCTCTAAATCAGTATTGATCAGTGAAATGTAAATTAATACAACTCTGATGTACAACTACACTAAGATGATAAAAAAAGATAATGATGAATACTGGGGAGATGTGGTAAAAATGACATTGGTGGTGAAGTTGTAAACTGATCCAACCATTCTGAAGAGCAATTTGGAAGTATGCCCAAAAGAATATCAAACTGAATATCCTGTGATCCAGTAGTGTCTCTATTGGGTCTGTATCCCAAAGAAATCATAATAAAAATAAAAGGACCTATTTGTGCAAAAATGTAGTGGCAAGAAACTGGAAACTTAGTGGACAGCTATCAGTTGAAGAATAACTGAATAAGTTATGGCATATGAAGGCTAGGTAATATTATCATTCTATAAGAACAGAATCAGGATGATTTCATAGAGGGTTGGAGAGACTTACATGAACTAATGCTAAGTTAAGCATGTAGAACCAGGAGAGCATTGCACACAGCAAGAGCAAGATTATATTATGATCATTTCTGACGGGTGTAGTTCTTTTCAACAGTGAGGTGATTCAGGACAATTCCAATGGTCTTGTAAGAAGAGAACCATCTGCACACAGAGAGACTGTGGGAGCTGAGTGTGGATTACAACATAGACTTTTCAACTTTTTAATCGTTGTTTGCTTGCATTTTGTTTTCTTTCTCATTTTTTTCATTTTTGATCAGATTTATTTTGGGCAGCATGATAATTGTGGATATATGTATAGAAAAATTGCACATGTATGCCATATTAGATTACTTGACATTTAGGGGAGGGGTTGCATGTAAAGGAAGGGAAAAAAAAGGAACACAAGGTTTTGCAAAAGTGAATGTTGAAAATTATCTATTTCTTATGTTTTGAAAATAAAAACCTTTAATCAAAAATGTAGCAGATGCATTAAATCCAAGTTTTCTGACTGTATATCTCATCTTTCTACTTCTCTATAATGTCTCCATATAATATATGATGATTCTGGAAGTACCATCAGTTCTACTCTAACATAATGATATTAAAAACATTTATATATTGCTTTTAAGTTTATAGTTATCTTTTGTTACTACAATTCTTTTGATGAGAAGTGCATTTAAAAGATTCTCATGAAAAAAAGGGACTAGAATTATTATCTCTGGTCAAAAAAGGTATAAACAGGTAAGATTAGTGGAAAATGCAGCCCTAAATTTAGGCTTGATGTCAAGGAATCATTCCTAATAATTATAGATATAGAACGATACAATGGGATATTTGGGTAGCAGTGTGTCCCCATTTTACTGGAAGTCATCAAGCAGAGTCTGGAGAAGAACATCTAATATTTTATACGGGGTATGCATTTTCATATGGGATAGTCCTACATAACCACTGAGGTAGGTTGAACTTTGAGATTTAATAGAGTCCTGTTACAATTGAAATGAACAAACTATCTACATTTTCCTTTGTCTGCCCTTAATTGTGGTAAATAATGAAGATTTGATGCATAAATTATGGTAGATGTCCTGAAAGCTGGTGATTTCAATTGATTCCTTCAGCTGATCAGGGCCTGATAAGCATTCAGTAACATGTGACCATTCAATGGTTTTTCCTATACACCTTCATAAATCATATTATCATCATTAAATTAAATAACAATATTATAACCATTAAATTAAATTATAAAATAAACAGTTGGCAATAAGTCCTACTCTTGAAGAGCTTACAATTTAAATGATTTTAAATGTTGTTATAGAACCTTTTTCCAATGCCAATTAGTGCCTTCACTCCTAAGATACCTTATATTTCTCTACTTTACATGTCTACACAACACAGACATAAATCTGTGTGTGTGTGTGTGTATGTAACATTTATTCACTTTATATCTTTCTTATATACTTTTATTATGCTTTTTGCCCTCCTAAGTTATAAATTTCTTGTGAGCAGAGGTTGCTTTATTATTTCTACTTATATTACTAATGCCTTACACAATGTCTGATGCATGATAAGTGATAAATAAAATATTTGTTGATTTATTAAGCAAATTATGTTATCATATTCTATAATTAGATGAAAGAAATTTAGTCATCGTAATAAAAACATTATCATTTCTTATACTTCTAACTAATTCTTGCCTCATTAGTGGACCTAATTTCTCATCTTCTTAAGAAAAAGAGAAAACGCAACTTAGTCCTTGAGTCTTGATCCTTGAAACTGCATCTTTCCATCTATCATTACAAAAAAAAATTAGTCAATAGAAACCAATACAATCACATATTTTTAGCCAAGAGTTCACTTTTTTATTTGTCTTAAATGCTTAAAATACAACTAAGAATCCAACAAAGTAGTGGAGAGGATAAGGAGCTCTAGAGAGTAAGAGGAGATGTTGCAGAATACATGTAGTAAAAGTGATTCACTTTACTCATGCATGAGTTCTTTAAGCCTTCATACGGAGTCCATATATTCTTCCTTTAGGACACATATCTATCAATGACTTTAAATTTGATTACTTTGATTACTCTGGAACCACAAATTAAAGGAGAAGGGAGTAACTAAAGGTCATTCAATTGATAGCAATAGTAGGACAATGTAGGAGGAGAGAGAAAAATATATTTAAAAAGTACTCAAATTGCATAATAATCTAGGACATATTTGGGAATACAACAAACAGTATTAAATACATTTATATTATAGGAAGAGTTTATAGTTCAATAATAAATATTTAGAAAATGATGTTGAGATCAAGAAAAACCTTCAGACTATAAGAAAGCAAGGAATTCTGTAATGTAGTCTGATAGGAATCACATCTAAAATCAAAGAAATATTGATTTTTAAATGAATACATTTCAATTATCTAAAAAGAAAAACTAATTTAGAACTTTTCTCACAAGAAACAAATTAATGAGACATTATATTTCCCCATTTTCTCTTCTCTTTTGCAATATTTGATTTTTGACAACAGTAATCCAACTTCTGTCCAATTTTCTTGTTAGGATAGTTGAGGCACTATGCATCATGTGACAATTTCATTAAACTCAAGATTATCCAAAGTTATAGATACTTCACATATTTCAATCTTTCACATTTAATTGTGCAGGATTTTGAATGATAAAACATATCCTTATAATGAAAATTTCAAAAGTAAATGTTAAGTGTCAGAAGTATTTTTGTATATGATATCCAGTAATAATTCTCTTTGGAGAAAAAGTATATATATATATATATATATATATATATATATATATGTATGTATATATATATATATATATATGTATACACACACATATATATACATATATACTTACTTTTTGATTAAAACTGATTATATATTAAACTATTGACTACTCATTTGACTGAAAGTCAATTATTCAGTTCTTTCTCACAATCTAGCCATTATCTTAAAAGTTTGTCTTCTTTTTTCTCTCCTCCCTTTCACTCTTAAATACTCAAATGCATTTGTGATTTCCATTTGACTGATTGCTCCAAAAAGTGAAATTGCAACCTATCTGTTCCTTCCCATTCTGTGTGATGACTGTTCATGTCCCTCCAAAACTTTATCATAGAGTCCCCCCAATGTATTGAAGGAGATATTGGCAGTATATCAGCTTAGAGGCTCTCTACTTGCCATCCCCCAGTTTTATCAAATGACGAACCCATTTTCTCTTCTTATGAAAGGAGAAGTACATTGTAGGGCATGAATAGGGTATGTCATATTTTACTACTATTTGTTGGCATTCTTCCTTTGTAGTCCTGTAGCCTACTCATAAACTATCATGTCTTTCTCCATTGCCTTCAGTATGAAAACCACTTTCAGTTTATCTGTGACTTATGTTCAATGTCATGAAACTACAATACTAGTAGAATGAAAATACCATTCTTATTCATAAGGATAATTAATAATTGTTATAATTAATACTTGACTATATATTGATATAATAACTTATATGGCAGTTGACAGTTGAAAGTTTAGAAAGTGTTTTACATATGTTAATTCATTTTATTTTCAAAACTACCTTGTGAAGTATGTTATTACTATATCCTAACTTTAGAAATAAATAAATACCATACAGGTAAGTATCTATTTGAATTCAAGTCTTTTTGACTATTGGTCTCACATTCTGTTTATTGTTTTATATCACTTTATCATTTTAAAAAGGGTATTTATTTCTTAGAGAAGTTTAGGCTCATTAGAGGCTATTATTAAACTTCTAAAGGTAATCTTGCTTGTGCCACTACTTTTATTGTTACTGCTAATTTTCTGGAAAAAAATAGCTCTCTCTATATATTGTCTTTATTTCCCCACTACAGTCACTGTTAATTCTCTGCCATATGAAAAATATCAATATTTTTCTATTGAAATTGTTCGCCCTAAATTTTTTAATGTCCTCCAACTTGTAAAATCCAATTACATTTTGTCAATTCTCATCCTTCTTTGCTCTCCAGCTGCATCTAAAACTATTAATCTTTCCTTACTTTTGGTTTTTCCTCTCTTATCTCACCTTCAATTATTTTTAACTGAAAATTAAAAAAAAATATTTTATCTTATTGTTCTTTTTAAATATATTTTCTTGGATTATCATCATGACTTAAATGAGTCCCCCCAAACCTTAAAACCCATATGGTTAGATACACCTTTTTTTCTTGATACACTCATCCACTTCCCTAGCCTCAGTCACCACCTCTGCACAAAAAAACTCTCAAATGTCTATATCCAAACCTAATTTTTCTTGTGTTATAGTCCAATATTTAGAAAACCCTACTGGGTATCTTCACTTAGATGTGTCCCTGCCATTGCAACTTAACCATGTACAAAAATGAACTTTATCTTCCCTCCAAAATCTGCATTTTTCAACATTCCCTATTTTGATTGATGGCCCCAGAATTTTCTACATGCAAGAATAGAATTTGAATCATTTTCCATTTCAAAATGTCAATTACCCAGCAATCCACGGGAACTCTTTCTCTTCAAAAACCAGAACAAAAATATTCTTGTGCTTTAATAATAATTTAATCTGTCACATGCTATAGGAATAAAGAAGGAGGAATTCTATATCATTATTATTAGCATTAACAAAATGGTTACTGGGATGGAAAGGATTGGAACCTGAGTGGAAAATGACCACTTCCTCCTCAAGTTTGAGATGGAAGAGAAGAAAGTCAGAGAGAGTTTCACATACAGCCTAGGAGCATATTTCACAGAATTCAGAAAAATAATAGGATCTTTTGATCTAAATTCTCTAGGGTATCAGTCTGATAAAAAAATGGGAAAATTTAAAAAATAAAATTTTAGTAATACAAAAGCCACCAATCTGACAAGGAGAAAAGAAAACAATTATATTTCCCTATATATTTGTGTATATACATATATATATATATATATATGTATATATATACATACATATATATATGTATGTATATATATACATATATATATTTACACACAGAGAGAATATGAAAAATATGGAAAAGTAATAGAAGATCATGGCAAGGGTCTCTCATAATTGTGATAGGCATGCAAAATGAGGTAAAATTAATAAAGAAAGTTGTGGGCAGCAGAAAGAGATATTTTAATAATAAGTTAAAGAAAAGGTAGCACTGCTGTTTGGGGTAGATAAAAAAAATGATTAGTAATGAGAAAGGAGGTAGAAGTTCTCATTTCTTATGTAGGCTACATTTTCTTGGTCAAGAAAAATAACCTTTAGACTAAAAAAGACAAAATAAAAATAGCTGATAGTAAATTATTATTTAAGAGATAATGAGAACAAAGTTGTCTCTGGAACAACTAATGGTTATAACTGTTGATGCAGTGTCAGTGCTATTTGTTCCAGGACTCATAAGTATGAACACATTAATGTGTACTCAGTATAAAATATATTTACAATGTAATAGAAAATATGTGTATGTGTGTGCAAAAAACACAAATGTGTATATATATTTATACACATATAGATATATCCAACAATGCATATTAGTAAGAAATATAATAAAGTCAATGTGTACTCAGTATAAAATATATTTACAATGTAATAGAAAATATGTGTATGTGTGTGCAAAAAACATAAATGTGTATATATATATTTATACACATATAGATATATCCAACAATGCATATTAGTAAGAAATATAATAAAGTCATAACTAGCCATTAATTTCTTTTTCTATCCCTAATTTATTTTTATATCATCATATTAAAGTCAACTATTTATTTTTGATCATGGCTTACATGTAGCAATCCACTAATTCTTAGATTGTCTCTCTTATATCTATTTTCCTGGTTAGTGGTTTTTTCCAAATAGATACTTTACAATTTTGTTATATGCATATATTTGTATGTATATTCCATATTACCAAATTTATTTTAAGGCATTGTTTTCTTCACTCAATTTCTATGCCTTCTTTTCCAAGCTGCTGGCTTTCCCCACAAACTTTCATAATTCTCCTGCATAGTTCCCATTTCTTTCTCCCATTTTCCTTTGATCTCTCTTTTAAGATTCTTTTTGAGCTCTTCCAAGGGATTCTTTTGAGCCTGAGATCACTTTATATCACCCTTTGAGACTTCACATGTAGGCATTTTGCCATTGCTGTCCTCTTCCAGGTTTGTGTTCTGATCTTTCCTGTTATCATCATAGACTTCTATGGTTAGAGCTGTTTTTGCTTTTTTGTTCATTTTTAAAAGTTGATCTCTGCTTGTAGGGCACAAGAGAGCTTTTATTTTACAGGGAGGCAGAGGCTTCTCACTAACTTTCCATTATACAGGGGATTTCCCATTTTTATGGGTTGGCCTGGCCAAGTGTTGTCTGTTATGCCAGAGTAGATATAGGGGGCTCATGATTTTCCTTTTGTGGTTGTATTTGAGGTCTCACAGCTGGCTGCTGAGCCACTGAGCTTCTGAACCAGGCACCATAGCAAATGCTGCTATACTTCGTCTAAGAATCTTCCACTAGCTTTCCCACACCAAGTCTCCCTGCACTGGGTTACTTGTACCACACCTGTGGTTTGCAGAATTGCCCCCTTTCCAGTTCAGACAGATCTTTTCAGAAATCCTTCCAAGATCACTGAAGCTGAAAAATGATTATGCTCTGAATGTGTATGGATTTTGTCACTCCAAAATCCATTCAAAGACTTGTTCTAGCATTGATTCTGAGAGAAGCTGGCAAGAATTCATGCAATGTCCTGGATTCTTTCCCTTTGATCATCACTTGCAACTACTAATTTCTAAATTCTGAAGCAAAGTCCTCCTATTTAGATATTTTGGTATGGCAGTAAAAGTCCCTTCTCAAGAATACTCTTCACAATATTTTTGAAGTAAAGTTTACTCATCCAATCTATTAAGAAATACATTTTCTGCATAAATTGGTCTACTTGTCCAGTGTCATACCATTCAAACTGCCAAAGATCATTTTATAGAACTAGAAAAAATAATAATGAATTTCATCTGGAAGAACAAACATTCAAGAATATCAAGGGGATTAATGGAAAAAATACAATTTAGCAGTACCAAACCCAAATTATATTATAAAACAACAGTCATCAAAACTTTTTAGTACTGCTTAACAAATCACCAGAATAGATTAGATACACACAACATAATAATCAAAGCCTATAGCAAACTAATATTTGATAAACCCCCCAAACTCCAGCTTCTGGAATAAGAACTCAATATTTGACCAAAAATGCTGGGGGAAATGGAAAATAATATGTCAGAAACTCAGCATAGACCTAAATCTCACATCACCTAACAAAATAAGGCCAAAGTGGGCCATAAACAAATTAGGAAAGCAAGGGATAGTTTACCTATTAGATCTTTGGAGAAAGAAAGAATTTATGACTAAAGAAGAACTGGAGCACATTATGAAGGCAAAATGGACAACTCTGATTACATTAAATTAAAAAGGTTTTGCATAAACAAAACTAACAGAATTACAAGACTAAAAGAGAAGTACAAAGCTGAAAAAAATCTTTACAGCCAGTATTTCTGATAAAAGTCTCATTTTGAAAATATTTAAAGAACTGTATCAAATTTATAAGAATACAAGTCATTCCCCAATTGATAAAAGGTCAAAGGATATGAATGGATAATTTAACCTTTATAGACTCTGTGAGAAAGGCTATTGAAATTTTGCTTTTACCTTTCTATCAAGTATTTGATAAAATACCTTAATCAGTGAACTACCAGGGACAGAAATAAGAGCTAAATAGAAATGCAATCATTTGGATTCAGAGCTGCATGAATGGTGAAACTAACACATATTATCATCTTGCTTTCTGAATTTATTTTTGTTGGTAGCTTAAGAAAATAATATTCTCCCACCAATGCAGATAAATTATTCTGAAGCTTCCTAGGGAACTGAGAGGTTAAATGATTTGCCCTTGGTCTCACAACCAATAGGTGTCAGAGGCAGATTTTACTTCAAGCCTTTCATCATTATGAAACCAACATTTCTTGCATTACTCTTTTTATATTGGGCCAATCTCTCAATCCTTTATACCCAACCATGTTTTTCTCTTTAAATTATGTGACATACCCCAGTTTTATTTGTTTGTTTTGCTTTGTAGCTGTTTATTGTTTCCCAATTATGTCCCAACCCCAATAATTGATGCTATCATAATTTTCTGTAACTTGCCTGATTCTCTGAACTATATCTAATCATTAAAATGACTTAGCTTGGTGCTCTCTGCTGCCAATTGTTGAAATCCTAAATGCCAACTATGTCCTTATTAATGTGTTTACCTAACCATTACATTCTCTTGAGTCTCCAGGATGATAGTAAGTATCTTCCAGAAGGCCTCCCAGACATTTTCTGAGAGAATCCATTGTGGAAATTATTTTATATTGAAGAACATTTATATAATCTGTCCACTCAATAGTTCCCAATTATCCATCTCATGTTATCGACCAAACCCAAACCTTAAAATCTATTAATAATCTCCTTAATGGGCCACTAGGTGACCATAGTGGATAGAGCACCAGCCTGAAGTCAGTATGAACTGAGTTCAATTATGGTCTCAGACACTTAAATTTCCTAACTGTGTGACCCTGGGAAAGTCACTTAACTTCAATTGCCTCACAACAACAACAACAACAACAACAACAACAACAACAACAACAAAAATTCCCTTAATATTCTCATCTATTGACAGAAAAAAATAGTGTGTTCATTCAGTTAAGATGGAGAACATCATACCTTGCAGAACTCATTCCTTTTTCATTACTAAGAATTTCCTTTCCAAATATCATAATTGACTCTGAACCCTGACTGATTTTTGGAGAAACTTCTAAATGGATAAGGCATCTGAATCTGTGTAAGATCTGAGTTTTGAAAATAATTCAAGGACAGGTGAGGGGAATTTCATTAAAAAACAATAACCTTTCATTTGTCTCTGTGATTAAAGTTAAAACAAAATGGATATTGTGATTTCCATTAGAATAAGTTAACAATGTGGCCATTTTTATGTAAATTCTTATGATATTATAAATGGATTCATTAGAACAGGCAGGCTATGTTATTTGAATTTTGTCTACAGGAAGCCAATATTTATACTTGGAAAATTAAAACCATAAGGATTTGAGATGCATAAAATCCCAAGGAATTAAGTAGTTTTATTTTTTTCTCTTTTGCTTAAATGAATAATTATCTTAATGATCCCAGGGACTAATGGCTTAAAGTTATTTTTTTTTGTACGCAATTTTTCCTTACATCCAACCAGAATATTCTGCATATGTGGGCCTTAACATATGTATTTACCAAAAAAAAAAAAAAGAATATTCCAAGTGGCAAGAATAACAATAAATATTTCATTTGACAATAATATTTGTAAAATTTACTAAAATAGCAACAACAACAACAACAACAGAAACTTGGAAGATTTTGAAATCATCAATTAAGATGAAAAGTACCATAGAAATGAATATATTCATAAAAATGGGATAGATGCAGAACTTCAAATGATTTCTAACATCTTACACTTCTTAAATATACTGAGAAAGGAAAAGAAAATCCATCATTAAAAAAGAAGAAAGAATTGGCCTTGAGAGAAAAAGATAGGAGGCAATAAAATCGACTTGCAGAGGAATGTTTGAAGTACAAGATTTTCTTTGTTATATTTCAATCATTTGGATCCATGGTAATAACTCAATAAAATAATTGAAGAAATATAAAAGTTAATAGCAAGCCACAAAAAAGTCTTTATTTTCTACATTAACTTGCCTAATTGTATTTTCTCTTTTAATTTTATTATGCTATTTTAGTAAAAAAAAAAAAGGAAATAAAATAAAATACAGTCATTATGCTTAAATATTGAATGAAAACTCTTCTTTCCTTCAACTCTATTTGTTCATATAAGATTTTTTGCTTTTTTGAGGATATTAGAGCAAACCATGGGAGCAACCTAGTGAGAAGATTGGAATAGATGAGGTTTAAAAGGTTTCTTAAAGTTATTAATGACTTTGATTGACAAAATGTCATTCTAAAACAACATTCTCACATCTAGCTCTAGCTGAATACTAAAGCTAAGAACATGCTTTAAGAATGTGGGTTGATGGTTTTAATGAAAATAGATTATTGTTCAGTCCAAATTTAGTCTTTTCCCCCTAAAATCTAAGTCTAGTTTAAGCAATAACTTCTCTGGAACACAATATGACTAGATCTTAATTGTCCCTATTATTTTTAATTCAAAGACAACTTCAATTGTTAAATTATGATTTTTTAAAATCTGGGATGAAAATAGGCACAGACCAAGTTTTGTCTAGGAGTAACCCATGAGATTGATTTTTATGCCATAGAACAAAAGCTGATTTAGTCATTAGCTAATAGCTTTTTATTTACAAGTTATAAGTATGGGTAATTTTACAGCATTGACAATTGCTAAACCTTGTGTTCCAATTTTTCCCCTTCTTCTTCCCACCCCCTCCCCTAGATGGCAGGATGACCAGTAGATGTTAAATATATTAAAGTACAAATTAGATACACAATAAGTATACATGACCAAACCGTTAGTCTGCTGTACAAAAAGAATCGGACTCTGAAATATTGTACAATTAGCCTGTGAAGGAAATCCAAAATGCAGGCAGATGAAAATATAGGGATTGGGAATTCAATGTAATGGTTCTTAGTCATCTCCCAGAGTTCTTTCGGTGTAGCTGGTTCAGTTCATTACTGCTCCATTGGAACTGATTTGGTTCATCTCATTGCTAAAGATGGCCACGTCCATCAGAATTGATCATTATATAGTATTGTAGTTGAAGTATATAAGGATCTCCTGGACCTGCTCGTTTCACTCAGCAGCAATTCATCTAAGTCTCTTTAGGCCTTTTTGAAATTGTCCTGTTGGTCATTTCTTACCGAAGAATAATATTCTATAATATTCATATACCACAATTTATTCAGCCATTCTCCAATTGATGGGCATCTACTCAGTTTCCAGTTTCTGGCCACTACAAAGAGGGCTGCCACAAACATTTGTGCACATACAGATCCTTTTCCCTTCTTTATGATCTCTTTGGAATATAAACCCAGTAGTAACACTGCTGGATCAAAGGGTATGCACAGTTTGATAATTTTTTGAGCATAATTCCAAATTGCTCTCCAGAATGGCTGAATGTATTCACAATTCCACCAACAATGTATTAGTGTCCCTGTTTTCTCACATCCCCTCCAACATTCCTCATTATCTTTCCCTGTTATTCTAGCCAGTCTGACAGGTGTGCAGTGGTATGTCAGAGTTGTCTCAATTTGCATTTCTCTGATTAATAATGACTTGGAGCATCTTTTCATATGGCTAGAAATAGTTTCAATTTCTTTGTCTGAGAATTGTCTGTTCATATCCTTTGACCATTTATCAATTAGTGAATGGCTTGATTTCTTATAAATTAGAATCAATTGAGGGAATTAAATTTACTGTAATGAAAAACTTTCTAAAAAGTACAGCTTTCCAATAAGGAAAAAAACTGCCTAATGAAATAATATAATACCCATAATGAAAATTATTCAAGGATTTTCTAGAAGTCTTTTTATTAAGGAGATTCTTATATTGAACAGAGGTTAGACAAATTCCCCCTTAAGATACTGATTTTGAAATTCATTCTACAATTATAAAAGAGCCTGAAGATTCAGGTATGGGGTAACTCAGGTATGAATTACTCTACATTTCATGATATAGAATATTAACTGCATTAATTTCTTGTTTCCTTGTTGTTATTAAGGGCACAGCTTGTCACTTTTACACCTCTATCACCTATTGTGCAGTTACAAGATAAAAATCACACTTCATTTTTTGGTCTTTTTTAGTAGCATGTCACATGCCTTAAATATTTCAAATACCTTGAAACAACTTATATCAGTCTCGGTTTGTTTGTTGATATGGACAATAACAAATTGCATTTATGTAATCGTTTGAGGATTGAACATCATTTCCTTGAAAGAACTTTGGATTTACTAGGGAAATTCTTTCTTTTGTTCTTCTTTTGTTGAAAGCTGGGCTCAGGAGCCTAGCATCTTTGGGAAATTCTCTTTTCCTACTCCCTTCCCCCCTCTCTTTTTTCTCTCACCCCCTCTCTTATCTCTTTCTCTCTCCCTCAATATATACATAAATATATGTAATATCATAATTTCATATTTAAGAGTTAAAACTTTAGTGGTGGAAATTACTTAGTTATAGCCATCATGCCTAGTATATATTGTGTAAATTCTTCATTACTCTTTCATTATATTTTTTTCTCATGATATCCACTGATAATTTGAAAGCTAAATAATGTAAAGAAAGAAAGCAATGTTTTATTACACTAATGAACTTAATCTCTGTCTGAATATCACCTATTTGTAATATATATATATGTATATATATACATATATATATTCAAAATCTAGGCAAAATATTGGACATTGTAGTAGACATCAGAAACATATGATTTTGAATACCAATTCTGCCACTGTCTGCATAGCAATAGCAATTCTATGTGGATTTATTAATCATCTAGTATCTACTAGATACTGAACTTGCTGCTGGGAATACCAAGACAAAAACGAAGAGCTTACATTCTTCTCAAGAGCTTACTTCTCTTGGTGGAAAAGAAAGATATGTTTAAATAAATACACAAGTCAGGATATTAAGAAAGGCCCCATGTAAGAAATGAAGCTCAGGTGAATCAGTTTCAATCCCCATTACCTTCAATTTTCTCTATAGCAAAATGTAAACAACAGTTTACTCCACCATTTTGAAAATTAAATGCCATGATGAATAGCAAACTGTTTTGTAAGCTGTAAAGCACTGAATTAATTTAAATTTTATTATTTACACTCCTGTCAGGTGAGATTTACATTCAATGTGTCAAAGGGAATTTTCTCTAAGCTTCTCCTTCTGGGCTTTGCTAATGTTTCCCCAGTTACACTTCATTATCTCCACTCACTGACTTTTTCCACAGTGCCATTCCTGAACAAAACACAAAGGTCATTATCATTTTTTTTAAACATATAATACAATCTTCAGTTCGATATTTAAAATTCTCTACAATCTGGTTCCCATATATTTTTCTAGTCTCATTTCTCATCATCTCCCTTCATTTGCTCACTCTGTGAAAGTTCAAATAAAATTCTAGCTTCACCCTAGATGTAACTTGTTATATCAGATCCCTATTCTTCTGCATGAATTGGCATGAGGCTAAATAGTAATTCGACCATACTCTATTAATATATAAGCTTGGAGAAAGAATGGCCCCCTCCCACTCTTTGTGCAAGTCCTGATGTGTTGTATAGGAAATGACGATTTTGGTGGGTGGAGGCAGGGGAGTGGAAAAGGAAGGCGTGCACTCTCTCCTCACTTATGCCTCTTAGAATCCCTAGTTTTCTTCAAAGTGTTAATTACTTAAATATTCAAAATTCCATTTCCTATATGAGACATTTCTTGAGATATACTGTGACTCTGTCTTGAAAGTACTTTCTATATGGATACTTTATAATGGAATCATTTGTTTGCCTGTTGTATCCTCCTATCTCCAGAAGAATATAAACTTCATGTGTAATAGGCTAAAACTGAGTTGATGCACTGAGGTCCCAGAACTTAAGGCTAATTACCAATTGAACAATACTTTATTAGCATATGTTTGGAGAAAGAATGGCCCTGCCCACTACTCTGTGCTGATTTGATCTGTTTGGTGTATAGAGAGATTGACGCAGGATTTAGAGGGTGGAATAGGACCAGAGAGGTAACTCCAGGTGGAAGAAGAAAGGGGAGATTCCTGTGTCAATGAGCTCTCCTCTCCCTTCAATGAAGAATAAAAATCAAGGACTTTTGGTTATCCTGACTCTGGCTAATTCTAAAGTATCTAGGGTGCTAACACAGTCTTCATATTCATGGTTGCCAGAAAAGTTTATTTTTTCACTCCACTTAAGTTTCAATCCCCACTGAGTATTTCAGTCAAAGAATGGCATCACTCTGGGAGGATGGAATGGGAAGGATTTCTGTTACATATAAAATAATTTAAAAGAAGCCATAATTATTCTACTACATATTCTCCATACATTCTTCTTGCCATTGCTAAGTTTCTTTAGGCTCTAAATATAATCCTACCTTCTGCAGAAACCCTTTTCCAATGTCTTATGATTCTAATGCTTCCCTTTGATAATTTCTACTTACACTATTTGGAGTTTTTGTACATATTTGTTTGTTTGTTTGTCTCCCCTGTTAGTTATATAGTTTTTTCAGAATAAAGATTATCTTTCTTCTCTTTTTGTTTCACCATTGGTTAAACTTGTAGTAGGTGCTTATTAAGTGACTCTTTGACATTAATATCAAAACTAGAAGATTTTTCTTGGGGTTTTTAAATCATTAGATATAGCTATACCTATCTAGAAACATATATCTATGTGCCAATATAGATACATAGATTAATAGATATCTATCCATTGTTAAGTATCAATATAGATAAAATGTACATATTGTATCTATAAAGACACATCTCAATAACTAGTTACCAATACCTAGTTTAATGTTTACATTTAATGAAAGGGATCATGGATGTGATATAGCATTAGTAAACTGGTTTCAATGTTTGTATCTGCTAGTCACTAGCAATATGGCATGGGGAAGTAAAAAAAAACATTTCTAAGCTTCAGTTCCTTCACCCATCTAAAGATGTTAATCATGCACTATCTCTTTTACAGGGTTTTTATGAGGCTCAAATGATATTTTTGTAAAGCAATTCCTCAACCTTAAAATGTTAGACAAAAGTAAATTATTTTCTTCTAAATCATTTGTGAATAAGTCTTTTGAGTATATTGGCTTTGCATATATTTTATTTTTATATATAAATACACACACACTCTCTGTGTGTGTTTGTGTATTATTTCTCCCAATAGAATATAAGCTCTTTGAAGGCAAGAATAAAAATATATTATTAGGAACTGTTTTGTTTTTATCTTTATTTTCTTAGAGACTTACATGTTAAATGTCACATAGTGGCCTATAATAAAGGCTTGTTGATTTACTGGTTGATTGATTGTATAGTTTAGATTGGATAAATTATTTCTAAGATTATTCCCAACTCTTTAATATTTTGTTTCTGTAACTATTGTTTCTAGCCACAAAAATTAGGCAAGCCTCATTGAATTAATGCTTTGTCTCTTTAAACCTAAAAATTAACCAGATACAAAATCAATATAATCAATTTATAAGAGCCTCCCTATTAATTTCTGGCAATACTGAGCCTATTTATCCTTCAAATTCTAGCTCCTCTATGAAGACTTTCTGGGTCATCACTCAATGATTTTATCTCTGTATGTCTCTTGCTTTTTTTTTCTCTATCTCTCTTCACCCTAAATCAAGCCTCTCCACACCCCAACTTCTGAGACTTCAGTGTGATAAAATTAACTGGATTTAGAGTCAAAAAACTTAGCTTTGAAAACATTGTACTTTAAAGTTTGCCAAACATTTTCTCTTATTTTAATGTTATCATCATTATGTATTGGAGGGTCTATTTGACAGATAAAGAATATGAGCCTGAGAGAATTTCATTGGCTTTCCTAAGATTACACAGTTTGTATTTGAGCCAGCATTTAAATTCAGATCTTTCTCATCAATTTTAGTGCTTCATCCACTACAATACTCCATAGCCTAGAGGTGACTATGAGAGTACAGATATGAGATAGAAAAAATAATAGTAAAAATTCACATATATTTATTTTACCACTTCAAAAGCTACTTCCTCATAGAACTCCTATGAAATATGTTTTGATATTATTTTTATTTTATTTTTGATAATTGCTTTTTATTTTCAAAATACATGCAAATATAGTTTTCATTATTCACCCTTGCAAAACCTCGTGTTACAAATTTTTTTCCCTTCCTCCCTCCTACCTACCTCCCCTAGACAGCAAGTAATCCAATATAGATTAAATATGAACAATTCTTTTAAACATATTTCCACATTTATCATGTTGCATAAGAGCAATCAAATCAAAAGGGGAAAATTGAGAATGAAAAATAGAAGCAAACAAACAACAACAATTCAAAAAATGAATATCCTGTGCTGTGATCCTCATTCAGTCCCCACAGTCATCTTTTTGGATGCAGATGGTTCCCTTCCTCACAAGACTATTGGAATTACCTTGAATCATCTTTTTGTTGAAAAGAGCCAAGTCAATCACATTTAATCATCATATAATCTTGATGTTGCTATGTACAATGTCCTCCTGATTCTACTTACTTCACTTAGCATTAGTTTATGTAAATGTCTCCAGGCCTTTCTGAAATCATTCTGCTGATCATTTCTTATAAAACAATAATATTCCATTACATTCATATACCATAACATATTCAGCCATTGTCCAACAGAGGGATATCCACTCCTTTTCCAGTTTCTTGCCACTACAAAAAGGAATGGTATGAACATTTTTGCACATGTATGTCCCTTTCCTTCCTTTAAAATCTCTTTGGGATCTAACCCCAGTAGAGACACTACTGGATCAAAGGTTATGCACAGTTTAATATCCCTTTAAGCATACTTCCATATTGCTTTCCAGAATGATTGGATTAATTCACAAGGCATTAGTATCCCAGTTTTCCCACATACCCTCAAACATTCATCATTATTTTTTTTTTTGTCATCTTACTCAATATGAGATATGTGTAGTGGTACCTCTAAGTTGTCTAAATTTGCATTTCTTTGATCAATAGTGATTTAGAGCATCTTTTCATAGGACTAAAAATGGTTTCAATTTCTTCATCTGACAATTGTTCTGTTCATATCTTTTGACTATTAATTGATTGATAATCATGATGAGCAATTAATAATTTAAATTAAAGAACAATGAAGTTAATTTTTCATATTAGGTAAATTTTGGAGCTGGTATTTTAACTCAGATCTCTTTATTTCAAGTTCGTTGTTGGTCACCATTACACTACACTACCTCTTTAGCAATGAAGTCATCTACTCACATTAATTCTCTTATTAACCCTCTGTTGTTAATTCCCACATCTACATTTTCAGCTTCATCTTTTCATGAGTTCTAGTCCTATAGCAAGAATCTATTGAATAAAATGTTATCTTCACAGCATTATAGACTCAACATATCTAAAATAGAACTCATTATCTTTTACTTTAAGTGTATCACTTCTTCAAACTTTTCTGTTTCTATTACTGTCACCAATTTTCATGTTTATGAGGCTTGAAACCTGAGATTCTATTTTACTTCAAACTTTCACTATGTCAGCTTCCAAATCTTCTCAATTTTACCATTCTATAATGTCTCATATCTAACTCCTTTTCTCTATTCACTTGGCTACCATCTAGTTCAATCATTTATTAGCTCTTGGATAGGCCATTTTTTGGGGATCATTCATTTTTATAAGCTTTTAGCAATGTCTCTTTTAATATCACCACAATTTCCCTCTTTATGTCTCCCCCTCCCATGCATCCAAGAACTATATCATATAACAAAATGATATTTTTAAAGAAAAAACAGGGAAGAAACAGCATAATTGATCAATCATTAACAAAGTCTGAAAATATAAAAAAAAGTTTTCACTTATATACTTCCCATTTTTGTAAAAATGTACAATGATTGTGTCTTTTCATATCTCTGTTTACAGCCACCCTTGTTCTTTGTAATTCTGCAAGATCTACTTTTGATTTCCATGGAGTGGGGGTATGCAAATGCCAAATAATAGGTTAGAAAAATGAGCAGGCAACAAAAAATGTTATTATGTTGACAAAGAAATCAAACACGCACACACAAAAGATAACAAAATCTCAGCCCCTACATCTAAATATATTCCTTGATTGAATTAATTTATGGAATAGGCAATTCATGGAATTTTTATGGCACAGGAGATTCTACAGATTGAAAGTAGACATAGGTTTAAGAAGAGCTTAAATGATTTCATGTTAAGATAGATACATGATAGTGAATTTATGATTTTTTCTTCTTGGGAAGAGAGAAATTCCTAAGTTTCTGAATTTACTGTTATGGAAAAGAACCAAATATATCTGCAACTTGTTTCTTATATCTTTGTAAGAGAACCACATATTTGTTAAAAACAGACAACATTCTGATGTAGTTTAGCAATACATTCATCATGCATTCTAGTTGAAAGAATATTGTAATCAGTATATAATCTTTGTTCAAATATCAGTTTTTATACATAGTAATTGTGAAATGACATGAAAACCATTTGATCTCTCAGAGATTCCTTTGTGTTTTTTATGAAATGTGGCTAGAAATATTTCTACTACCTACCTCACTGGATTGATCTAGGAAAATACTTTGTAAACCTCCTTTATATCTTTATATCTTTATATCTCTAGTGCTTAATAAGATCATAGACTTAGATATCTTGGACCATATAATCCACCCCTCTCATTTTATAGATGAAGAAACTAAGCTTCAGGGAAATAAAGTGATTTGTCCAGATTGTTTCAAATTGGTAGCAAGCTGAGTTAAGGTTCTTTGAATCCCAGCTATTGTGTTCTTGCTTCCATGTCATGTAGTACTTAATTAAAATGTTGATTGCTTGATTTATTTTACTGTTCTCATTGCCAGGCCAGGACATGCCTGAACAGAATATATGCTTTCAGATGAAAGGTCATCTTAGTCAGTGGATAGGGCCAATCAATTCCTGCACAGAAAATCATTGAAATCACTACCTTAAGGTAGCTTTTGATGTAATCAGGAGCAGTTCATCATATCAAATCTGGTGGCACAATGATGTCTAGTTCTGAAACAGAGCTTTCAGGGTCCTACCATTCATTACTGAAGAGTATAAAAATCATCCATTGTAATAGTTCACTAGTTAACGGTAAACTTCTCTTGAGTGAATCAACCTTGGCTTTGAGCTTTGTTGGTTTACAAAACTATTTGATTTTGTGCATCTTTTTGAATGGTTCATTTTTTTTTTTCATGGATTAACTTTACAGTATATGTATGGCAAAGATAAAATTCATAATGCACTGTATCAAAAACACAAAAGATTTAATTTTCTTTTGGGATGGAAATTCACTGTTTTTATTCTATCAAATTATCATCCCTTGGGATGCCATATTACTCTGTTTGTCAAAAGATAGAATATTCACTACAATTTATGATTGTAGATACATCAAATTCTTATCTTTCTGATTTTTCCATATAAACAACATTGATAATAAGTTTCTCGTAATATTCATTCATGAGCATGAAATTATTTTCTATTGAAAAGTAGCATAAGACAAGACATGGAAAATTCTATTCTATAAGATAATAGAATTCAATTAATATCAACTAACATTCATTATGAACTTACTATATACATGGCCTGTGATAAGAGTTGAGGATGCAATGAGAAAAATGAATCATTGGCTACCCTTAAGCAGCTTACTTACATTCTATGGGGTAGGAGGAGAAGGTGTAGAGAAAAATAGATATGACATAAATAGGGATGCATAGAGATGGCTAAATATTAGTCATCTGGTTTGAACTCAAAGAACACTACCAGATAGAAAGTTTAGAGGTTTCCTAAAGAAGATACCATCTCAACTAAGTAATGAATCATGAAACATGATAGTGGAAGAATTAAAATTGCAAATGATCAATAGAGCATTGGAGAGATGTATGATAGTATAAAAAGCATAAGGAATATTATTAATGGTAATTCATATCTAAGAAGTACATAGTATAGTTGAGTGATAACATCTCATATCAGAGGACTTGGATTCCAATTTTGATTTTGCCATTTACTACATGTGTGTGCTTAAGTAAGGCACAAACTTTCATGGTCTCAGTTTATTCATTTGTAAAATGATGAGTTTGAAACAGATAGTCAAGTATGATTCAAAGTGATAATTCTTTGATATCATTATTCCTGGCTCCAGTTCAAGAACAGGCACACTACAGCTGAATTTTTGAAATTCAGTTAAGTTGTTATCTTTCTATCATCTCAGAAAACACCAGGTTGTTCAAGATGAAGGACCAAACACAAAAAAGTACGTAGTTCTTTGTGATGTTATGATTATAAATTTGCTATGTAATATAGGTGTGTTGGTGAGAGAATGGAAAGATGGCATTCACCTATGGAAAAAATACTGAAATGATGTACCTTGTGGCATTTCAAACTTTATAAATCATCACTTCTGCATGTGACCATGCAGCAAAAGTAATCAATTCTCTGAGAGACCAAACCACATAATGTGTTTTTGACCTTTTCAATATTCTATTTTCCCTCCCTTAGGTTTGTTATTCAATCTGGCTTCCCCACAGGGTGTGTATGGAGAATGAGAACGGGATGCCACTCAAACTACCCGATGAAAACCAGTCTATGAAAAATTATCACCCAGAGCATTCTTAATCAAACTTCTTTATTATTTCTGGAGCTCAAAAGTGGAACTAAAGGGCTTACTCAATAGGGGAGGCTGTGCCCACAGCTCTACCAATAGAATAAGGAAAATAAAAACACTTTATGATGAGTAACATTTCCAAGAAAAAAATTAAAAAGCTAAAAACCTTAAAGTCACACTGAATTTTGAATTTTGTGGGCAGAATCAGAATCATATTATTAAACAATATTGATAAAGAAAAAACCATTTCACTGCATTAAGTTGCAGAAGGGACAAAGAGTAGCCATTTCCTCTTATTTTCTTACATTATAAAATCCAATCTCACTCTCTGTCTCTGTTTCTGTCTCTATTTCTGCATGTGTGTGTATATGTGTCTCTCTCTTCTCATAATTTATTATTTACACTTTAATGATTTAAGTATACTGTTAGTTTTTTTGAGTCTTATTCAAAAATTATTGTATTGTTAATTATTCCATTAATGGAGTAAATATATACCTATTGGGATCTACTATGCACAAGGCATGATTTCCTTTTGTTTCTATGAAAAGAATTAAGATAGTGAGCCCTGAAAATGTGTCTTGTCCCAATCAATTCTAAAACTTCTTTTCAATTCATGCAGTCAATCAATTTATTCATCTATTGGTCAGACATTTATTATACCAAAACCTCTGTTAAACAAATATATAATTCAGTATTTAACTTTTAAAAATGGGAAACAATACAATAAAATAAGGTTATTAAAAAAAACTTCATAAAAAGGAAAAAAAAAAACCCATAAAATTGAAGTACACCTCAATGTCTTATGAGATAATGTATATAAAATCCTTCCTAGACCTTAAATTAATATCTCTCTCTCTCTCTCTCTCTCTCTCTATTTACATATATATATATATATATGTATATATATATTATATATATATATATATATATATATATATATATATATATATATATATATATATATATATATATACATTGAGTTCTACTTGGTACTGGAGCAGTGCACTAAGATATTTTTGTAGAGATTTTCATCATGAGTTGAAGCAAATCTAGGTGTCTGCTTTCCTCTTCTGTTAGTTAGAAATTTAATTTTTGCAGAACTACCTCTCTCTCAAAGCATTCTGTTAGCTCAATTATTTTTGTTACATGATGAACAGTAATATTTGGCTGTACAAAGAATGAGAAGCAAAAGCAAGAAGAAGAGAGAATCCATTCTATGCTCCCATATCTCAGCGCTTTTAATTTCGGTGTCTTCTGAATGGTATTGATTTTTTTTTTTTGGTTGGCTAATAGAATGCCAATCTAATACTATCATATCTTACAATGGCTCAAATGTCATCTCAGGCTATCAAAGGTCTTGACAGAGAAGCCAAATGAATCCCATTTGAATCAAAGAACTTTCTAGAGATATAGATAATAAGAACATAGTAGAAATCAGCAGCAGATAGGTGCTTAGTAGACAGAGATCTTGGCCTGTAGTTGGGAAGGTGTGCCTTCAAGACTGGTTTCATACACTTACTGTCTGTATGCCTTGGACAAAACACTTATACTCTGCTTGTCTTAATACTCTGGAGAAAGAAATGGCACACCACTTCAGTAAATTTCACCAGAAAATCCTATAGAATGTATTGGTGTGATATGACCCATGGGATCACAAAGAGTGTCACACAATTGAACAACAAGAAATTAGAAACTAAGTCCCTCTGACTTTAAATCTAGAATTTAACATTGTAATACTATTATCATACAAGAAGAAAGGGATCAACTTCATTAAAAAGACTATACATTTTTGATTTTCTTCACAGGCTAATTGTGCACTATTTTAGAGTCTGATTCTTTTTGTACAGCAAAATAACTGTTTGGACATGTATACTTATTTTGCATTTAATTTATACTTTAACATATTTAATATGTATTAATCAACCCGCCATCTGGGGGAAGGGGTGGGGGAAGAAGGGGAAAAATTGGAACAAAAGATTTGACAATTGTCAATGCTATAAAATTACCCATGCATATAACTTCTAAATAAAAAGCTATAATAATAATTTAAAAAAAGAAGTATGAGGCTATATTGGTTAATAAATGAAGTCAATTAGTTCAATAGGAAGGAAGAACTGGTAATTTTACAAAAAAAAAAAAAAAAAAAAAAAAGAGTCCATTTGCCATGAGATCCCTCTTTCCCCCCATTCTTCAGTTCTTACTACTCAGGTACTTTTTTGTCGATTTCTTCTGCTTCACCCATGTTTCACATAATGATATTTATTCCCTTACTCCTTCCCAAGACCAACTTCTCTAACTACTCCAGTAAACCCATTGCATCCCATCTTCAACAGCCCTCTGTGATCCCCACTCTTCCATATGTTTTCAATCTCTTTCTCTCCATTAACTCATTTCCTACTGCCTACAAACATGCTCTTGTCTCTTCTTTCCTAAAAAAAAAAAAAACAAAAAACCCAAAATAAAAAACAAAAACAAAAACAAAAAAAACCTCATCACTTGATCCTTCAATTTCTACTCTCATCCTGTATATTTTTCTGCTTTTTGTAGTTAAACTTCTCAAAAAGAGTAAAGAGAATTATAGTATCTTCCCAGTACATTATACCTGACACCTAGGAATCATCTTTGATCTTTCATCTCCCATATTTAAGCTGTTACCAAGGTCTATTGATTTCAGTTTTTCAACTTCTCTTAAGTGCATCCCCTTTTCTCCTCTGACCCTGCTGCAGGTCTTTTGCAGACTTGTATTACCTCATATCTTGATTATTGTATGAGCTGGCTGATGGGTCTGTCTGCCTCAAGTCTCTCCCCATTCCAATTCATCCTCAAAATGACAGGTCAAATTATCTCTCTTTCTCTCTCTTCTGTCTTCTCTCTCTCTCTCTCTCTTTCTCTCTCTCTCTCTCTCTCTCTCTCTCTCTCTCTCTCTCTCTCTCTCTCTCTCTCTCTCTCACACACACACACACACACACACACACACACACACACACACACACACAATGTTCTATATGGTATCCAAAACCCTTTACAACCCAGCCTTCCCCTACCATCATCTTACTCTCTAACATGTGTTCTTTGACCCAGTGGCACTAGCCTTTGTATTAAAGCATGACAAAATACTATGTCTCTCAGTTCCTAGGCATTTACCCTGGCTGTCACAGGTGCCTGCAATGCTCTCTGTCTAATTGTTTCCCTGGCTTCCTTTAAGTCTAAAATAAAAGCCTGCTTTCTATAGGAAACCTTCCCTAACTTCTCAATTCCTCTTTTAAGCATTTCACTTTTATCCTATTCATGTAGTTTTGTATATATCTGTTTACATATTTTCCTGATTAGATTATGAGTTCTTTAAGGACAGAGACTGTATATTTCCTCTTCTTGTATCCCTAGCACTTAGCACAGTACCTGACTTATGTAGATACTAAGTATGTATTGGATTAAATGTGTATTCTAAAGCAGCAAAACTCCTCTTTTCTGAAAGCATTACAGATCAAACAAGAGATAAAACATCCAGATGGTTCCTCCTTCTTCCCAAGCTCCTGTATGTGTGTGTGTATATGTGGTGATGTATGTAATTTCTAGCTAACATTCCACTTCAAATTTCTTCATCATGTTAACTCAGCTACTTATCATTTTCCAACTCTGACCTTTTTCTTTTTCCTCTGTTTAGAGAACTACAAAGTAGAGTCCTAAATTCCTCCCAAAGCTTTTCTTTATAGAGTGCTAGAATCTATATTTTCCAATTCAGGCTCCATTTTCTCTTTGAAGCTTGCTTGTTTTGAAATTCATTGAGCATGATACCCTTGTACCAGGTACCCTCTGTTTCTGCCTCCCCATCAGTTCTTTTGTGTGGTGTATTGTTCCATTATATTGTCACTTACTTTAGGTGGGAACACCCCCTTTACTTTATCTCCAACACTTAGCACAGTGCCTAACACATAATAAAAGGTTAAAAATTGCTTACTTAATTGAATTGCATTGTGTGTATTTGTGAACACATGGGTGGAAGAATGAATCAGAAAGAACCACATGGAGAAACCACTGAGCTTATGAGGACCAGGACAATGAAATGACAGAAGATTCTACCAAGATATTGAAATGTCTTTTTCCCAAAGCCTATATATAGAGGAATTTTATTCCCAGAAAATGCATAAAAAATTAAAGTTGTGAAGAGAGAAATCACATGCCCATTTCTTTAATTAAGAACACAGTTTGATACAAAAATGACAGATGGTCACTGTTTCTGTGCTCTGGTCAAGGACAGCAAGCTGCTTGAGGGTTAATATTACCAGTACAGGTTGCAACAGGTTTGTTGTAGTGGAAGATTAGTATCACCAGCACAGATTGCAAATATTTTGGTATAGTAGAATGACTAATGGATTTATAAGAGAAGGGTTAGGCTCAGTTTCTTGGCTTTGATGGTTACTGTTTGTGTGATGTTGCACAAACTACCTTGCTTCTCTGGGCCCCCAGATTTTTCATCAGTCGAATAAGAATGGTGGTAAGAATTCTCTGAAATAAATCAGGCCTTCAAGATGGACTGAATATTTTGTACATTATCCAGCCTCAAGAGGTTCTCTTTCAGAATCTGCCTCTTTTTATCTGTTGAAAAGGTTTTCTCCATCTGATCATGTCATGTTGACTGTAATGTAAATCTGTAATGCTCATCATCAGGAAGGTATCAAGTTTTTTGTGTTTGAGTGAAGGGAAGGTTATGAATTGGTGGAAGGATTTATGGAAGTTTGAACAAAAAGGCGTTGATTATTTGCTTTCTATGAATTATGTTAAGTCATACTGAAAGTTAATATAGAATAATTGAAAGAAACTGACTTTGAAGCCAGGTAAACCTGAATTCAAATCTCATCTGTGATATACTGAGTGTATGATTGTGGGAAAGACATTAAACCCCTCCATGCTCTGAACAATGCTCATACTAAAAGTTGTAGAGAAATGATGTTCTACTTAAGTAGATGGAGTTTCTTCCCCCAGAAGTTTACTAAATTAATAAAATCATTTGTCCAGTGTCATTCCCAGTCAATGTATTAGGATTTTCAAGATTGAGAACTATATTTACAAGTCAGTGCCCCTCGGAAGTATAAATGAGATTCTGTTTAATAGAGCTATGGAAACATTTTTTTTTATTAATTGAGAAAAAAATAAAATAAAAGGACTGGACTAGGAAACTAGGAAACTAGGTAGAGTTCTACCTAGAATCTGTGAAACATTTATATAGATAGACAGATAGATACATATTTACATATATATATATATATATATATGTATATATATATATATAGATATAGATATAGATATAGATAGATAGATAGATAGATAGATAGATCTGTAGTCATTATTTGGTCATTTCATTTGTGTCTAACTCTTTGTGACCACATTGGGGGTTTTCTTAGCAATGTAACTTCCTTTTCCAGTTCATTTTATATATGGGTAAATTAAGGCAAACAGAGTTAAGTGACTTGCTTATGATCACACAGCTAGTAAGAGTCTGAGATCAGATTTGAATTCAAAAAGATGAATCTTCTTGAATCCAGGCCCAACACTTTATCAGCTAAGACACCTACCTTCTCCAACAGATAACTGTATTTCAGTATAAATGACTTCCTTTATAATACCAAATATTGTAATTTACATATTTAAAAATGCTATTCTAAGAAGGGATCCATAAGCTTCACCAGACTATCAAAAGTGTGTAGGAGATACGAAACAAGTAAGAGCTTTGGACTTGATAATGTATCAAGTCTCATTAAATTCTGTGATTCTATAGTCAAATTGCTAAATTTAAAAGTCTAAACATTTTGGCATTTACTTATATATTCATGTGTATCATTGAAAATAGGCTCAAGATTCCTTAAATCCCATATTGTGTTAGTATAGGATCATCTTATTCTTTTGTCCTACAGCTGAGCTTTTGGTAATAACAGACTAAAATTTCACTGATAAAATGAATTCCATGTTGAACGAAATTTCCTTTACCAAAGTTGTTTGGCAACTTCACTGTAATCTGTATTGCCAGAATTATCCAGAGCACTGACAGTTTAATTTGGACACAGTCATTTACACTACTATATCCTGCCTAACAGTAAGAATAGTCCTAGCTCATGATATGGAATTATATTCAAATAATTTCAGCAACAATTAATTAATTTATATTTTAATTTAATAGTGTGGGAGTGGAGAAAGGGAAAAAAAAACTGTTGGAGAGACTTTGATTTTATCTGTTAACATAGGTCTTTCCAAGAGTTTGCTTTACATTTCAGTAGAAAGCATCATTCCACCATCACCAGTTATATGTTAGAACTGAGTATGTTAATTCTGCTTTAAAAGATAATGTGTTTAATATTTGTTTTAAAATAAATGTTCCAACAGGAAAATGTGATTTCTATAAAAATTAGAAAAAGAATAAAAAAATGAGAAGTAAACTAAATTTTTTTGATAATGAGATCATGTAACAATTAATCAGCAAGTGCCACAAAACAAAATATCTGATGAGAGAGAGTATTCCTTTTCAGGGAAGAAAATTGTTGTTTTTTGACTATAAAAGTGCCATCATGGAGACTTAAGCTACAAATATTCAGATTTTGACTAAACTGAATTGCCCCTCATGAAGAGACAGAAAAGGCCTATACATTTAAATGAATAGAACTAAGCCCCCCAAAAGAAAGACTCTAGCCAAAGTGATTTCCTAAAACACAAGTCTGACCATGTCACCCCCTATTCAATAAACTCCAAATGGATCTGCAATCAAATATGAAATACTGTGCTGTTCAAAGCTCTCTAAAAACAACCTCCTTCTTTCTAGACTTATTATACCTTGCGTTGTTATTCTATGTAACCCTTTCACCCAGTGACCCTAGCCTTTTTGATATCCCTCATATAAAATACTTTGAATTTTAGCTCTAGGTCTTTTTATTGGCTGTCCAGCATTTCAGGATTACCTTTCCTCCTTATGTCTACCTCTTGGCTTCCCTCCATTTCTTCAAGTTATAGCCAAATCTTCACATTATAATGGAAGCCTGTGCCAATCCTTCAGAATACTAGTGCATTCTCCCCATCGATGATTCCCTATTTATCCTGTACATAGTTTGTTCTTATATATTTGTTTGCATATTTTCCATCTCAAATTATAATTTCCTCAAGGACAGTGACTGTATTTTGCCTTTCTTTGTATCCTCAGAGATTAGCACAGTGCAGGACCCATAGTTGTGATGGTTTTTGTCGATTTGTTTCAGTAGTATCCAACTTTTTGTGACCCCAGTTTTCATGGAAAGGATACTGGAATGGTTTACCATTTTATTGTTTAGCTCATTTTACAGATGAAGAAAATGAGCAAACAGAGGTAAGTGATTTCCCCAGAGTCACACAACTAGTAAGTACTTGAGAAGACATTTGAACTCACAAAGATGAATCTTTCTGATTTCAGGACTGTACCCTATCTACTATACCACTGGCTACACATAGTCGGCACAGAATTGGTACTTTATAAATGCTTATTGAATGACTGAACATAAGAAAAATATGCATCAGAGTATCTTAAAGCAGATAAGAATTATGCAATCCATTCAAGGAATTTGAGTTTTGCAATTATACCATTTTGACTCCTCTAATTCCTTCATGTCATGTCAAGCAAGAAAATTAAGGAAATATGAAGCTAAGTGACTTGGTCAAGTCACACATCTACTTAATAAGCATAACCCATTCCCTGAAACAACTATATAGTATAGTGAATACAGCACTGGACCTGAAGTCAAGAAGACCCAAGTTTAAATCCAGCCTCTCAAACTTACTAGTTGTATGATTTTGGATAAGTCATCTTACCTGTCTGTTTCAGTTTTCTCAGGCATAAAATAATATACAACAATGCCCATCTCAAAGAGTTGTCATGTGGATGATATTTGCAAAGTCCTTAGAGCAGGAATATTATGTTATAAGAAATGATGAGCAGAATGTTTGCAGAAAAACTTGGAAAGACTTAGATGAACATCATGATGCACAGTGAAGTGAAAACTAGGAGAATGCTGTACACAATAAGACCAATCTTATATAATCACAACTGTGAATCATTTAGCTATTTTTACCAATATAATGATCCTAGTCAATTCTAAAGGACATAGATGAAAAAAATGCTATTTATCTATAGAGAGAAAAAAAAATCATTGATTCTAAATATAGATCAAAGCACACTTTTAAAAAACTTTGTTTTGGTTTATGTTTTCTTTCACAACATGGCTAATATGGAAATATGTTTTGCATGATTGCATATATATAAAATATTAAATTGCTTAACTTCTCAAGGAAGAGGAAGAGAAGTTAGAAAGGGAAAGAATGTGGAACTCAGGTTTATAAAAATGAATGTCAAAATTCCAGACTAGCTTTCTGGAGGATCTCTGGATGGTCCTTGATCTTAGGTGGAGAAGTGATGAAGGCAGGAGAGTCACCACGAGGATGGTCAAGGATGGAGTCTGGAGTCTGAGATCGAGCTCAAGAACATATACATCTCCAGTCCTCTCAGCCCTTAAATATCTTAGTACAATTATATCACTACAGCACACTGAACATGTGCAAATTGTATCCATCATTATATCACACTAAGCATATGTTAACTAGAAATCCATTATCTTATCAATCACACTGAATAAACACACTGCTGTTCCAGCCCTCTACAAAAATTGTTTTTGCAAGTAATTATAATATCAAGTTATATATGTATATTTTTTTTCTTAGCAAAGTACTAATGCAAAGTAGATGCTTAATAAATGTCTATTGCCTTACCTTGACTCCCCAAAACTTACTCTATTATATAATACTAGGAAAATAATATAAACTCAAGAGATAATACCTACAGCCAAAAAAAAAAAAAGGTCCAATGAATATCTATGATTTTTTGTATTTGCCTTGAAATCTTAGAGCAATAGAAGCAAGTAACGAGATATTCAGTGTGAGATTAATGTACTAATATCAGGACTTTGGAAAAAAACATTTCAGGAAAAAAAAAAAAGAATATCAAAAAAGGCATAGCAAGGGAAAATCAGAAGAGGATAACACCACTCTACTTCACATTTAAAATAATCATGATGATTATGATGATGATTTATAGCATGTAAATCTTTATTTAAATCTTAAACTTAAATCTTAACTTAAAATGTTTCACTTTTTCTTCATAGCAATTCTGAGAGGTAGGATCTATTTTTAAAAGTTCAGTAAAGATGGCTAGTTTTTGCACATAATTAAGAAAACATTGAGATGAAAAATGGCAAACATGTCTACCATAATTTGAAATCTTGGTGTCTTTGTTCTTTTTCTTTTAGTGACCACTCTTCTATGAAAATATCCCTGATTCCTAATTCAAGCCTTCATTGCCATTTTTTGGGATTATTATAAAATTCCCCTAATTTATCTCCCTATTAGCAATCTCTTCCTTTCTGCCACATTTTGAAATTAACATGGCTAAAGCTCAGGCCTGATCATACCGCTGTCCTGTTTTTGAAGTTGCTCCCTATTGTCTCCTTGATAAAACACAATTTTTTCTGTCTGGCATCCATAGCTTCTAAACACTTCAGAACCTGGTTCTAATCTATTTTCTGTTGTTCCCCTTCTCTCCCCCATCCATCATCTCTGCTAACTTCCCTTCCCACCTTTCTGCTTATTTGACTGGCTGCTTGTCTGCCTTTTTCTCTATCTATCTAGAAAACTGTATTCAACAGAGAGATCTGGCGAGACTTACATGAACTAATGCTGAGTGAAATGAGCAGAACCAGAAGATCATTATATACCTCAACAGTGATACTGTTTGAGGATGTATTCTGATGGAAGTGGACCTCTTTGATAAAGAGAGCCTTAATTGAGCAAAGATGGACAGAAGCAGCTACATCCAGAGAAAGAACACTGGAAATGAATATAAACTGCTTGCATTTATGTTTTTCCTCCCGGGTTATTTATACCTTCTGAGTTCAATTCTCCCTGTGCAACAAGAAAACTGTTTGGTTCTGCACACATATATTGTATCTAGGATATACTGCAACCCATTCAACATGTAAAGGACTCTTGCCATCTGGGGGAAGGGGTGGAGGGAGGGAGGGGAAAAATCGGAACAGAAATGAATGCAAGGGATAATGCTGTAAAAAATTACCCTGGCATGCATTCTATCAATAAAAAAATTATTTAAAAAAAAAAAACCTGTATTCATCTTTTTGTCTTTACACCATGGACATTTCTGAAAGAAAGGGGTGGGGAGAGGGGGGCGGGGGCAATCTTTTCCTCATTTCATGTTGAAAAAATATACCAGTCTATTTTTCCAGTCTTAGTGCACATGACTTTCTTTCATGTACTCTCTGTTATTGCCAAACTAGCCTTTGATGAACATTTTATTTTTCTCCCAGCTGAGAACTAGAAGATAATCAGATTAGTAGATACTTAACTTTGCCCTTAGAATTGACAGGTTAAAATCATTTTCAAGTCTCTTTGTACCTCTCAGAAATATAACTAGCAATTTCTGCATTGGACGGTAATCATAAAAGGGATAAAAGTTTCTTTCCCAATAAAAAGTAAGGGGATCTTCTCTCCACCACAGTCCATGAAGTCAGGCACTGTCATGTTATCACTGATGCCTCAAGGGAAGGATAGGTAGGATCATCTAGGACAGTGATATTTCAACACTCCAAATCATTCTCCCTGGCATAAAGCATTGCTCAATTTATCCCTATTACTGCTCTGTTCCTTCTTGCCTTTTTCCCATTTTTCCATTTTTTCTATTTCTTTCCATTTCTCTACCCTTCTAATTCCTCATTGCTCCCTTTCACATTAAAATGTAAGATTCTTGAAAACAAGGACTGACTCCCCCCACATTCCTTTTATCATCAGTGCTAAAATTAGTGTTTCATTTTAGGTACTTTTTTATTTGCTATTTTTTTTTTTACTTTTTAATTACTGATTGATTGTTCTTGAATACATATGGATAGGAAGGTGAAATATATTCTTATTTGTCATGTTGCAAAGTGGACTTGCTAGTCATTCAATTTCCCATTGTATTTTCTGTTTGTATACATATTATCCTCAATCGCTTTTTAAAAGTTTTATGTAGTTAGCAAAAATAAAGTCATTCTGTTATCTAAAATCATTACCACTTTCAATGACAACTTACAATTGTAAGGTAAAGCAAGCCTACTTAGTAAACTATTTGGATTCCTCCTTGGTATGGATGCAGGACAGTGGAAATACCTCAGAATCTCCAGACTCTAATATCCTATTAAAGATTCATCCATTAAAATTAAGTGAACATCTATTCTGGGGTATTTTGGAAGATATGAAATTCTTAGAAAATAATAGAAAAATTCTATTAATATTCAGTATAATTCAGCAAACATAATTCAGCTCCAAATATGAGCATAGTTACTTTTTCTAACTTCCATTGGCAAAGGAATGGAAAACATTAAGGAAGATAATGATTTCATCTTGATTTTAATCTAGTGAATTCATAGGACTCTAAATGTTGTCTGAACTTACATTTTTCAAAATTCATATATGAATCTCGATGTATTTGGAAAACATATATCTTTTTAAAATAAAATCTTTATCTGTAGATTCTGACAATTTAATCACATCGATTCCCTTCACATAGATGAGTAAAAGAGTTTAGATTATTTCTTTATTTCATCTGATTATCTGTTCCATCTTTAAAGTTAATGGAGGATAAAGAAAGCAACCTAGTACTTTATCACTTTCTATATTTTTTTCAAATATGCTCCTAGCTAAGCTGCTAGGGAGGAATAAAATAGAAAAAATCCATTGGTCATTTCCTGAGATAACCCATCTTATTTCTGTGTTGAAGAGCACTATAGGAAGATTTCAGAAAGCCTGAGAAGTTTATGTGCTTTTAATACGAGCTTCAATATTGTAAATGGGTGCCAGGTGTTTTTTCTGCCACATGAATCAACAGAATTCAGATAAAAACTCAATAATCAATTTATATTGACATTCAAGCCTCTACAATTTGATATTTTTTAGAACTTTCCAAATTCATCTGAAAACATTTTTCATCATCTACTAATCCAAGCCTCTGATTTTATATATGAAGAATTTGAGGTAGAGTGGTTATTTTTTATATAGAATCACACAGCTAATAATGAATATGAAGTCAAGCCATTTGATTACAAATCCAATGGGATTTCTATCCTTCCTTTTATAGATTCTAATATCTTATGCCATAAAATGTGACCCACAGAACAAATGCAATCACATCTGATCCTGCAGTGCAATTTACCTGAGATTTAAAGCAGAAGGCTTTTTGTTTATTTATTTTGACTTTATTTTTATTTAATCTAATTGACTAATAATCATGTCTTACCAACTGAAATTTCGTCTGTCAAATCTGCCTGAAAAGAACAAGGAATTAGCCAGCTTGGCCATCTACTAACGGCAATTTTACCTTTCTTTTGTTAAAATACTTCTGGTATGTGGTCTGAAAACATTGGGTAAATGTAATGTACCTGTTCACTGTGTTAGCTGTGCCCTTAATGCATTTAATCCACAAATCTTGAAAATAAATCTTTTGAAAAACCTGATTTCAGGCACTATCTATATTCCTGAGTAATAAAACATATATTTCTTAAGGGTCTATCAAGAGAAATACTACCAACTGGAGACTCTCCCCTCCCCCCAACTTATTATCTTGTCTATCCAATGCCTAAGTCATTTTGAACACACTGGCACTTGTACTCTTGACTATACAAGTGTTGGCAATGCTACTGAACCTAACTTCTATTTTTAGGTTTCTTCTAGGCTTTTCTCAACTCATTCTCAAATGATTGCCACTGGACAGCAATATAAGTCATCTTTAGGGATCGGACACCTCACCCATCCTCAAGCTCATCATCCTTCCAATTTGGGACCCTGTAGGATCACTCAGCTTTATAACCATTCCCAGTGAGAAGTAGTTTCAGAAGACGAGATCATCACCCCATACCCCAAAGGACTTTGGGCCCTATTTGTTTGGAAGGCGGGGTGGAGGGACTGATTTGGAGCAAATGGATCTCCAAAAATTCTACCCAGTATCTGAGTGGTCAGTAAGGAACAAACTGACCTTGTGCTAGTCTCTACTATTGTGCCCTGGTAACCAATTTTGTGCCCCTAGGGTGTCATCAAATTTTGGTATCTCCTCACTGGCTACTGTATTTCACTCCCAGCTTTGGACATCTTCTATGTTTGTTAGGTATGACAAGTGTCACTGGATTTGGCTTCAAAAATTGCAGCACTGTCTCTTAAAGCCTCTCTTATTTAGGGACAATTTCCCTCCCCACTTTTTAAGTTCCCTCTCTCTCCCCCACCCATCATCTCTGCTAACTTTTGAAAGATTTATTTATCAAATCAAAGAGGAGGGATGAGATGAACTTATTCTCTTCTTCTATCAGGAAGAAGCCCACTTGGTTATTATCAAGGCTAACCAATTCCCAGACTATCTGTTTGTACAGATTGATTGTGAAGGTGGAATGGTTTCTCAGGCTCCATTGTCTTACATTGATCTTTAGATATCTTTAAACAACCTTGGAGATTTTTATTAGCATATCTTTAGACAAGTCTGGGGCCTGATCTGTCAAATGCATTCCAACTAGCTACTCTTTGACCCCTTCCTCTGAGTGACCAAGTTCTTCCCAGGTTCTGAACCCCACCCCTCCCCCCAGGCTGAATTTCCCTTATAAAAGATCTTCTCAAGATGAAGATCTTCACTAAGCCCATTTTAAGATTAAGCTCGCTCTCTCTCACTGTGCCTTCCCTTTAATGGTGTCTTTCTCTTTCCTAAATGATTAACTCTTGATTATTAGTCTGTTAAACTCCTCTGTGAATCTAATCTGGTAGCAAATGGCATAGTCAGGTCTCAGGACATATTCCTTTAATGATTTTTCCAAATTCTTTTCCTCAGTAACCCTACTGTTCTCCCAATTCTATGACATATTTGCAACTTCTGGTCCTTATTTTATCTCATTTTGTATGTAACCTATTCTTTTGCATAAACCTATCTTTTGACAAAAAAGTAGGTCTGTCTGCACTTTCTTTGGCATGGTCAAAATTGATAAACCATTAACAATAGGATTATAACTATATATAATATGTATATATACGCACTAATAAAATTGATTAAACTGTTTTGTTACTGCATATATCAATATTTGTATGTATATGAATGAGTATACATTTATACACATACATGTATTTGTATATGGTACTGTAATGCTGGAGATAGAGATTAGAGAGTATTTAATAATTTATTAAATGGAGAGATTTACTGGGATCAAATGGATCCATGGTTTGGTCCAAAGGCTGAATTAGACTATTATCTCCAATAATCCCAGCAAACAATGTGAGTTCTCAAAGACATATATACACGTGGCACATGCCTCAGACCCAGGGAGTAGACTGAGGCAGGGGCAGAGTCAGGGTGCTGAGATTGGGAATGGCACTCTTATAGGGTGGAGTGAACCACTGGAGATGGGATGACATAATAGGGGGAGGAACCGGGGAGATGGAGAGAGGCATCTTGATAAGATGGTATCTGACATTCTGGTAGCTTGGGATGGGGAGAGGCATTCTGATATTATAAAATATAAGATCTTTTATTCTTATCAAATATTTTGATAAAGAGAGAGGGAAGGTTTTGCAAGACTATGCTTTGATTGAAGCAGAGAAACTCAGTCAGGACTGGGTCAGGATAATTATGGAAACTGAGAACTATGGAGTAACAATACTTTTACAGAGAGATCAGAAAAAAAAATATTCATCCACACATATACCCCTTTCATCCTATATGGATCATTACTGGAAAAGAAAAGAAAAAAAAAAAAAAAACCTTTACAATATAGTGTATTCCCTTTTCTTTTAATTTGAATCAATCATCTGACAAGTCCATAATGTATCAGATTGTTAAGTGTTAAGTGGCAAGGATACAGATGAAAAGAATTTTAAAGATGTAAAAAATAAAACAATAAAAAATTAAATATATTCTAATAGGGAAGAAAATGCATACATTCAAAAATATATAAAGAACAAACTTAAAGATAATGCATATAAATGAATTCAAAGTAGGCAAATACAGGGTATTCTGGGAAAGCTAGGCCTAGCAGTTTAGTGAGGGAAAGGGAATCAGGAGAGGCTTTACATAGAAAATGGTATTTGACCTGATTTGAAAGAAATGAGGAATTCTCTGAGTTAGAGGTGAGGAAGGGCCAGTGGGGAAAAAAAAGGTATGGCATTGATAGATGGAGTATTGTGTGTGAAGAACAGAGTAAAATAGTGATATGCTAAGCTCTTACTGGAAGATTTTCTTTGGGATGTTGTCAGGAATACAAATAAGATACAGTGTCTTATTGTCTACTTTTTGCTGACTATCCTCCACAAGAAAATGAGATTGTGCAATAAGGATGGCCAGACAAACCATATCCGATAGTCCATGTAGAATTAGTACATTAATTAATATGATAGAACATGTGTTTCATCATGTTTTCTAAATAAGGAAGTTGTCTTGAAAATAAAGGAGATTATTAACATGAATAACCACACTGGAAATCTTTTTTATTTTTTTTTCACATATCAATCCCCTACTCAGTTTTTCAGGAATTATACTGCTTAAAATTTACCTGCACCTGAAAATCTTGTTCATTCTTATTCCTTCAATATTTGTGGAGCTACTAAACTTATAAATGCCTTTATGTAACATCCAAAAGAGTTTTTTTTTTTTCCCCTTCTGAATAGCAGGAAGAAATATAAGAGAGATGGAGGGACACAGAATAGTCACAATTCATCCAGTCACAGAAGACATTAATTGAATGTTTTGATGCCATTAAATAGTTTTTAGCAACCACATACATTTTATCATAGTGATGAAACACCAAACTTACAGGGAGTCCTAATATGTCTAATAACCACTTCTTTAATTCAAAGGATTACACTCACTTCTGAAGGAGCCTGGATATTATCTCTGGAGAAACCATCATGGATAAAAACTTTTTTACCCCAAGTAAATAGGAATGATTAACTGTCCATTTTTTCTGGCAGTTTATCTAGTCAAACATTCGGGTCTAAATTAGAAGACAAGGAAAGTACAAAATCTACTCCGAATTAACTGCATACTGAAAGTAGTATACAGTCAAATAAGGTTATATCTAAGTCCCAAAGAAATAAGTATTGACTAAAAAAAAAATAGACATCAAGTTTAATGGATGGGTGAGGAAGACCATTCAAAAATATGGGACATTATGGAAAAGTCAAGAAGGTTGAAGACTGAGAAAAGGTCATCATATTTATTAAGTGATCACTCATGAGCTCTGAGAAAGCAATTTCAATGTAATGACATGTCTAATGCCCTATTGTATGGGATTTAGAATAAATGGATAAGGAAGTAGAGTCAGTAAGTTTAGACAACTCTGCTCAGGAATTTAATAGTGCAAGGGGGAAGTTGGACAAGCAGTACATTGAGATGATGATGAATCTGAAAAAAAAAATCTGTTTATGAATAACTAAGCATATTTGTAGGACCCCTAAACATAGTGACAAATGAGTAGTCTATGAGGAGATCAATGGTATCTCTAGCGATCAACTCATGGCATTATTGTAAAGATTATACAAACATTTAATGTATGCCAAATGTTTTATAAACCTTAATATTATACTTGCATATGTCTATCATTTTGGTTCAAGAATCTGATTGAGAATAATACAATTACCAATATATATGCTTTTTACTTATTTTCTTATCCCTGCATTGGTTCCATGAAGAGTCTCAAGGTGGGATGTCCTATTGTGAAAGAAGGTAAGAAATTCCTGTTGCAATCAGAGGTGAAAAGAGATTATGAAATAGCCAGAAATTAATGGTGTCAAGTCCAAGTTCAGCTTCTATGAGACACCATAACTGATCCTCATCTCTCTTCCTGGTATAACCTACTTTCCTAGAGGAAAGTGCAGAACAGCTGGACCTAGAATTAGAGAATCTGATTTTGCTAGTGGGACATAAGTGACTTAGCTTCTCTGGGTCTTGTTTTCCTCATCTGAAAAATGAGAAAATTGGATTAGGTGATCTACAATATCTCTTATAACTTTATGATCCCATCATCCTGTTAAGAAAGGCAAGTAGGTGATAGTTGGGGTGGAAACAATGAGAAAAAGAAAAGTGTTTAGGACAGTTCTTATGGGAGAGTGATAAGGGGCTAGTCAAAGAAGAATTAAAAGATCATTATTCAGTGCTTAGCATGCAGATGAAATTAAATTAAAATTCTTTATTGTGGGCTAGTCTATATTGTTTTGTGACTTCCTTCAGTAGCATCCATAATTTTAAAAAATTAGTTCACATTTATATAGCTTTTTAAAGCTTCTTCAGTTCTTTAAAGAACTTTAAATATATTTCTTATTTGATTCTTACAACAAAAGGTGGATACTATTATCTCTGTTTTAGATATAAGAAAGGATCACATCACCAGCAAATGAATGAAATAGGACTTGCAATATCTTTTTGATTTCTAAAGGTTCAGGGTGATAAAAGTTTAAGGAACATTGGGATGTGAAATTCAGAAGGTTGAAGTAACAAGGAAATGTGGGTAGAGGTTCATGACTTTTTGAGATGCTTTATTATAAGTATCAAAATGAAAGAAAATGCTCCCCAAATTTAAGTAATATACTTGGGGAAATATGGATGAATCAAAAGAGATTTTTATATGTTCATTTGCTCATAACCTGCTGTACTTGTTTATTAAGCTATTCTGTTATTAACAATGTATGTTCTAAAAATAAAAAAAAAATGCAATAATGTTGGTTTACAGAATAGTCTCTCATCCTAAATCTTCTCTTCACCACTATTTCCACATTATGACAATTAATTATAATCATGACCAGCTAGAGGCACTACAAGAAACAATTTGTAATCATGATTCACATTTTTTAACAGCATTTCACATTTACAACCTTTTCCTCAGAATAATCCAGCAATATAAATGGTGTAAATTAATATTAATATTCTCTATTTTTAACAGAAAAGGAAACAAAGTTTAAGAAGATTCTTTTATCTATCCATGGTGACATATAGCATAGTTATTGAATCTCAGTTATAAAACAAAGTCTTCTGACTCTACTACACTCATATTTGTATACTATACATTCTGCTAGGTGGAGAAATAATAAAGTTTGTGGTCTGGAGTCAGGAAGGACTGAGTTCAAATTTTCTTCAAACACATCCTGTGTTTGAAGTCAATTAGCTCTGTTTACTTAGTTCCTAGTTTATAAAATGAGTTGGAGAAGGAAATGGCAAACTACTCCAGAATCTTTGCCCTGTTTCATTATTCCAGAATCTTTGTCAAGGAACTTCAAATAAGGTCATAAGGAGTCAGACATGACTAAAAATGACTGGAAATTATAATTTTTTAAAGTTCTTTTTGAAAACTGAGAAGCATATATCACACTTGTCAAATTTCTATTAATAAACATATCTAGGAAAAATTCCTATGGAAACAAATCTCTAGAACTCTTTATACAGATGTGTGCTGATTTTTATTGTTATTTTTTTAACCAAATGTCTTATTTTGTTTTTATAGAACTCCTTTTTTTAAAAAATTTTATTTAATAATTACTTTATATTGACAGAATCCATGCCAGGGTAATTTTTTTACAACATTATCCCTTGCACTCGTTTCTGTTCCGATTTTTCCCCTCTCTCCCTCCACTCCCTCCCCTAGATGGCAAGCAGTTTTATATATGTTAGATATGTTGCAGTATATCCTAGATACAATATATGTTTGCAGAACCGAACAGTTCTCTTGTTGCACAGGGAGAATTGGATTCAGAAGGTATAAATAACCCGGGAAGAAAAACAAAAATGCAGATAGTTCACATTCATTTCCCAGTGTTCTTTCTTTGGGTATAGCTGCTTCTGTCCGTCATTTATCAATTGAAACTCAGGTCTCTTTGTCAAAGAAATCCACTTCCATCAAAATATGTCCTCATACAATATCATTGTCGAAGTGTATAATGATCTCCTGGTTCTGCTCATTTCACTTAGCATCAGTTCATGTAAATCTCGCCAGTCCTCTCTGTATTCATCCTGCTGGTCATTTCTTACAGAACAATAATATTCCATAACCTTCATATACCACAATTTACCCAGCCATTCTCCAATTGATGGGCATCCATTCATTTTCCAGTTTCTAGCCACTACAAACAGGGCTGCTTACGAACATTTTGGCACATACAGGTCCCTTTCCCTTCTTTAGTATTTCTTTGGGATATAAGCCCAATAGAAACACTGCTGGATCAAAGGGTATGCACAATTTGATAACTTTTTGGGCATAATTCCAGATTGTTCTCCAGAATGGTTGGATTCGTTCACAACTCCACCAACAATGCATCAGTGTCCCAGTTTTCCCGCATCCCCTCCAACATTCATCATTATTTTTTCCTGTCATCTTAGCCAATCTGACAGGTGTGTAGTGGTATCTCAGAGTTGTCTTAATTTGCATTTCTCTGATCAATAATGATTTGGAACACTCTTTCATATGAGTAGTAATAGTTTCAATTTCATCCTCTGAAAATTGTCTGTTCATATCCTTTGACCATTTATCAATTGGAGAATGGCTTGATTTCTTATAAATTTGAGTCAGTTCTCTATATATTTTGGAAGTGAGGCCTTTATCAGAACCTTTAACTGTGAAGATGTTTTCCCAGTTTGTTGCTTCCCTTCTAATCTTGTTTGCATTAGTTTTATTTGTACAAAGGCTTTTTAATTTGATGTAATCAAAATTTTCTATTTTGTGATCAGTAATGGTCTCTAGTTCATCTTTGGTCACAAATTTCTTTCTCCTCCACAAGTCTGAGAGATAAACTATCCTATGTTCCTCTAATTTATTTATAATCTCGTTCTTTATGCCTAGGTCATGGACCCATTTTGATCTTATCTTGGTATATGGTGTTAAGTGTGGGTCTATGCCTAATTTCTGCCATACTAATTTCCAATTATCCCAGCAGTTTTTATCAAATAATGAATTCTTATCCCAGAAGTTAGGGTCTTTGGGTTTGTCAAACACTAGATTGTATAGAACTCCTTCTTTAACCAATCAAGACCTTTTATTCTACAACTGGTAGTTTTTACAAGTTGCCTAATGGGGTATAGAAGACAAATGACCACCCAGGTTCATACAACTAGTATATATCAAAGGCATATCTTGAATTCATGTCTTTCCTAAATTTCGATCACTTCTCTATCCACTCAGTCTCATTGGTTCATTTTTCTATCCCTTGAATAGAAATACATTTATTTCCTTACCTTTGAACTCCTTCATCATTACTAAAAGATGCTTACCATAATCCCCTTTTACTTAGTTTCAAAATCTAAGTGATTCTTCATTCTCACTCATCCCACATACCTAATTCCTTGCCAACTTTCATCAAATTTACCTTTGCAAGATCATTAATATAGATCCTCAAAAAAAAAAAAATCATCTCTAGCTCAGATCATCCTTTCTAAACTTATCCAGTAATCTAATCAGTGTCCTTTTCTCAAGGCTTTTGCAATTCTAATTCAGCCTCCACTCAACTATCAGAATGACTTTACAATGTGTGGGCCTAATCATATGAACCCCTACCTACTCCATGCACATAAACTAAAAAAGCTCCAGTACTTTCCTAACATTCCAAGATCAAATTTATTTATCTTGTTAGCATTTACATATCTTCAAATCTTGACTGTTTCCAACTTACATAGCTTTTTAAAAATTTTATATTGATTTTTAGTGAACAAAAGTCTATTTTTCCTTCAGTCTTCTTAAACTTTAATCTCCTTTCTATCCTCTATGACAGGGGTCCTCAAACTACCACTGAGGATGTTTATGCGGCCTGCCAGATTATGGCAAAATCAGACCAGAAGTGACATTCGACCTAAACTTGCATTAGCAACGCACACTTCGGGCACTGGGCTGAGGCGGAGACAGAGTATGAGGCGATAATGAGGTGAGGTGAGTTCCCAGGCCAAAGTGTGTGGTGTGGGGAAGGGAGAGAGATGCAGAAGACAGAGAACTGATGGCCTGCAGCCTTGTACAGTAACAGCAGCCACCACAACAGACAGCGTGGGGGATGTACAGTGCATGCTGCGCATGTCATGTCCGCTGTAGGAGGAATTCACTGCAGCAGTGAAGGTCGGAAGCCGGAGCACGAAGAGTGGGAGAGAGTGTGGGAAACAGAGACATCACAGCGCAGAGGCAGCTTGGAGGAAGTTGGGCACTGCAGTCTGTATGTCTCTGTGTGGGCAAAGTAATTGCTGGTATATTGTTTTTGTAGTGCTGTGTATATATATATTAGTGTTGGAATCCTTACAAAGTATAAAGTCATTAGAGTTGATAGAGACAATAATTATCTGATTTAGCATGGTTCAGTACGATTGATCTGATCTTACAAGGAGATATTATGGGCCAGAAGAAACAAGTTACTAAGTGAAACTGATAGAAACAATGCTTGTGTTCATACCTTTAGAGAGCTCATATAAGCAAGAAGCTCTTAGGGACAGAGAGTACTCTGGGAGGAAGCCCATAATCCCACTCTCGGATCCCATAATCCCACTCTCGAAGAAGGAGCATAAATAGAGCTTCAGTGAGCCAGTCAAGTTAATTCAGCTGAAAAGATTGAGAGGGGAGTGTCAAGTCAGTTCAGAGAGAAACCCTCTCTCAGAGGCAAGACAGATTCATTCCAACTTTCACCTTGGTGCTAGCTGGAGGCTGAAGAAAGCAGAGGCAAAGGACAACTGCAAGAGCTCTTGGAACCAAGCAGAAAGATAGACCTCTACGAAAAACTAACCGCACTATTTTGGAGGAAGCAATAAAAGATCTGAACTTTTATCATCTGGCTGCGTTTTGAGGTGATTATTACTTTTAACTGAAACTAAGGCTGCCTCCAGAAACCTCCCCAAGAAACCTGCTCTCAGAGAGAACCATTATATTTTAAAGAAGAAAAATACCACAATGTGTATTTTATTAATAGCAATTTGGAATCCCTAGGAAATAATGATGTCAAGAAAAAGAAAAATTGACTCCAAGTGTAGGATATTCAAAGAACAATGGACTTATGATTACTTTTTCATGCAGTACAAGGAAAGAGCTATATGTCTGATATGCCAGACACTATATTCTATGTTCAAAGAATATAATTTACGTGGACACTATGAACTCAACATAAAGATGAATATGATTGTTTGGTTGGAAAAGTGAGAAAAGATAAAATATTAAAACTGAAAAATGCATTGACAACTCAGCAAAATACTTTTGTGAATTAGAAGCAGCTGAATATTTCATCACTGCGAGCAAGTTTTCAAGTTGCCAAGCTAATAGCATGCACTGGCAGATCATTTGTGGAGAGAGAATTTGTTAAAGAATGCCTTCTTTCTGTTGCCAAAGAGATGTGTCCAGAGAAGGCCAATTTATTTAGTACAGTGAGTCTTTCAGGACCTACAATTACACAGAGGATTGAAGAAATGGGAGACAATCTGCAGCAGCATTTGCAAAATTCCTTTAAAAAATTTCATATTTTTCCTTGTCACTTGACAAAAGCAATGATGTTTGTGATTCTGCACAACTTCTAATTTTTATTCGTGGAACGAATGATTATTTTGAAGTCATAAGAAGAGCTTGCTGCACTGCAAAGCATCAAAGGAACAACTACAGGAGAGGATATCTATGAAAAGGTTTGCCAAACTATGAATAGTTTGGAGCTGGACTGGGCTAAACTAGACAGCATGACAACTGATGGTGCTCCTAGCATGGTGGGGTCTAAGAAAGGACTAATTGCTCGCATTAACCAAGAGATGGACAAGCATAACTATTCTCATCCAATAGCCATACACTGCCTCATCCACCACCAAGCACTGTATAATAAATCACTGAAGTGGGACTCTTATGAAAATTGTGGTATCTTGTGTTAACTTCATTAGAGCTAATGCACTAAATCACAGACTATTTCAGGAATCTCTGTCTGAGCTAAATGTTGAGTATGAAGCTGTTCTATATCACACAGAAGTCCATTGGCTGAGTCGAGGGAGAGTTTTGAAATGTTTCTATGACTTACTTCCACAGATTACAACTTTTCTGCTTTCAAAAAACAAAGAAGTACCAGAGCTCAATGATGTAGAATGGAAATGGCACCTTGCCTTTCTGACAGATGTAACAGAACTACTCAACAATTTCAATATGCAACTTCAAGGAAATGGGAAGGTCATCTGTGATATGTAATCACATGCCAAAGCATTTGAAGTAAAATTAGGCCTCCTCATCAAACAAGTGAAGAAGGAAAACTTCTGCCATTTCCCCACAACTCAAAATTGGAAAAACTGCTGATTGCATTCCCAAACAAAACATGTGTGGATTCACTGGAAAAATTGCAAAAGGAGTTCCACTTTAGATTTAAAGAGCTTCATCTCCATGAACAGGACATATAGCTTTTCCATAACCCATTTTCTATTGACATTGAAACTGTAGATACAATTTACCAAATGGAACTGGCTGAACTGCAGAATTGTGACTCTCTGAAAGATGCATTCAAGTCAAACAGCCTTCATAATTTCTATGAATCTCTCCCATCTGAGACATATCCTCATCTCAGGAATCATGCCCTCAAAATGGCAACCAACTTTGGCAGCACTTATGTCTGTGAACAGACTTTTTCTAGAATGAAACATTTGAAATCTTCAACCAGATCAAGCCTAACAGATGCACACTTGCATCACTTGTTACGACAGGCAATAACAAATATGGAACCAGACATTGACCATCTCATTAGCCAAAAGCAGGCCCATAGTTCCCATTGAAATACTGGTAAGTTTGTTGATTTAACTTTACCTCATTTTAAATATTGTACTTGTTCCCATTTTGTTTCTTCACTTCAAAATAAGATATATGCAGTGTGCATAGGAATTTGTTCATAATATTTATTTTTACTATAGTCCGGCCCTCCAACAGTCTGAGGACAGTGAACTGGCCCCCTATTTAAAAAGTTTGAGGACCCTTGCTCTATGATCTAGTGACAATGGTCTCCTCATACACACTGTTTTTTGCTCCTCATACACTCTATTCCAGGTCTCTTCTCCATATCTTTTCATTGAATGTCACTCATGCCTTGAATGTTCTTTCTCCTCATATCTACCTCTTGATTTCGCTGACTTCCTTCAAGTACCTGCTCAAATCCTACCTCTGTAGGAAGCCATTCCCAGCTGCTATCCTCAACCCCCAAGTTCTAGGCTATTTCTTATCTGAAATTGCCTTCTACTACATAGACCTACTTACCACTTACCCATCTACACCCACCCCCATGTGAATATATATACATATACACACACACACACACACATACATACACACATACATATATACAACATATACATATATACCATATGTAAATATGTATATATACATATGTATATGTGTATATATAGAGAGATAATTTATATATAATAAATATATGTATAAAATATGTATAAATATACATATACATACATATATATATAAAAATTATCTATCTCTATCTCTATCTTTTCTATACCTTGTTATTTACACATCACATTAGAATAAGAGCTTATTTGGGAGAGGGATTGTATCTAATTGTTACTTTTCCTTGTATTTCCAAACTTAGTTTTTATAGTTGGCACTTAATGAGGGCTTTTTATTGCTAATTTGACTGATAGAAGTTTCTAACTAGTTCATGGTGCCTCTTATTTACAATATTTGCTATTATTCATGATTAATGAGTAGCATCTGCTTTCCTGTTAGATGCTTAGCTCCTATTGCTGAATCAAGCATATTATTACCACTCTGTGAAATGAGTGTCAGAGAAAAACACAAAAGTCTCATCAGCTCTTTATCCATCACTCCTTCACAAGTAAGAGTGTGAGCAAGACTGTAGTAGCAAGTTGACAAAGGATTCCCCTAGCCTGGTAATTCTTGTAGAATAACTAATTAGCTAACAGTTTTGTTTCATAACAGTTCAGCTATAATACAGAATGAAGATGTGTGCTCCCTAAATAGATTCTATCAATATACTTCCTGAGTAATGCATTTGAGGTCCCTAATTAGTCATTTCTCATAATAAAGCTTTGGTTTTGATAGGTGAATAATTGTTACCCATAATTCTCAAACTATAATGTAAATCTTTTACTACTGCAAACTTTATCAACCAATGACTAAAATTAAAAGGCCCATAGAAAAGCTTGGCTTATTAAAATCATTGGGTGGAGTGTGTTAGGGAATGTGAGGAAATCGCAATTAATTCAGATTAGAGGTTCCTCAGTAATCTAATGTATTAGAGATTTGAATGGAGTACTAAGAGACTGAGGGATTTTTCCTCATAATCACGTATCCTGTATATGTGAGGCATATTTAATTTTAATCCTCCCAAGCTATATTTCTATCATCATACTCTATTGCTTCTCCATCAATATTATTTATTTGTTCATAAATATTTTTATTTTCCAAATATATGCAAAAATAATTTTCAACATTCACCTTTGCAAAACTTTGTTACAATTTTTTTCTTCCTCCCTTCCTCCCATACCCTTCCACAGACAGAAAATAATCCAATATATATTAAACATGTAGTTCTATATATATTTCCACAATTATCATGTTGCACAAGAAAAAATCAGTGATTCAGAAACAAAATATAAATTACTCTTATCCTTAAGAAGCTTACTTACTATTAGAAGAGAGGATATATAAGCATATTTTGCTATTATTATTAGTGTTCTATTGTTATTTTTTTATTATTGAAGCCAGTGATATCTGAGGGGTCAGAAAAGACTTAAAGTAGAAAGTTGTTCTTGAACTGGGTGTTGAAAGAAATTAGGGACTTTCAGAGTCAGTATTAAGAGGAAGAGAGCATTATAGGACTAATGAGAAAAAAGTGTGGTGTAATGGAAAGAGCATGAGATTTGAAGTCAGAATACTAAGGTTTGAATCATCAATCAAGTTCTAAATAGGAAAGAATTAGGGTGGGAGAGGGGAAGTAACAGGCATTTAATAAGTGTCTGCTGTGTGCCAGACATTATGCTAAATATTTTACATATATTATCTTATTTGATCTATGTAGAGGGATGAAACTCTTGAGTCACACTGAGGTTGGTTCAAGCACTTAGGGCAAATTACTGATTGGACAATATTCTATTGTCATATGCTTGGAAAATGGTTCTTCCCACTAACCTGTGCTGGTTCAATGATTGATGTATACAGAGGATTGTAGGAGATATTAGGGGGTGGAGTAAGATGAGCCAGGGTCACTCTTTGATGTAGACAAGGAAGAAGATGGTCGCAGAGATTCTGCTTCCATCCTGTTCAATCCTGCATCTAAAGATCAAGAATAAAGATTAAAGACTTTTGCTTATTCTGACTCTGGGGTGTCTGGGATGCTATATAGTCATCACAGATCCATTAATTGAGTGAAGTTAAGCAACTCATTTTACCTTTCTCCAGGTCCCATTTTCTCATCTATTTAACGAGATGGTTAAACTGGGTGTTATCTAAGTTTCTTTCCAGTTTTAAATCTAGAATATTCTATTTTCCTTCTTCTCTAGCTTGTTAATAAAGATTCTTAGAAAAATTACCACTTTGTTTTGTATCTTTGAAAGGAGATTGGCAAGATGGTTGAGAATTACATCCATGCCTTCCTATCATTTAAATAATTCATTTGAATATACACACATTTTATATGAGCAGCAGAGTATCCAATTCAGATTGGATATATATATTCTCATTATGTTTATTCACAAACAACTATTATATGGCTCTCTAGGTTGTAAACATGCAAAGTCACTTGTCACATAAAGGTTAAAACACATTACTTAGTTCCATGGAAATTTTTATTGAAAATATTAACATAGAATAATAGCATAATCAGTTTGTTTAATGTTGAGTACAGAAAGTGAAAAGACAAATATTCAAGTACAGGCTATTCTGATAATAATAATACTTAACATCTGTATAATTCTTTAAATTTTTTAATTCAACCAAGAGGAAAGTGTTACAGGAATTTTTATTATTCCAGTTTTATAGATGAAAAGCCTAGGGACCAGAATGATATATTCCTGTTCATATAGGTGATATTGGTTGGCAAAGAAACTTAAGCCTATGTATATCTGACTGAGTCAAACTCATTATTTTTATACCATATCATAAGAATAACACATCATGCCAGTCTGGTAGTAACAACAACAACACAACACAACACTATTACTATCGCTGCAACTATTACTACCACACCTATTGGTACTACCTACCATCAATCCTACTTCTGCTGCTTCTGTTACTGCTTTTAAGACTAACACTAAAATCACTATCTCTAGCACCACCACCACTACAACTACAGTTGCTGCTGCTACTATTATTATTAATGGTAATATAAAATATATCACAACTATTATGACATCAGTCCTCCTCCTCTTACTAGTACTACTAATAACAATATTATTAATAGTGATAAAATAAAATACTACTACCACCATCACTACCATCACCACCATCACCACCACTACTACTATAATTATTACTACTGCTGCTGCTGCTGCTACTACTACTGCTACTACTACTACTACTACTACTGCTACTACTATTGCTACTACTATTACTGCTACTACTACTCCTACTACTACTCCTACTACTACTGCTACTACTATTACTGCTGCTACTACTATTACTACCAGTACTACTTCTATATCACCACCACCAAAAGCAGCATTATTACTATTATTGCTGCTATTGTTACTACTATTATTACTACTGATAAAAGAAAATATTATAGTACTACTCTTATTACTAACACTAATGCTATTGCTGCTGTTAATATTATTATTACTATTAAATACTACTACTATTAACAAGGGTTAATGATACTACTAGTATTACTGCTAGTAATGATTGATAAAAATAAAATGTTTGCTTCTTTAGATGATGATGATATTTCTCTAATAGAATTTTTCTAAAGGAAAGTATATTCCACCTCTTTGGCATCTCCCTGGTTTGTTCTTCACAGGACCTCAATTTTAAAGGGGATACTGAGGCCATCTATGTCTTTCATCCCTCCCCAGTCTGCCCTCGCAACCCTACATTTCCTTTCCCTTACCTGCAAATTTGGCATCTTTATCTCTTTTTCATTGTCTCATCAGGTTCCTTTTATGAGCTGCCTTGCCCTATTCAGATATATACTATTTAAGGATAGGAATTCTTTCTTTTTCTTATTTTATTTGCATTTGAAGTGTTTAGTGCAGTTCCCAGCACATGGTAAGTACATAATAAAGGTTTATGAACCTTTATAGTTATATATACATATATATAGTTATATTATATTATTAGTTATAATTATAACTAAAATTTCCATGGTGCTTTAAAACTTAGAAAATAACTTACTTATTCAATCTGTTCTCACAACAACCTTCATCACTAACCAGCAAAGTGATCTCAAGTGAATTACATAATTCCTCTGGATTAGACTTTTTTCTATAATGTAAAAATACAATTCTACAATCCTGAGGCAGCTGTTAGAAAATATGAAGCAGATCAAAGAGGTGAGAAAGATCTTCATGGGGAGTTCATGAGGAACTAATTTTATATCTACACTATGCCTTTTATCATTTATATACCTTTCTATCAATGGTAATCAATCCTTTTCATTCTCTACAAAAATGCAACATGAAATAGAAATAGATATGTAAATTATAATAATACATATATAAATGACACTAATAATAAATGAAATAAATTTTCTTATAAAATTATTTTATATGCAATGGAATGTTGCTTTAGTTTATAAGTTTACACCTTGAATTTCATAATTAAGTATTGAGCCATGATATTTTTTCAGAAATTGTAAAAACATTCAAGAAAGTGAGTAAATTAACTCTGGTCACAAATTATTCCCCAAGCATAAGTCAAAGCAACATTTCACAAGTCAATCCATTCATTATTGGCCCTTTCTAATAGTGAAGAAATTATTTGCTATATCAATCCTTAATATACATCTTTATTTTTCTGTCTATTCATATTCCTTTGAAGTCACCAAGAGAACAATTGGAAGAAGTGCCTGGAAATAATAAAAATAATTTAAAAAGGCAAACTGAATTTTAGTACTGACTTCTTTGTCAGTTAGTTAATTTCATGACTTTAAAATTGTGAATGCCTTTGAAAATTTAGGTAAACATATAATATAAGCTCCTACTTACCTCATCAAGACCTTAGAACCATAAAATAAAATAACAGACATGGATATAATGTGAAAATAAGTGGGTTTTGTTGTTGCTGTGATTTAATAATAGAAACTATAGATGAGGTGAGAAATTATATTTAAAGAGTTATGTAAATCTTAATGCACTACATCAGTGGTTCTTAACTTAGGGAAATTAGACTCTCTGATCTCCTTTAGATAGATTTCAGGATGTTCATAAACTTGAATAATTAAATTTTCACTCACCTCTAACTGAAATATAACATTTCCTTAACTTATTTCAAAATATATTCTGAGAAAGAATCTATAGGTTTGTCCGTGATACACAGAAAAGGTTAAAAAGTTGCCCTGTGCTATATAAATGTTATTATTTGTATAGTTATTATTATCAAAATGCTGACTTCCAGAAAAGTTCATTTCTAATACCAAATTATAACATTGAAGTGACCCTGATTTTTGCTGTCTAAGCCAATGCCTTTTGGCAAACTCTGGCAGGAATTTCTAAGGTGGAAAGACCTTGAATACCATCCCAGTGACAGACTGTCCCTCATTTTGGAGGAGCAGCGTGGTCAGCTATGAAAAGCCTCATTGCTAACAGATGGGTCACTAGTTGATGAATTCTAAAGTTATGAAACCTCACAATATTAAGAGAAATATACAACACTCTAAGAATTCCTTCTGCTTTAGGAGAAACAGTAGGAGGAGCAGAAAAGAACATAACGGATTCAGAATCATACAGCTTTCAGATGGTCTATAAATAGTCATTTAACGATCAGCTCTCTAAAATATGAGAACTTTGTATATAACTACTCCCTAATTCCTTTGCTTGACTTTATAGCATTTTTTCAACTTGGTACCAGGCAGTCTTTCTTTACACTTTCCATTTCAGACAAAATGACCTTCTCCATTTCCCACCTTTATGTCTTTGCCCATGCCTATGTCTCTCCCACTCAGAATATTCTTATATCTCACTATTTATCACAGAGCTTCGTTCATTTTGAGGCTCAGTTCAGGTGCCTTCTCTTTCAGTAGACTCTTCCTGAATGTCACTGTTTCTGAGTGATAACACCCTTGCCAATTACTCTGAATTTACTTTATGTATACTTTTTTAAAAATTCTGAATTTAAACACAAAATAAAAGGGGATTTCTGTATCCATCAAAGAAGAAGTGAAGATTGTATATCATACCCAATTTTTTTAAAGTACATAATAAACTTTTAAAATTATATTTTAAAATTTGTATTTTTAAATTGTATTTACTTATTTTTCTACATCTTGCACTCATTAAGCAGAATATATTTTCTTTGAGAGTAAATTTCAATTGATATCTTTGGATCTCTATTACCTAGCACAGTGCCTGACATATAATAGCTACTTAACTGCTCACTTAAATGGATTGAATTGAAAAAGCACACCATATAAATATTGACAATATAAATATAATTAAATTTTTGAGATAGAAAGTAGTTTCAGGTAAATGAAAATGCATCTCACAGATCAGGAAAACAAATGATTTTATACAATCAACTTCACAGTGTCAAAAGAGAACATAAAACATTTTATTACAAGATGCTTTGTCATTTTGCCTTGAGAGCTAATAATGAGCCTAATCAAAGAGTGCCATAAGGACAGTTGTAATTTAGCAGAGTCACAGGAGGGAGTCTAAAATAGGAAAAAAAAATCATGAGGAACAAGTTCCTCCAGACTAAGTCAACACATATCTGAACATTTGATATTAAGTAACTTTAGATTGAAGTTAAGCATAATCAAAAACAGAGAAAAAAGACAGCATTAATAAGTGAAAGAGATCAAAAGTTTATAAAAGCTCAGAATACTTAATCATGTTATTATAAAAACCTTTTTTTTCCAGGAGAGGGTCTAGAAAGTGTTGGATGTGGTATGTACTGAACAAAATACACTCAAAAAATGAAATTGATTAGAACACTCAAGAAATGTTTGTTGATGTGTAGTCTCACTGAATCAGTTATATGCATGGAGTCAGAATAGTAGGTGATAAGATCAAAGGTCAAAATCAATACTACATTAGGAAGAATAATAACATTGTCTGCAATGACAAAAGCTACAAAATTACCTGTTCAAGCAAATTATTGTTGCTGAAGAGAATCATGATAGCACATTGGATAGAGAACTGATTTTGAAGTCAGGAAGACATAGTATCAAATTTGGACTCTGACACATAGTATTTATGTGATCCTGGGCAATTAATTTTTCAAAAGTAGGAAGTTATCTAAGAATATATTGTAGATAACACTCCATCCTACTTTGGTAGAAGGAGTTTCAATCTCTTGTATAAGAATATAATGAAGAATAATAAAAATCTGAAGTTTAACCCCTATGCCCCATTTATCTTGAAAAAATGGGAAAGGGATGGCTGAAGACATTGATATCACTATTTCTTAAAGCAGTAACTATAATGAGAAGAATAAGAGAGAGCAGGAAGTCTCATTCAGCAAATGTTTAATTTCTATCAAAGAGAAATACAAATGGTAGCCAAGGGCAATATCAGTTAAGAGTATAAGCTCATTTGTAAAGCAGAGCACAAAGATGAAAGAAAACATGTGTTTGACTATAAGACATAAGTTACAGATAATAAAAGATCCTGCTATGTTTATCTTCTATTGCTAATTAATACCACCATCACCAATAATGATAACAACAACAGTAATATCTTTGATTTTAGTAAAATGCAGAATTAAAAGTTGTTCTCCATCAATATGTTTTTCATGAAAACTTAAAATCATACAAAATTCATTATAGATTTAACTATAAAAGCAGCTAATGATTGAGTTCCTTTTGATCATCACTAACTGTTGTATAAACAAAGAGGCATATGCTTGCCAATCATCTTTCTCACTATTTTGAAGTAACTGCACAGAATTTAAAATAAATGAAAATCTCTTGTAGTTATTGAAGTCCTCAAAATACTCCTGTTTCCAAAGAACATTGTTCCAATTGCATCAATCACTTGTATGTGACAGGATTTTATCAGTGAGTCTCATTTTCATTGAAAAGAAATTGGTTTAATGAGAAAAGTCAAGTACATAAAACATATGTATTTCCTAAATTATATCATGCAGCTGGATAGGAAACCCATTAAGTCAGTTCAGTAGCCCATACACCATGGGAAATATGATGACTGGACAATAATTTATATTTGGAATTGAAAAGTAGCAATACATAAGGCTGAATGATATCTGGGATACTAAGTAGAAATTTCTCTTTCTCTTTCTTTCCTTTTTTTTTTCTTTTTTCCTTCCCTTTTCTTCCCTTATTTCCTTTCTTCTTTGTTTAATCCTCCTTTCCTCTCTACTTCCCTCTTTCTCTTCATTTTCTTTTCTTTCTTCTTTCCTTTTCCTTCTTTTTAACTTCCTCTTATTTCCTTCCACCTTTCCTTTCTTCTATTTTATATGCTCTAGTCTTTACCCTCTCTTTTCTCAGGAAGACACTACTTGTTTTTATATTATTTCATTAAATATTTCTCAATTAAACATAAAATAATCTTATTATTTAAAACTTTTTGAATTCCAAATTCCTTCCCTCCCTCCCTTCTCTCCCCTTGTCTCTGAAAAGACAAGCAATTTTATTTCAATTATGTGTAACATATGTATTCTGTATATGATGTTCTTCTGGTTCTGTTTATTTCACTTTACAAGACTTCATATGAGTCTTCCTTGATTTTTATTGAAGCTGTTCTACTTGTCATTTCTAATAGCACAATAATATCCCATGATAATACTATACCTCATCTTGCTAAGACATTTCTTAGGTGATAGACATCCCTTTAATTGCCAATTATTTGCTGCCATATAAAGAGATATTATAATAACTTTCATAAAAGTAGGTCTTTTGTCCTTTGATCCCTTTGGGATACAGAGCTAGTAGTAATATTGTAGAGACAACAAATATGCACATTTTATAGCTCTTTAGGTATAGTTTCAATATGTTCTTCAGAATGGTTAGACTAATTCACAACTCCACCAACAATGCATTACTGTCTCACTTTTTCTACATTGCTCTCAAGATTTGTCATTTTATTTTTTCTGTCATATTAGCTGATCTCAGAGGTATGGGGTGAGACATCAGAATCGTTTTCATTTACATTTTTCAAATCAGTAATGATTTAGAGTAATTTTTATGTCACTATTGCTAACTTTGATTTCTTCCTATGAAAACTTCCTATTCATATGCTTTGGCCATTTATCAACTGGAAAATTATTTCTTATTTTGTTAATTAAATTTAATTCAGTTTTCTATATAATTGAAAAATGAGGCCTTTGTAAGAGAAATTTGCTGTAAAAACTTTTAATTTTCTGTTTTGCTTCTCATTTTTCCTGACTTAGTTTTGTTGTGCAAAAGCTTTTTAGTTTCATGGAAACATAATTATCTATTTTATTTTCCATAATACCCTCTATTTATTCTTTGTTCACTCCTACCTTATTCATAGAGTTGATAGATTCTTTTTTCCCTTGTTCCTTTAATTTACTTATATTGTTATCCTTTATGTCTCACTCATTTGTCTATTTTGACCTTATGTAAGTATACAATGTGAGATTTAGCCTATACCTAGTTTCCACCAAACTGTTTTCTAATTTTCCCATTTTTTTTAATCAAATAGCTCTTATTCTCATAGCTTAGATCTTTGAGTTTATCAAATACTAGATTTTTTCCTATTGTTCTGTCAATTTATCATGTCTGACTATGACCCCATTTAACATTTTTTGGTGGAAATACTGGAGTGATTTGCCAATTACTTCTCCAGTTCATTTTACAGATGAAGAAATTGAAACAATCATGGTTAGGCAACTTGTCCAGAGTCACATAATTAGTAAGTATCTGAGACTAGATCTGACTCCAGGGTTAGCACTCAGAACTCTATTCACTGTGCCACCCAATTTATTTCACTGATCCACCACTCTGTTCCTTAGCCAGTATCATATTGTTCTGATGATTACCACTTTATAGTTTGAAATATAAAATTACTAAATCACCTTCCTTAATATTTGTTTTCACTGATTCCCTTGATATTCTCAACCTTTTATTTTTTCAGATCCATTTTTTTGGCCATTTTTAAGCTCTATGAAATGATTCTTTGGTACTTTGATTGGTATTGCAATTCATAAGTAAATTAACTTAAGTAAAATTATCATTTTTATTATATTTGTAAAGCACATCCAATGAGCAATTTAATATTTTTACAATTATTTAGATTCTTTATTTGTGTGAAAAATATAATTGAGTTTATATGATCCCTGGGTATGTCTTGGCAAATAGAACTCCAAGTATGTTATATTGTCTACAGTTATTTTTAATGGAATTTGAGAGCCATTATTTGTGTGACAGAGTAATTTTTTTTTATTTAAGGAGGAAAAGCAACTTTAAAATGATTAACATTTTTATATCCACTGATGCCAAGCTCTGCAAAGGATCAGAATAAGGTATCTGTAGTATCTCTTTTTAGATCAATATTCGTCTTTATAATTTTAATATCATTTTGATTGGTGTTTTTTTTTCATTTAAATTATAGTCATCGTGTATTAATTTTCCTGGATCTGTTTACTTCATTTGACATCAATTTATGTAATCTTTTCATGATTATAATATTTATCACATCTATTTCTCTTAGAGCACAGTAATATTTAATTATATTCATTTATCACAATATATATATAGCCATTTTCAAATCAACCAATATAGTATTTTCAATTTCATAATTCCAAGAAAAGTGACCATATAAATATTCTGCTTTCTACGGGTCTTTCTTTATTGTCAATTGCTTGTTTAAGGCTTATGCCTAGCAGGAAATTTTCAGAGTAAAAGATACGTAAATCTTACTCCATTTATTTGCTTAATTCCTAATTATTTCCAGGATAATTACATAAATTTAAAGCTTTACTAGTAAAATATTAGTGTGACTGCTTTTCCAAAATACCTCTAATGTTTTATATTCCTTTTTTATCTTTTCTAATATTCTGCAAGATTAAATTACAAAGTTGTTTTGATTTCATATTTCTCTGGTTGGAACATTTTTTCTTATACTTAAAAGTCTGAAATTCTTCATTTAAGGGTGATTTATCCATATTATTTCACCTCTTCTACAGTGGGGAATAGCTTTTAGTGTTACAATTTTATGTAATTTGTGTGTATGTATGTATGTGTCTACATATAATACATATATATATATATATATATATATAAATTAGATGTGTCTATATCTATCTATCTATCTATCTACCTACCTACAATGAAATTATTTTGGACAGAGCATTCCTATCATTCCTATCATGTTATTGTCATTTGTATCTTGCCATTTAAAATTATTTTAAACCATGGATGGTATTTTGAAGCCTGCAATTTCCCTAAAGTTATTCCTTCAATTAATTTCTTTGTAGATTACCTAGGATTTTGTTTAGCTCACCATTTCAACATCAAATAAGAATAGTTTTGTTTTCCCTTTATTCATCTTTACTACTTCCATTTCTTTCTCTTGTCCTATTCTTTATTGCTAGTATTTCCAGAATTATATGAAATAATAGTGTGAAAAGGAGACATGCTTGCTTTACTTATTTAATTAGTAGCAAAGTTTTTAGCGTATCACATATAATTCTGGCTTTGGGTTATAGATAGATCCTTTTTGTCAAATTAAAAATCAGTGTGTTTTCAATTCAAAATAATTATCTTCTGATATATAATCTTGTTTTACAGCCTCCTAGTCATGTTGCATAACTTTAAATACTAAAAATTATGTATGACCCATATCATCATCATCAACATCATCACAACCATTGCTACCACTACCACTAAAATTTTTACAATCACCATCAATATCACCATTATTTGAAAGTTCAAATTATTTTAGAGATATGAATTTCTGCATCTTATCTAACTACAGAAGCATTTTTCATCTTTTCATTCATGAACACTTAAAGAAAGCTTAAATATAAGTTATTTTACTACACTTTACTTCTTTATTTATAGACTATATAATAATTTAATACTGAACCCCACAACTAAACTCATCCAGGGACAGGTAAGTAAATTGTTATAAGGAACACTTTCTGGAGGTTTATATGAACAAAATGGTAATTTTTGTTTTTCCTTTATTGTCTGATATCCTTTATTGATGACCTAATATATATTCCATCCTAGGCATGAAACACAGCTTCAAAGTGAATCAGAGGAGGAGGAGTTAATAGTCATTGCACAATTGATACCTATATCACTTTCACATGCTATCTTTAGCATTTACTATAGCTCTCCTAAAATGTTCAAGCTATCAGTGATTGTAATCACTATATACCATATTTAGAAGTGCATGCTTGCTATAAATAGCATAAGCATGAATATTAACAGTCAGATATCATCACATTTTCATTTTGCTATGAGGTAAAAGGATTCTTAAGTATATTATTTAGAGGTCCACATATGAATAACACAGTAAAAGGTACTTTCCTTGAGAAATGATCCTGATTTTTTTTTATTTCCTGACATTATTACAATCACCACCACTATCACTACCAGCAGCACTACTACTTATCATTCACATAGAGCTTGAAAGTTATCAAAGCATTTTGCACATATTTGCTCATTTGCCCCTTACAAAATACCCTCAGAAGGAAGAGCTCTTATCATTCCAATTTTACAGATGAGTAAACTCATCTATGAAAGATTAAATGACTTATCCAAGGCCATTTAGTTATTGTCTGAACCATAATTTTAACTCAAATCTTGATTCTAGATCTAACACTCTATCTATTTGTTCATCTGCTGATGATAATTATTTATACCTTCCTTTTATATCCCCAATATCTAGCATAATATCTTACAGAAAGCAGACATTTAATAGTTTGGCTCTCAATCATTCTCTTCTTTGATTTCTTCAGTATAGGGGTTTCCCATAAAGAAATTCCTTCTATTAATACAAATGGACAACTTCTAGAATTTATAATCTCAGAAATTTTTTGATGATACAGAGACATTTAGGGGCTTTTACTAATATAACATAGAATATGCCAGAGGTGGGACCTTTGGACTTCTTGCCCATAAGCATAGCTTTCATTCTATGAAACCATTGAATTGAGTTGAATGGAAAGAGATCTTTTTTAGCCTCATGGAACTTACTACCTTGAAAGAAGGTAGGTAAAGATATCAAAAGAACAAAAACAAGGAATAAGCAGAGGGAAAGGAAAAGGACAAGGATCACTGAGGGATAACAGATCAATTCTTTATATGCTTTCCAGAAAGCATTGTGACAAACCTCTAAACCAGCTAAGTAAATTAATGTCCTGACAACATTAACCTGTAATTTGCCCAGTGATTTGCATTCTGTTAAATACAAATAACCCACCCAAGGCATCCTCATAAAAACCTGACAACATCAGTATAATGTCCTTGTTTGCAGAAGACTGCCAACTTTTCTGGAACTGAAGTCAATATTAGATGCTGTTTCCAGGAAGTAAGGACAATGCCCAATGACGCTAATGGCAAAGTCACTATATGCCTTTGGACCAGTCACTCTATTATTTTGGATATAATATTAAATTTTATAATATAATGTATATGTAAATATTATATAATACATATTTTGTGTATTTAAATGTTTTAAATATTTAATATTCAAATTTAACATTTGTGGAGATAACTGAAGACTTTCAAGAATAAGTGAAAAATTATTTTGAGACAGGAAGGAAGCGGTCAGATCAAGCTAAGGAATCTACAGAAGAGGAATCTACAAAGAAAAATTGAATGAGAAGTAAGTGGAAGCATAACACTTGCATTGTCTTTTGTAATTATTATAGCGACATGAGGTCCCTTAATTGATGCTTAATTGTGACTGGCACATGGCAAAAGCTCAATAAATGATTGATCTATCTATTTAAATCCATAATTTGAATTTGAACCAGGAAATAAAACTAGATTATGTGTATGTATGCACACATATATATGGTTATATATACATAGATGAATACATATGCTGAATATTTTAAATATATTTCAAGTTATTCTATATGTGCATGCTCTTTATTATAATATTCTTTATGTATAGAGTTGGTCAAGTCACTGATTGACTCATGACCATCCTGTCAAATTGTGAATAATGTTCAGGCTTCATAAACATGAGATATGCCTGTATATATGTGTGTATGCATAATTGCATATAAATATGTCAGATACATATAGACATATATAAACACACAAAATATTTCTTTATTTTCAGCAATGTCTGATTCATCCTGTCCTTATTTGAACTTTTCTTGACAAAGATATTGGTAGAGTGGCTTGCTATTTGCTTTCCCAGTTAATTTTAAAGATAAGAAAACTGAAACAAACCAAGATACCATTCTTATTCAGTCACATGTTAGTAAGTATAGGTGTAAACTCAGGAAGATGAGTCACTGTGCCACCTAGTTGCCCCTGTAGATGTGTGCACACATCTATATACACACATACACACATGTGTGCATACATATATACATACATGTGTATATATATGGAGGTATATATGTGTATGTTTGTATGTGTATTGCTTTCATACATATACATGAGTGTCTGTGTGTAAGAATTCACATGTATATAGATTTACCATGTAACAATAAAATATGACAAGGATTGAAATTGGAAATAGTAAGAGGACCTCATAGATATCAGAAAATTTTGCTAAAAATCTGTTTTCTAAGCTATATCAAAATAGATTACAATGTAGTCTGATACTTAATGAGAAGCAGTTGTTTACTGCTCTACTTCATCTTATCTACTCTCTTTAGTTCAATTTAGACAACCATTTTTGTAAGTTTTTTTTTCTTCTCCAACACACTGGTTTTTAACTCCTTTATTTTTAACCAAGAGTTTCTTCAATAAAGTGAAGCCCTCTCAGCAAAATTTATACCAAGAAGTGACCTTTAGTATTAATTTTATTATGCTGCCATTTTAGCATGGTCCCAAATTGTGTTTCTGCTTCAAAATGGTCAAATAAAGCTTACTGAACATGTTTGTTAGTATTTTCTGCATTCTAAAGCTTAATAAATGTGACTGGAGTATGCAGGAAAAGTCCAGGGTACATTCCCTGCAAAACCAAAACAAACAAAACAAAAAGCACAAAATGTATATTCTGAAATATTCTGAAATTCTACTTTTTAACTACATTCTCTTTTCCCTTTCTTTATCATTTCCTCAAACAAAATAAATCCATGCTTTGCATTTACTATCCTCTTCTTTACAGTTAAGGTGGTATTCCCCAACAGAGTCATTAGAATTTTTTTCTTCATCTTTTCTTTACTGTCAATCTCATTTACTCATCTAGTTTCAATTGTAAATCTATATAACCAATAATCCACAGCATATCTCTAACTAAATGTTCTATAAATATTTCTAAATATTCTAAAATATTTCAAACTCACAATGTTCAGGACCAAGTTTATTGTTTTCCCTGAAAAACTTACTCTCGCATCTGATTTCATTATGTCTATCATTGATATTGAGAAGCAGAGTGACAAAATGTATAAAAATCTAGCCCCTTCTTCAGTATGAAACTCAGAACAATTTAAAGATGCAATAAATTTCACCTTTGATATATACTGGCTATGACACCCTAGAAATATTATTTCAAGAAAGGTAAATAACGAACAGCATGCAATGCCAGGTCAGTGAGGATGCATTTTATAGCCCAAATATTGGAAGTTGATAAAGATTTTTAAAAAGGTTAATGAGATGATCTGGCAGTGATGTGAAAGATTGTGTGCAAGAATAACAACTAGGAGGCTAGCAAAGAAATCTAGGTGGGAGGTACTAAGTATGTGCAGCAGAAAAGGAAGTGAGAGTTGAACAGATGTGAAAAGGTATTTAGATGTATCCATTTCCATGTTTTCTTGTATCAATCTCATAAAGCAATCATAATCTGTTAGGATTCTTACAAGGTTCTAAGCCAATGGAATTGATAGAGACAATAATTATCTAATTTAGCATGGTACTTAACAGTTCTCTAGTTCACCAATGTATTTAGTACTTATTAGAGTTCCACAAATTCACACCTTTAAGAGAGCATATATAAGGATAAGCCCACTAAAGGACAAGCCCACTCTCAGAAGTGGAGACAGATTCATTCCATCTTCCACCTTGGTGCTGGCTGGAGGCTGAAGCTGGCAGGGGCAAAGAATTAGTGGCAGGAGCTCTTGGAACCAAGGAGAGCTTTTCCTTTAAGAAAGCTAACCAGGTCCAAGGAAGGAGACAATAAAGGATTTGGACTTTAACTCCTGGCTGCATTTGGGGTGATTACACTGAACTAAAACAAAGGCTGCTCCCAGAAGCCCTGCAAGAAATCTGCTCATTTTATTATATTTTAGAGAAGAACATTACAATAATCTAAGATTAACATGATTGAATTCCTTAGTAGATATTTCTTTTTTGCCCCATTACATAATGAATAATCTATTTGTTTGTAAGACCTTATGGGGATCTCACTTTCAAAATTAATTCTGAATAAACTGTTTCATTTGCTACTAGTCTCAAATAGCTTTAGGTATGGAAGAAGGCTCATTCTCCTTTTTGAAACAAGGAGAAGATTCAATCATCACTATTAAGATATGTCCAGATGTGCAGGAAGATTAACAGAATTTTGAAACCTGAAGAAACCATAGAAGTAACATATTACACACTCCATATTTAATAAGAAAATTTCCTCTCAGAAATATATAATTTGTGTACAATTAGATAGTAGCTGAGTTTAAGCTTAGACATCAGAGTTTAAGCTTAGTATTCTTGCTTCTGGACTACTCTGACACTATCATTTTAGAGGATGACATATTGCTATAATCCATGCCAACCCTACACAGATTACATAGGCAAAAATTGTCTTTGGCTTTCTTTCTACTGGCCATTTCCAAGATCTTCTGCTAGTCAATGATTGTCTTTTATACCCCTTTCTCTTTCAGCATCCTTCTCCAGACACCTTTTATGTGAGCAGTAATGAAAAAAGAGCTGATAAACCAATCCTTGCTAAGATGTGAAAGACTAATAATAACTAATTGTTTCCATGGTCAGAGAAAAATTGAATTTTAACAAAGGACTTTTAGTGATGCAAAAATTTTTCCAGAAGCAAAAATTTACAAAAAAATATTGTCAATAGATTTTTCAGGAACTATGATGAAGGTACATAGAATGGCTTTTTAGGTTTTATAAAATAGAAATTACTTACTAGTGGAATTTTAGTTCTGCCTGACTGAAAAACAGATGAACTTTTTAGTTTTATTAGAAGTTATTCATTTCTGAAAATATTTAAACAGATGATAGAGAAGCAAAACGGGTAGCATAATCACCCGTAAGAGCTGTAATAAAAATATTATAATTTTATAACAGCTTCTACTAGATTACCTCTAAGGGCCCTTCTGAAACATAATTTTGGTGGTGAATTAGAAACATTTCCTATGTTTCTCAAATTGACTTAAAGAGTTGGCTGCCTATCTTGTCATTATATAAGGATTACTTACACATGACAAGGTCACATGCTTCAAATACTTCATGAATTTGTGATTTTGTAGATATGTCCACCCTCTACTTAAGTGCAGTGGTCACTTAGCTATCAGTGTGAGTTTTTCTACATACTGTCAGCTATAATTGATGTATTGTTTAAGTTTGTAGTTTTGATATATATGAAGTGATTCAAAGTGAAATAAACAATGGTACTAATAGAAACAATGCATACATTGATTAAAAATAAAAATGAAAAGAACAATAAAAAACAGATCCAAAAACTATGTAATCATAATGATGAAGCTTGACCGTGAATTAAATATATAAGAATAAACACCCACCTTTTCTTTTCATAGAGCTGAGGGAGCTAAGAGTGTAGAACAATGCATCAGTATTCTGTCCAATTTAATTGATATATAGATTCATTTTGAGGAATTGTCATAAAAGACTTCAAAGATTATCTGCTACAATTCTTTTATTTAGAGTTCCAGATATATTGAATTTTCTCTCATCAATGTGCTTCTGTCTTTCTGAACTTCAACATCATGCCTAACCTACAGATTCAAAATGGAACATTCATCACCTCTTGCAACTTTTTCACCCTAGAATAATTTTTCTGCTATTCTGATTCTTCCTAGCAAATCAATTTAGATAAATGGTGTAGGCCCTTCAATCTTTCTCCTAACTTCCTCTCCATATTCTTCTTTCTGGCTAAAAATGGAGAAAGAAAAGTATAGTTTCCCTAATGAATATTGATGCAAAAATCTTAAATAAAATATTAGAAAGCTTTTACAGCAAGTCATCCCTAGAATAATACACCATGACCAAATAGGATTTATACCAGGGAATGTAGGATTGGTTCAATATTAGGAAACCTTTTAGCATAATTGATTATATCAATAATCAAAATAACAAAAATCATATGATTGTCTCAATAGATAAAGCAAAAGCTAGAGAGTATAGGAATAAATGAATTTTTCCTTAAAATGATCAGTAGCATTTATTTAAAACCTTCAGCAAGCATCATATGTAATAGGGACAAACTATAAGCATTCCCAGTAAGATCAGAAGTGAAACAAAGTTGATCATTAGCACCATTACCATTCAATATTGTATTAGAAATCTTAGTTTTAGCAATAAGAGAAGAAAAAGAGATGAAAGGAATTAAGAGTAGGTAATGAGGAAACTAAATTATCACTTTTTGCAGATGATATAATGGTATACTTAGAGAATCAACAAAAATACTACCACAAACAATTCACAACTTTAGCCAAGTTACAGGATCCAAAATAAATACACATACATCATCAGCATTTTTAAATATTGGCAACAAAGCCCGGCAACAAGAAATACAAAGAGAAATTCCATTAAAAAATAACTGTTGATAATATAATATATTTGGGACTCTACCTGTCAATCCAAAAGCAGAAACTATATGAAGACAATTACAAAACACTTTCTACACAAATATAGTCAGATTGGAAAACTTCAAATGCTCATGGGTAGGTCAGTAAATATAATAAAAGTGACAATACTACCTAAATTAATCTGCTTATTCAGTGCCATATCAATCAAACTCCCAATGAATTATTTTACAGATCTAGAAAAAATAATAACAAAGTTCATCTAGAGAACAAAAGTTCAAGAATTAATGTTAAAAAATGCAAATAAAGGCAGCCTAACTGTACAAGATCCAAAACTATATTATAAAGCAAAATGATATATATAGTCATCAAAACCATTTGCTACTGGCTAAGAAATAGAATAGACAATCACTGGAACAGGTTATGTTCATATAACAAAATAGTAAATGATTACAGTAATCCCAGAGACCCTAGCTTTTAGGATAAGAACTCACTATTTGACAAAAGATGCTGAGAAAATGGGAAATTAGTATGGCTAAACTAGGCATTGACTCACATCTAACCCCATATATCAAGATAAATGAAATGGGCTCATCATTTAGACATAAAGAGTGATACTGTAAGCAAATTAGAAGAACAGAGGATAGTTTACCTTTCAGATATGTGAAGGAAGACAATTGTGGCCAAAGAAGAATTGGAATTACATTATTGAAGACAAAATAGATAATTTTGATTATATTAAGTTAAAATATTTTACGTATAAACAAAACCAAAGCAGAGAATATTAGAAGGGGAGTAATAAACTGGGAAAATATTTTTATATTCAAGGATTCTGATAAAGGTCACATTTCCAAAACATATAGAGAATTGACCTAAATTTATCAGAATTCTTCAATTTATGAATGGTCAAAAGATATGAACAAATTTCAGATGAAGAAATTGAAACTTTATAATCATTTTAAAAAGTGCTCTAAATCACTACTGTTCAGATTATTAAGACAATTAAGACAATTCTGAGGTACTACTACAGACCTCTCAGATGACAGGGCTAAGATGACAGGAAAAGATAATGATGAATGTTGGAGGGGATGTAGGAAAACTGGGAAATTAATACATTGTTGGTGGAGTTCTGAAATGATTCAAACATTCTGAAAAGCAATTTGGGAATATGTTCAAAGATCTATCAAACAATGCATACCCTTTGATCCAGCAATGTTTCTACTGGGCTTGTATCAAAAAGAGATTTTAAAGGAAAGAAAGGGACCCACATGTGCAAAAAGGTTTGTAGCAGTCCTTTTTATAGTGACAAGAAACTGGAAACTGAATGGATGTCCATTAATTGGAGAATGGCTGAATAAGTTATGGTATATGAATGTTATAGAATATTATTATTCTACAAGAAATAATCAACAGGATGATTTCAGAGAGGCCAGTGAGACTTATATAAACTGATGCTAAGTGAAATGAGCAGAATCAGGAGATCACTGTACAAGCAACAGCAATATTATATGATGATCAATTCTGATGGACATGGCTCTTTTCAACAGTGAGATGTTTGAGGTCAATTCCAATGATCTTGTGATATATATAACCATCTATACCCAGAAAGAAAATTATGGGAACTGAGTGTGGCTCACAACATAGCATTTCCACATTTTTTTGTTGCTGTTTACTTGTATTATTTTTTCTTTCTCATTTTTTTTCCTTTTGGATCTGAATTTTCTTGTGTAGCATGGTAATTCTATAAATATGTATACTTACATACATCTAGAGGAGGGATGGGGGGAAGAAAAGGAAATTTGCAACACAACATTTTGCAAAGATAATTATTGAAAAATTAGCCATGTATATATTTTGAAAATAAAAAAAACCTTTAATTAAAAATAATATAAGTTTCTTAATGGTACATAATGTCTTTATTTGTATTTGCATTTGTATCCCAATGCTTAACACATTGCTTGAAATATAGCAAAAGTTTGATAAATGCTTGTGCCTTATTTAATAATTTTTTTCCCACTGGGTTAAGTTCATATATCATTAGTTATAATAAACAGTACAATTTGACTCTTCTATTTCCCAGAATATTATTCTTGATGCTTATTTTATTTTCTCCTTTTTGTTAATAAATGTGGGCTTTTTCCTAAAGAAATTATATACAGAAGAATCTCTTTTTCTTCACATCCTCATTCTATTCCATTCCATTATAAAAATATTCTTAATCTATTTTAAGTGACCCCAATGTATATCAGAGCAAAAGTTCAACTATTTCAAAAGCAATGATTAGCCAATTTTTCCCCATTAAACATGTCAATAAATTATTCACAGAACAATACAATTAGAAAAGCCATTCATTAAGGGCCCCCCAATCTCAGCTCTTGCTTTTCTGAATAAAAGAGAAAAATCACATGTAACTTCACATTCTGGAGCTCTATAGGACTTAGGAGGAGAGATTAAATAAGGGATCATGAGATATGTTCGTTGAGTTAAGGCAAGGATTTATATAATATATAATATATTATAGATTTTATATATAGAGAGATACATATATATCTATATGTATTTATATAATACATAATGTTATAAGGTTAATATATAATAATATATAATAAAAATAATAATATATAATAAACCTTAGAGACATCATGACTTAAGTTCCAATGATCTTGCGATAAAGAGAGTTATCTGTACCCACAGAGAGGACTGTGGGGACTGAGTGTGGATCACAACATAGTACTTTCACTTTTTTGTTATAGTTTGCTTGCATTTTGTTTTCTTCATCTTTTTTTTTTCCTTTTTGATCTGATCTTTTTTTTTCTTGTGTAACATGATAATTGTGGAAATATGTATAGAAGAACTTCACACGTTTAACATATTTTTGATTATGTACTATAATCCTAAGGAATGCAATACCCCTATGGGAGAAGGTAGGGAGGAAGAGAGGGAGAAAAATTTAGAAGGCTGAACGTTGAAAATTATCTAGGCATATGTTTTTGAAAATAAAACAGCTTTAATAAAAATGTAAAAAAAGAGAGAGAGAGAGAGAGACAGCATAGCTTAGTGGAAATCTCATTGGAATAAGAAAATATGGCTTTTCATTCTGACACTAGTACAAATAAGTTGCTTAAACTTTCTTGACATCTGGCCTTTTATTTTTATTTATTTTTTTTTCAAAAATTTTTTTCCAAATTTATTCAATTCTTATCTACTCTTCAAGGATTAGTTTAATTCTTTCCCCAACTATTCAAGCATCTATTACCTTCTTTTACTAAAATTATATCTATATTTCTACTTTGATCCCAAATCATTCAGCAGTGCTAATTCAAATGTTGTTTTGGACTGTCTTTCATTATTCTTAATGCTGAAATTATCTCCCCAGTTAGAGTGTAAGTCCCTTCCTAACAAAGTCTATGGCTTATATTTATTTTGTTTTTAAAGCTTTTTATTTTTAAAACATTTGAATAGATAATTTTTCAACATTGACTCTTGCATAGCCTTGTGTTTCAGATTTTCCCATTCTTCCTCCATTCCCTCCCATATATTGGAAACAATCTATGTTATACATTTTAAAATATATGTTATATCCCATATATGTAAATACATTTATACAATTTTCTTGCTGACCAAGAAAAATCAGATCAAAAAGAAAAGAAAATGAGTAAGAAAACAAAATGCAAGTGAAAAACATTATATAGAGTGAGACTATTGTGTTGTAATCCACATTCAGTTGCCACAGTCATCTCTCTGGGTATAGATGGCTCTCTTCACCAAAAGATCATTGGAGCTGGCATCATTCATTGTTGGAGTCAAGTTCATCAGAATTGATCATTGTATAATATTGATATTGCCATGTGCAATGATCTCCTGGTCCTGCTCAATTCACTTAGTATCAGTTCATGTAAGTCTCTACAGGCCTGTCTAAAATCATTCTTCTGATGATTTCTTATAGAAAAATAATATTCCATACCATTTATATGCCATATCTTATCCAACTATTTTCCAACTAATAAGTATCCACTCAATTTCTAGTTTCTTGCCATTATGAAAAGGGCTGCCACAAATATTTTTGCACATGTGGGTCCCTTTCTCTCCTTTATGATCTCTTTGGGATATAAGCCCAGTAGAATCACTGCTGGATCAAAGGGTATGCATAGTTTGATAACTTTCTGAGCACAGTTCTGTAATGATTGGATCCATTCACAATTTCCACGAACAATGTATTAGTGTCCCAGTTTTCAAATGTCCCCTCCAACATTTGTCATTATCTTTTCCTGTTATCTTAGCCAATCTGAGAGGTGTGTAGTGGTGTCTCAGAGTAATTTGCATTTCTCTCATCAAAAATGACTTAGAGCACCTTCTCCTATGAATTATATTAGATTAGAAATGATTTTAATTGATATCATTAGAAATTGTTTTAATTTTTTCATCTGAAAATTGTCTGTTCTTATCCTTTGATCATTTATTAATTGGAGAATGGCTTGAACTTTTATAAATTTGTCAGAACCCTTAAATGTAAAAATGTTTCCCCAATTTATTGCTTCCGTTCTGATCTTGTCTACATTAGTTTTGTTTGTACAAATTTTTTTAACTTAATATAATCAAAATGATCTATCTGGTGTTCAATTATGAGGTCCAGTTCTTCTTTGGACACAAATTCCTTCTTTCTCCACAGATATGGGAGGTAAACTATCCTATATTCTTCTAATTTGCTTATAATATCACTCTTTGTGTCTAAATCATGAACCCATTTTGACCTTATCTTGGTAAGTGGTGTTAGGTGTGGATCAGTGCCTAGTTTCTTCCATACTAGTTTCCAATTTTTCCCAGAAGTTTTTGTCAAATAATGAGTTCTTATCTCAAAAGTTGGGATCTTTGGGTTTATCGAACAGTAGATTGCTATAGTTACTGAGTGTGTTGTCCTGTGATCCTAACCTATTCCACTGATCAATTACTCTGTTTCTTAGCCAGTACCAAATGGTTTTGATGACTGCTGCTTTATAATATAGTTTTAGGTCTGGCACAGCTATGGCCTTTTATTTTTAAAGTGAGGCAGTAGAATGTGATAATCTCTAGACTTCCTCTTAACTGTAAGGTCATATGTTTATATGTTAGAACTTAAGCTTTGCATTTTCTCATTTAAAAGTGAAAGCTACCAAAGAAATGGGATTCTTGAGAGAGAAATCTAAGGTTTTCTCCTCCTTATCTGTGTCCTGAAATTTGAAATCTATGTTCTTTTGATCCCATGACCTAGGGAAATGGCTCACACTGCATGTACATGGCAGAACTGTATCTGGCACAGATGTGGTTCTTGCTGACTAATCTGATCTAAATCTAAATGGAGATTCTTCTTTATTCCAAGTAAACTTTCTACCAAAGGTTTTATTGCAACCCAGGCCATGGCTAGACAGGACTATAGCCACAGAGGAGGCTCAATTTGATTTCTTCTTATCTTAAGGATTTAACAAGAATAGGTCACAACCCTTTTTTTTTTTTTTTGCACTTATTTCAAAGTCATGAGACTTTGTATGCCAAGCACTCAGAAAAGGTTAAACAACTTTCTGATAAATTAATTGACACAATCGCTGCACTGAACACATCTGAAAATGCCACAATAACAGATTGCTGATGAAAGAACAAGTCTCTACATGGTCTCCTATTAATCATATGGAAAATTTCTTGTGGTACAGTGACTTTGCCTTATTACTGGGAGTGAAAATTGAGATTAGAGTGGGGTTCTGTGTGCTTGGGAGAAAGATTGGTATACAACTCTGGAGGTTCCTATATGCTTTCACACAATTGTATTGCAATAAACACAAAAGTATGTTTTTGGTATGCATCCTTAGTGGGGAGGAGCTAAAGCAATCCATTCCCAGTCTTCATGAGATAGAAAAGTGATTTTTATTGAGGAACAGAGAATAAAAGATGTTCAAGTCATGGTTCTGATACAGATGAGTGAAGAAGTGTGCCTGACACAATAGCAGAAAAATGGGATTGGATACAGAGGAACTACCTTCAAATTCTAGTCATGCTCTTTTCTTGCTGATCTTTGGTATCAGGTAACAATCAGTCAACAATTACTTTTTACCACTTGCTAAGACCTGGAAATACAAAGAAAAAAAAAAAAACAAATCTCTCTGGATCTGTTTTCTCATCTTCAAAAATGACCTCTCCACAACTGATAGTCAAAGGATATGAACAATTTTCAGACAATGATATTGAAACCATTCACAGTTATATTAAAAATGCTCAGAATCATTATTGATTAAAGAAATGCTAATTGAAATAACTCTGAAGTACCACCTCATACCTCTCAGACTGGCTAAGATGATAGGAAAAGGTAATGTTAAATGATGGAGGGGATGTGGGAAAATTGGGATACTAATGCATTGTTGGTGGAATTGTGAAATGATCCAACAATTCTGGAAAGCAATCTGAAAATATGCCCGAAGGGCTATAAAAATCTCCATACCCTTTGACCCAGTAGTGCCTCTATTGGGTCTGTATATCAAGGAAATCTTAAAGTAGGGAATAAGACCCATATGCGCAAAAATGCAGCAGCCCTTTTTGTGGTAGCAAAGAATTGGAAAAGGAGTGGATATTCATCAACTGGGATTTTAGAAAGACCTGGAAAGATTTACATGAACTAATGCTGAGCAAAACAAATAGAACCAAGAACACATTGTACACAATAACAGCAACAATGTGTAATCATCAATTACGAAAGACTTAGTTCTTCTCAGTGTTTCAGTGATCCATAGCAATGCCAATAGTCTTTAGACAGAGAATGCTATCTTCTGTGTTCAAAAAAGAACTAAGAATACTGAATGTAAATCAGCAATGCTATATTCACTTCTTTTTTTCTGTTTTTTTTTATTATCTCTCCCATATTTTTTCCCTTTTGCTCTGATTTTTCTTTGCCAACATGATTCATAAAGCAATGTATATTAAAAAATAAACATTACAATAGAGAAAAAAATCATAAGTGACTTCTGAAGGCCATTTTAAGTCTATGCTCTTAGTTTCTAGTGACAATATTACAAGAGAAAATGGTATAGAGTGCTTGGCACAGTGTCTGGTGTATAGTAAGTGCTTAATAAATTTTGATGGTCAATCTGATGATTTACTGATGATATTTTGTTCATTTACTCCATGGTATCATTCAAAAACAAGGCAACATGATATAGGAACAAAGGCATTGTACTTTGAGTCTGGAGTGATTAATGATTATATAGTAATGAGATTAAAATCCTCAACTCCTTGAACTTGCTGAACTTGGAATCAGGAAAAACCAAGCTCAAATCCTTTCTTTTACCAAATCTTAAAATTTGTTCATTTTGTGACCCTTGGCAAGTCATTCAAAATCTCTAAGCCTGTTTCCTTTTCTGTGAAACTGGAATAACAGGGGATGGAATCAAGATGGTAGAGAGAACATACATTTCTTTCTCAGCTCTTACTACTCTCACACTAATTATGAAATTCATCCTCTGAAATAGTGCTTGACTGGTGGAATCCACGAATATTGGGAGTGCAGCAAATTACCAGCAGAAGATAATTTCAAATATTGCCAGAAAAGTTCTGTTTTGGTAGGGTAAATGCACAAACGGAAGTCAGGCACAGCCAGGGAGACAGAGCACAGAGGCCAAAGCACCCCTCATCTGGGGTAGGGTGAGATTTCTGTGAGATGGTGCATACTCTGCCCTGCAGAGAATCTACAGGGAGGACTCTACCAAAGGGTTGGCCACTCTGCTCTGCTTGCAAACCAGTAGAGCGGGAGAGAAATTATAAACAAACAACACAAACACAAAATGTAAAGAGTGAACCTCAAAGCTCTAGAGTCTCACAGGACTTAGCCACACCCACCTAGCACTGGGAGTGACTCAGCGGGATCCCAGTGTAGATGCTGCTTCTTCCTGGTGTCTGTAGAGGAAACTTAAAACCTCCTCACCCTAAAAGCAGATCTGAGGTTTTTTTTTGTTTGTTGTTTTTTTTTTTTTTTTCTTAATGAGTAAAAAGACAAAGTGAGCTGTAATTATAGATAGCTTCTATAGTGAAAGAGAAGAATAGATTTCAAACCCTGAGGAGACTAAAAGCAGATTGTCTCAAGATGAATCCACAAAGCATAATATAACCTGGTCCCCACCACACAAGGCAGTCCTAGAAGAAATTTAAAAGGATTTTAAAAGAGAGCTAGAAGTAAAATGGGGAAAGGAAAGGAAAACTTTGCAAGAAGGTTTAAAATTAAATTATTATTATTTTTTTAAGGAGGTTGACAGTTAATTTATTTCCAATTACATCTAACATTTTTTAACATTGTTTTCTTTTTTTCTTTTTTTTTTAATTTTTATTTAATAATTACTTTATATTGACAGAATCCATGCCAGGGTAATTTTTTTACAACATTATCCTTTCCACTCGTTTCTGTTCCGATTTTTCCCCTCCCTCCCTCCACCCCCTCCCCTAGATGGCAAGCAGTTTTATATATGTTAGATATGTTGCAGTATATCCTAGATACAATATATGTTTGCAGAACTGAACAGTTCTCTTGTTGCACAGGGAGAATTGGATTCAGAAGGTATAAATAACCCAGGAAGAAAAACAAAAATGCAGATAGTTCACATTCGTTTCCCAGTGTTCTTTCTTTGGGTGTAACTGCTTCTGTCCGTCATTTATTAATTGAAACTCAGGTCTCTTTGTCAAAGAAATCCACTTCCATCAAAATATGTCCTCATACAATATCATTGTCGAAGTGTATAATGATCTCCTAGTTCTGCTCATTTGACTTAGCATCATGATGTTCATGTAAGTCTCGCCAGTCCTCTCTGTATTCATCCTGCTGGTCATTTCTTATAGAACAATAATATTCCATAACCTTCATATACCACAATTTACCCAGCCATTATCCAATTGATGGGCATCCATTCATTTTCCAGTTTCTAGCCACTACAAACAGGGCTGCTACAAACATTTTGGCACATATAGGTCCCTTTCCCTTCTTTAGTATTTCTTTGGGATATAAGCACAATGGAAACACTGCTGGATCAAAGGGTATGCACAATTTGAAAACTTTTTGGGCATAATTTCAGATTGCTCTCCAGAATGGTTGGATTCGTTCACAACTCCACCAACAATGCATCAGTGTCCCAGTTTTCCCGCATCCCCTCCAACATTCATCATTATTTTTTTTCCTGTCATCTTAGCCGATCTGACAGGTGTGTAGTGGTATCTCAGAGTTGTCTTAATTTGCATTTCTCTGATCAATAATGATTTGGAACACTCTTTCACATGAGTGGTAATAGTTTCAATTTCATCATCTGAAAATTGTCTGTTCATATCCTTTGACCATTTATCAATTGGAGAATGGCTTGATTTCTTATAAATTTGAGTCAGTTCTCTATATATTTTGGAAATGAGGCCTTTATCAGAACCTTTAACTGTGAAGATGTTTTCCCAGTTTGTTGCTTCCCTTCTAATCTTGTTTGCATTAGTTTTGTTTGTACAAAGGCTTTTTAAATTGATGTAATCAAAATTTTCTATTTTGTGATCAGTAATGGTCTCTAGTTCATCTTTGGTCACAAATTTCTTTCTCTTCCACAAGTCTGAGAGATAAACTATCCTATGTTCCTCTAAATTATTTATAATCTCGTTCTTTATGCCTAGGTCATGGACCCATTTTGATCTTATCTTGGTATATGGTGTTAAGTGTGGGTCCATGCCTAATTTCTGCCATACTAATTTCCAGTTATTCCAGCAGTTTTATCAAGTAATGAATTCTAATCCCAAAAGTTAGGATCTTTTGGTTTGTCAAACACTAGATTGCTATAGTTGACTATTCTGTCTTGTGAACCTAACCTTTTCCACTGATCAACTAATCTATTTCTTAGCCAATACCAAATGGTTTTGGTGACTGCTGCTTTATAATATAATTTTAGATCAGGTACAGCTAGGCCACCTTCATTTGTTTTTTTTTTTTTTTCCTTAATTCCCTTGAGATTCTCCACTATTTATTATTCCATATGAATTTTGTTGTTATTTTTTCTAGATCACTGAAATATTTTCTTGGAAATCTGATTGGTATAGCACTAAACAAATACATTAGTTTAGGGAGTATTGTCATCTTTATTATGTTCGCTCGGCCGATCCAAGAGCACTTAATATTTTTCCAATTATTTAAGTCTGACTTTATTTGTGTGGAGATTTTTTTATAATTTTGCTCATATATTTCCTGATTTTCCTTTGGTAGATAGATTCCCAAATATTTTATGGTATCAACAGTTATTCTGAATGGAATTTCTCTTTGTATCTCGTGCTGTTGGATTTTGTTGGTGATGTATAAAAATGCTGAGGATTTATGGGGATTTATTTTGTAACCAGCTACTTTGCTAAAATTATGAATTATTTCTAATAGCTTTTTAGTAGAATCTCTGGGGTTCTCTAGGTATACCATCATATCATCTGCAAAGAGGGATAGTTTGGTTTCCTCATTGCCTACTCTAATTCCTTTAATCTCTTTCTCGACTCTTATTGCCGAGGCTAGTGTTTCTAATATGATATTAAATAATAATGGTGATAGTGCTTCACTCCAGATCTTACTGGGAAAGGTTCCAGTTTTTGCCCATTGCATATGATGCTTACTGATGGTTTTAACTATATGCTCCTGACTATTTTAAGGAAAAGTCCATTTATTCCTATGCTCTCAAGTGTTTTTATTAGGAATGGATGTTGGATTTTATCAAATGCTTTTTCTGCATCTATTGAGATGATCATGTTTTTTGTTTGTTTGGTTATTGATATAGTCAATTATGCTAATAGTTTTCCTAATATTGAACCAGCCCTGCATTCCTGGTATAAATCCTACTTGGTCATAGTGTATTATCCTGGTGACGATTTTCTGTAATCTTTTTGCTAATATTTTATTTAAGATTTTAGCATCAATATTCATTAGGGAGATTGGTCTATAATTTTCTTTCTCTGTTTTCAGCCTACCTGGTTTAGGTATCAATACCATGTCTGTGTCATAAAAGGAGTTTGGTAGGACTCCTTCAGTCCCTATTTTTTCTTTTCTTTTTTTTTTTTTTAATTTTTTATTTAATAATTACATTATATTGACACTCATTTCTGTTCCGATTTTTTTCCCCTCCCTCCCTCCACCCCCTCCCCTAGATGGCAAGCAGTCCTTTATATGTTGGATATGTTGCAGTATATCCTAGATACAATATATGTTTGCAGAACCGAACAGTTCTCTTGTTGCGTAGGGAGAATTGGATTCAGAAGGTATAAATAATCCGGGAAGAAAAACAAAAATGCAGATAGTTCACATTCGTTTCCCAGTGTTCTTTCTTTGGGTGTAGCTGCTTTTGTCCGTCATTTATCAATTGAAACTCAGGTCTCTTTGTCAGAGAAATCCACTTCCATCAAAATATGTCCTCATACAATATCGTTGTCGAAGTGTATAATGATCTCCTGGTTCTGCTCATTTCACTTAGCATCAGTTCATGAAGGTCTCTCCAAGCCTCTCTGTATTCATCCTGCTGGTCATTTCTTACAGAACAATAATATTCCATAACATTCATATACCATAATTTACCCAGCCATTCTCCAATTGATGGGCATCCATTCATTTTCCAGTTTCTAGCCACTACAAACAGGGCTGCTACAAACATTTTGGCACATACAGGTCCCTTTCCCTTCTTTAGTATTTCTTTGGGATATAAGCCCAATAGAAACACTGCTGGATCAAAGGATATGCACATTTTGATAATTTTTTGGGCATAATTCCAGATTGCTCTCCAGAATGGTTGGATTCGTTCACAACTCCACCAACAATGCATTAGTGTCCCAGTTTTCCCGCATCCCCTCCAACATTCATCATTATTTTTTCCTGTCATCTTAGCCAATCTGACAGGTGTGTAGTGGTATCTCAGAGTTGTCTTAATTTGCATTTCTCTGATCAATAATGATTTGGAACACTCTTTCATATGAGTGGTAATAGTTTCAATCTCATCCTCTGAAAATTGTCTGTTCATATCCTTTGACCATTTATCAATTGGAGAATGGCTTGATTTCTTATAAATTTGAGTCAGTTCTCTATATATTTTGGAAATGAGGCCTTTATCAGAACCTTTAACTGTGAAAATGTTTTCCCAGTTTGTTGCTTCCCTTCTAATCTTGTTTGCATTAGTTTTATTTGTACAAAGGCTTTTTAATTTGATGTAATCGAAATTTTCTATTCTGTGATCAGTAATGGTCTCTAGTTCATCTTTGGTCACAAATTTCTTTCTCCTCCACAAGTCTGAGAGATAAACTATTCTATGTTCCTCTAATTTATTTATAGTCTCGTTCTTTATGCCTAGGTCATAGACCCATTTTGATCTTATCTTGGTATATGGTGTTAAGTGTGGGTCCATGCCTAATTTCTGCCATACTAATTTCCAATTATCCCAGCAGTTTTTATCAAATATTGAATTCTTTTCCCAGAAGTTAGGGGCTTTGGGTTTGTCAAACACTAGATTGCTATAATTGACTATTCTGTCTTGTGAGCCTAGCCTTTTCCACTGATCCACTAATCTATTTCTTAGCCAATACCAAATGGTTTTGGTGACCGCTGCTTTATAATATAATTTTAGATCAGGTACAGCTAGGCCACCTTCATTTGATTTTTTTTTCATTAGTTCCCTTGAGATTCTTGACTTTTTATTGTTCCATATGAATTTTGTTGTTATTTTTTCTAGATCAATAAAATATTTTCTTGGAAGTCTGATTGGTATAGCACTAAATAAATAGATTAGTTTAGGGAGTATTGTCATCTTTATTATGTTCGCTCGGCCAATCCAAGAGCACTTAATATTTTTCCAATTATTTAAGTCTGACTTTATTTGTGTGGAGACTTTTTTATAATTTTGCTCATATAATTCCTGACTTTCCTTTGGTAGATAGATTCCCAAATATTTTATGGTATCAACAGTTATTCTGAATGGAATTTCTCTTTGTATCTCTTGCTGTTGGGTTTTGTTGGTGATGTATAAAAATGCTGAGGATTTATGGGGATTTATTTTGTAGCCAGCTACTTTGCTAAAATTATGAATTATTTCCAATAGCTTTTTGGTAGAATCTCTGGGGTTCTCTAGGTATACCATCATATCATCTGCAAAGAGTGATAGTTTGGTTTCCTCATTGCCTACTCTAATTCCTTTTATATCTTTCTCGACTCTTATTGCCGAGGCTAGTGTTTCTAATACGATATTAAATAATAATGGTGATAGTGGGCAACCTTGCTTCACTCCAGATCTTACTGGGAAAGGTTCCAGTTTTTCCCCATTGCATATGATGCTTACTGATGGTTTTAAATATATGCTCCTGACTATTTTAAGGAAAAGTCCATTTATTCCTATGCTCTCAAGTGTTTTTATTAGGAATGGATGTTGGATTTTATCAAATGCTTTTTCTGCATCTATTGAGATGATCATGTGGTTTTTGTTTGTTTGGTTATTGATATAGTCAATTATGCTAATAGTTTTCCTAATATTGAACCAGCCCTGCATTCCTGGTATAAATCCTACTTGGTCATAGTGTATTATCCTGGTGACAATTTTCTGTAATCTTTTTGCTAATATTTTATTTAAGATTTTAGCATCAATATTCATTAGGGAGATTGGTCTATAATTTTCTTTCTCTGTTTTCAGCCTACCTGGTTTAGGTATCAGTACCATATCTGTGTCATAAAAGGAGTTTGGTAGGACTCCTTCAATCCCTATTTTTTCAAATAGTTTATATAACATTGGAGTTAATTGTTCTTTAAATGTTTGGTAGAATTCACATGTAAATCCATCTGGTCCTGGGGATTTTTTCTTAGGGAGTTGATTGATAGTTTGTTCTATTTCTTTTTCTGAGATGGGACTGTTTAGGATATTTACTTCTTCCTCTGTTAGTTTGGGCAAGCTGTATTTTTGGAGGTATTTTTCTATTTCATTTAAGTTGTCGAATTTATTGGCATAAAGTTGGGCAAAGTAACTCCTAATTATTGCTCTAATTTCCTCTTCGTTAGTGGTGAGTTCTCCCTTTTCATTTTTAAGACTAACAATTTGATTTTCCTCTTTCCTTTTTTAATCAGATTTACTAAGGGTTTGTCTATTTTGTTGGTTTTTTCATAGAACCAACTCTTAGTTTTATTAATCAATTCAATAGTTTTTTTACTTTCAATTTTATTGATCTCTCCTTTTACTTTTAGAATTTCAAGTTTAGTGTTTGACTGGGGGTTTTTAATTTGTTCCTTTTCTAGCATTTTTAATTGCAAACCCAATTCATTGACCTTCTCTTTCTCTATTTTATACAAATAGGCCTCTAGAGATATGAAATTTCCCCTTATTACCGCTTTGGCTGCATCCCATACATTTTGGTATGATGTCTCATTATTATCGTTTTCTTGGGTGAAGTTATTAATTATGTCTATGATTTGCTGTTTTACCCAATCATTCTTTAGTATGAGATTATTTAGTTTCCAATTATTTTTTTAGTCTACTTCCCCCTGCTTTTTTGTTGAATGTAATTTTCATTGCATCGTGGTCTGAAAAGGATGCATTTACTATTTCTGCCTTACTACATTTGAGTTTGAGGTTTTTATGTCCTAATATATGGTCAATTTTTGTATAGGTTCCATGAACTGCTGAAAAGAAAGTGTATTCCTTTCTGTCTCCATTACATTTTCTCCAGAGATCTATCATATCTAGCTTTTCTAGTATTCTGTTTACCTCTTTGACTTCTTTCTTATTTATTTTCTGGTTTGATTTATCTAATTCTGAGAGTGCAAGGTTAAGATCTCCCACTATTATAGTTTTACTGTCTATTTCTTCTTGCAGCTCTCTTAGTTTCTCTTTTAAGAATTTAGATGCTACCCCACTTGGTGCATATATGTTTAATATAGATAGTGCTTCATTATCCATGCTACCCTTTAGCAAGATATAGTGTCCTTCCTTATCTCTTTTAATTAGGTCAATTTTTGCTTTAGCTTGATCTGAGATCAGGATGGCTACCCCTGCTTTTTTGACTTCACCTGAAGCATAGTAGATTTTGCTCCAACCTTTTACCTTTAACCTGCATGTATCTCCCCGCTTCAGGTGTGTTTCCTGTAAACAACATATTGTAGGATTCTGGCTTTTAATCCATTCTGCTAACCGCTTCCTCTTTATGGGGGAGTTTACCCCGTTCACATTTATGGTTAGAATGACCAATTCTGTATTACTTGCCATCTTGTTAACCCGGTTTATGCTTTCCTCCCTTCTTTCCCCTTTCCCCCCTTCCAAGTATTAAGCTTGTGAGCACCCCTTGTTTCTCACAGCCCTCCCTTTTTAGTGTCCCTCCCCCCGCCTTAGAGTTCCTCCCCCTATCTTACCCCTTTCCCTCCCAGTTCCCGTATTCCCTTCCGCTTAGCTTATTCCTTCCCTTTCCACTTTTCCCTTCTCACTTTTCAATGAGATGGGAGAAGTTTCACCATAGATTGAATATGTCTTAAGATTTTTCACTTAAAGCCAATTCTGAAGGCAGTAAGATACCCACTATATTCATCCCCCTCCATTCTTTCTCTCAGATATAATAGGTTTCCTATGCCTCTTCATGAGATGTACTACCCCCACTTTACCCTTTTTCTGGTACAATGTCCTTTCCACATCAATTTCTAGAACAAGGTATACATGTATTCTTTATGCATCTATATAGTCAAAATATAGTTCCCAAGATTAATCTTTACCTTTTTAGATTTCTCTTGAGTTCTATATTTGTAGATCAAACTTTTTGTTAAGTTCTGGTTTTTTCATCAGAAATAGATGAAATTCGCTTACTTCATTGAATGTCCATCTTCTTCCCTGGAAAAAGATGCTCATTCTCGCTGGGTAAGTTATTTTTGGTTGCATACCAAGTTCCTTAGCCTTTCGGAATATCATATTCCAGGCCCTTCGATCTTTTAATGTGGATGCTGCCAGATCCTGGGTGATCCTTATTGTGGCTCCTTGATACTTGAATTGGGTTTTTCTAGCCGCTTGCAATATTTTTTCTTTCATCTGAGGGTTCTGGCATTTGGCCACTATATTCCTTGGTATTTTGATTTTAGGATCCCTTTCAGTGGGTGATCGATGAATCCTTTCAATGTTTATTTTTTCCTCTGTTCCTATGACTTCTGGGCAGTTCTCTTTGATAATTTCCTGGAAGACAGTGTCCAGGCTCTTTTTTTCATCATGTTTTTCTGGGAGTCCAATGATTCTCAGATTGTCTCTCCTGGATCTGTTTTCCAGGTCTGTTGTCTTTCCCAGAAGGTATTTCACATTTTTCTCCATTGTTTGATTTTTTTGGATTTGCTTGACTGATTCTTCTTGTCTCCTCGAGTCATTCAATTCCACTTGTTCAATTCTGATTTTCAGTGAAGTATTCTCTTCACTCACTTTTTTAAAATCTTTCTCTAATTGTCCAATTGAGTTCTTTTGTTCTGTGGAATTTTTTTCCATTTCGCCAATTTTGTTTTCCAGTTCACTAATCCTATTTTTCAAGGATTTTACTTCTTTATCCACTCTCTCTTTAACTGACTTCTCCAGGCTCTTTTGCCAAGCCTCCCTCTCCTTTTCCCAAGCTTCCTTCTCCTTTTGCCAAGCCTCACTCTGCTTTCCCCATTTTTCTTCTAGCTCCCTTGTGAGAGCCTTTTTAATCACTTCTATGAGGTTCATCTGTGCTGAGGAACAGACGCTCTCCTCCTTTGGGGAATCACCTGGGGACTGCCTGTTTTTAGTCTCCTCAGGATTTAGAGTCTGCTCTCTATCTGTGTAGAAGCTGTCTAGGGTTAAAGTCCTCTTCAGCTTCTTGCTCATTCTGTCTATTAATCAGAGACAAACTACTAAAGAAAAACAGAAAAAACTGGAGTCTTTCTTTGGGGGGGGGGCTGGGTGTGTTATCGAGCTTCCTCTACAGACTGCAGGTGGCAGCAGTGAGGCACTAGCAGGACTGTGCTGCGCCTGCGCTCTGAGATCCCAAAGCGTGCTGAGTCACTGAGGGGGGGGAAGGGGGGGGCGGCCAGGTCCTGAGAGACTCCAGCTGTTTGCGGTTGTGTTCTTCAGCCCCGGTGTTTTTAGCTTCTCTGCTGGGCTGTTGACTTGCTGCAGGTTCCGAACCTGTAGCGAACTTCTCCCCGCAGAGACAGCTGCGATCACTCTCCACCCCCTCTCCAGTCTGCTCCCGTGCTCTCACTGCCGCTGCCCTCAGCCTGCGCCCGATCTAAAACTGCCCCAGCCCTCCAGTAAAGACAGACCTTTCTTGGCGGATCTCAAGGATGGCTTCTCTTGGTAACTATTTGTGGGTTTTTTTCAGTCAAGCATTGATTCAGAGGCTTGTAATGAAGTGGATAGTGAGAGAAAGCGCGGAGCTTATGCAACTGTGAGCCTCCTCTCCGCCATCTTAACCGGAAGTCCCATGCAGTCCCTATTTTTTCAAATAGTTTATTTAGCATTGGAGTTAATTGTTCTTTAAATGTTTGGTAGAATTCACATGTAAATCCATCTGGTCCTAGGAATTTTTTCTTAGGGAGCTGATTGATAGTTTGTTCTAATTCTTTTTCTGAGATGGGACTGTTTAGGATATTTACTTCTTCCTCTGTTAGTTTGGGCAAGCTATATTTTTGGAGGTATTTTACTATTTCATTTAAGTTGTCGAATTTATTGGCATAAAGTTGGGCAAAGTAACTCCTAATTATTGCTCTAATTTCCTCTTCGTTAGTAGCGAGTTCTCCCTTTTCATTTTTAAGACTAACAATTTGATTTTCCTCTTTCCTTTTTTAATCAGATTTACTAAGGGTTTGTCTATTTTGTTGGTTTTTTCATAGAAACAACTCTTAGTTTTATTAATTAATTCAATAGTTTTTTTACTTTCAATTTTATTGATCTCTCCTTTTATTTTTAGAATTTCAAGTTTAGTGTTTGACCGGGGGTTTTTAATTTGTTCCTTTTCTAGCATTTTTAGTTGCAAGCCCAATTCATTGACCTTCCCTTTCTCTATTTTATACAAATAGGCCTCTAGAGATATGAAATTTCCCCTTATTACCACTTTGGCTGCATCCCATACATTTTGGTATGATGTCTCATTATTATCGTTTTCTTGGGTGAAATTATTAATTATGTCTATGATTTGCTGTTTCACCCAATCATTCTTTAGTATGAGATTATTTAGTTTCCAATTATTTTTTGGTCTACTTCCCCCTGCTTTTTTGTTGAATGTAATTTTCATTGCATCGTGGTCTGAAAAGGATGCATTTACTATTTCTGCCTTACTGCATTTGAGTTTGAGGTTTTTATGTCTTAATATATGGTCAATTTTTGTATAGGTTCCATGAACTGCTGAAAAGAAAGTGTATTCCTTTCTGTCTCCATTACATTTTCTCCAGAGATCTATCATATCTAACTTTTCTAGTATTCTATTTACCTCTTTGACTTGTTTCTTATTTATTTTGTGGTTTGATTTATCTAATTCTGAGAGTGCAAGGTTAAGATCTCCCACTATTATAGTTTTACTGTCTATTTCTTCTTGCAGCTCTCTTAATTTCTCTTTTAAGAATTTAGATGCTACACCACTTGGTGCATATATGTTTAATATAGATAGTGCTTCATTATCCATGCTACCCTTTAGCAAGATATAGTGCCCTTCCTTATCTCTTTTAATTAGATCAATTTTTGCTTTAGCTTGATCTGAGATCAGGATGGCTACCCCTGTTATTTTTTACTTCACCTGAAGCATAGTAGATTTTGCTCCAACCTTTTACCTTAAACCTGCATGTATCTCCCCACTTCAGGTGTGTTTCCTGTAAACAACATATTGTAGGATTCTGGCTTTTAATCCATTCTGCTAACCGCTTCCTCTTTATGGAGGAGTTTACCCCGTTCACATTTATGGTTAGAATGACCAATTCTGTATTATTTGCCATCTTGTTAACCCCTGTTTATGCCTTTCTCCCTTCTTTCCCCTTTACCTCCCTTCCCAGTATTAAGCTTGTGAGCACCACTTGCTTCTCACAGCCCTCCCTTTTTAGTATCCCTCCCCCCACCTTAGAGTTCCTCCCCCTATCTTACCCCTTTCCCTCCCAGTTTCCGTATTCCCTTCCGCTTAGCTTGTTCCTTCCCTTTTCACTTTTCCCTTCTCACTTTTCAATGAGGTGGGAGAAGTTTCACCATAGATTGAATATGTCTAAAATTTTTCTCTTAAAGCCAATTCTGAAGGCAGTAAGATACCCACTATATTCATCCCCCTCCATTCTTTCTCTCAAATATAATAGGTTTCCTATGCCTCTTCATGAGATGTACTACCCCCACTTTACCCTTTTTCTGGTACAATGTCCTTTCCACATCTAGTTTCTAGAACAAGGTATACATGTATTCTTTATACATCTTTATAACCGAAATATAGTTCCCAAGATTAATCTTTACCTTTTTAGATTTTGTTTCTTTATCCAGTCTCTCTTTAACTGTGTGGGATGACTTCTCCAGGCTCTTTTGCCAAGCCTCCCTCTCCTTTTGCCAAGCCTCCCTCTCCTTTTCCCATTTTTCTTCTAGCTCTCTTGTTAGAGCCTTTTTAATTTCCTCCATGAGATTCATCTGTGCTGAGGAACAGATGATCTCCTCCTTTGGGGATTCACCTGGAGACTGTCTGTTTTTAGTCTCCTCAGGATTTAGAGTCTGTTCTCTTTCTGTATAGAAGCTGTCAAGAGTTAAAGTCCTCTTCAGTTTCTTGCTCATTCTGTCTAATAATCAAAGACAAACTAGCAAAGAAAAAAAGAAAAAACTGGAGTCTTTCTTTGGGGGAGGGGCTGGGTGGTGTTACCGAGCTTCCTCTACAGACTGCGGGGGGCAGCAGTGAGGCACTAGCCCTACCGTGCTGAGCCTGCGCTCTGAAATCCCAGAGCGTGCTGAGTCACTGTGTGTGTGTGTGGGGGGGGGAGGGGTGGCCAGGTCCCGAGAGACTCCAGCTGTTTGGGGTTGTATTCTTCATCACCGGGGTTTTTAGCTTCTCTGCTGGGCTGCTGGCTTGCTGCTGGAGCAAAGTATCCAAACCTGTAGCGAAGCTCTCCCCGCAGCTGCGATCACTCCCCACCCCCTCTCCATTCTGCTCCCATGCTGTCACTGCTGCTGCTGCCGCCTGCGCCCGATCTAAAACCATCCCAGCCCTCCAGTAAAAACAGACCTTTCTTGGTGAATCTCAAGAATGGCTTCTCTTGGTAACTATTTGTGGGTTTTTTTTCAGTCAAGCATTAATTCACAGGCTTGTAATGAAATGGATAGTGAGAGAAAAATGCGGAGCTACACAGCTGTGTGACTCCTCTCTGCCATATTAACCGGAAGTCCAAAATTAAATAATTAAAAGATAGATTTGAAAAATAAAATAACTCCCTGACAAACAGAATATGTTAAATGGAAAAGGTAAAGAACTCTCAGGAAAACATAATTTGTGAACTGGAAAAGGTAAAGAACTACCAAGAAAAAAAATAATTTGTGAATTGGTAAAAGAAAATAACTCCTTAAAAAATTGTAATATGGAAAAAAATATTCCATAAAATAAAACAACTCATTTAAATACTCAATTAGACAAATACAAAAAGAAATAAAAAAGTAAATGAAGAAAACAATTCAATAAAATTAGAACTAAACAAATGGAAATGAATGACTCAATGAGACATCAAGAATCAGTCAAGCAAAACCAAAAAAAAAAAAAAAAAAAAAAAAAGTTAAATACTTGGGAAAACAACAGACCTGGAAAATATATCTAGGAGAGATAATCTAAGGGTTATTGGACTCCCTGAAAATCATGATTAAAAAAAAGAGCTTAGACATTATTTTTCAGGAAATCATCAAAGAGAACTGCCCAGATGTCATAGAATCAGAAGCTAAAATAGCCATTGGAAAAATTCATCAAGCACCTCCTGAAAGAGACCCCAAAATTAAAACTCAAAAAAAAATCATGGCCAAATTTCAGAACTATCGGATTAAGAAAAAAAAATATTACAAGCAACCAGAAAAAAAAAATAAATAAAATACCAAGGAGCCACAACAAGGATTACTCAGGATCTAGGAGTTTTCATATTAAAGGATCAAAGGAGCTGGAATCTGATATTCCAAAAGGCAAAGAAACTTGGAATGCAGCCAAAAATAAATTACCTGGCTAAACTGAACATTTTCTTACAGGGAGGAAAGTAGGCATTCAATAAACCAGGTGGATTCCATTTACTTCTGATGAAAAAAACTGAGCTAAACAAAAACTTTGACCTCCAAATATAGGATTCAAGAGAAGCATAAAAAGTTAAAAAGAATGCTTGAGAATTGTATTTCTGTTATGGGTATACATAGAGAGTGCTTGTATAATTTTATTTTACTGTTATACTATAAAAAAGGAACTAGAGGTGGAAAGGGGATTGTACTAGAAAAAGGGAAAAGTAGATGTAAAAAGAACAAAATTATATCTCATGAAGAGGCAAAGGAAATGCACTGAATCTGAGAGAAAAAAAGAGAAGGTGATAAATATTGTGGGAATCTCATTCTCATCAGATTTGGCTCAAAGAGAAAATATTAGACATATTTGGTTTACAGAGAAACTTCTCTCACCTTATTGAAACGTGGGAGGCAAAACACAAAAAGGAAAGGGGTAAGGTAAATAGAAGGGAATACAGAAATCGTAATTTAAAGGTATAACAAATGGGGAGGGACTCTAAGGGGAGAGATTCTAAAGGGAGAGGGCTGCTTGAGGCAAGTGGTGCCCATAAATTAAATAAGGAGATAAGAGAGACCTCCCATCTCTGTCTTGGTTGAAGGCAGAAGAAAGCAGAGTCAGAGGCTGAAGGACAGAACCTTTGGATTTGGAGACATCCGAAGGGCTCCAAGCCTCTAAACTGGCTGTGCTCTGAGAAGAACAAACTCCAACATTTGAACTCTAACAACTAGGGAAGTGAGGTAAGGGGAAAAGGAAAGAGAAAAGTATAATCTGGAGATAAGAAGATGGCAGGAAATGCAGAATTAGTAGTTTTAACTGTAAATGTGAATGAGGTGAACTCTCCCACAAAGTGGAGGCAGATAACATATTGGATTAAAACCCAGAATCCTATAATATGTTGTTTACATTTAAACAACAGGGTGATACATACAGTGTAAAGGTAAAAGGCTGGAGCAGAATCTATTATGCTTCAGGTGAAATAAAAAAAGCAGGGGTAGCCATCCTGATCTCAGATCAAGCAAAAGCAAAAATTGATCTAAATAAAAGAGATAAGAAAGGGAATTATATCTTGCTACAGGATACAATAGATAATGAAGCAATATCAATACTAAACATATATGTGCCAAGAGGTGTAGCATCTAAATTCCTAAAGAAGTTAAGAGAGTTGAAAGAAGAAATAGACAGCAAAACTATAATAGTGGGAGATCTCAACTTTGTACTCTCAGAACTAGATAAATCAAACCACAAAATAAATAAGAAAGAAATTAAAGAGGTAAATAGGATGCTAGAAAAGTTAGATAAAATAGATCTTTGGAGAAAACTGAATGGAGACAGAAAGGAGTACATTTTCTTCTCAGCAGTTCATTGCACCTATGGAAATACTGACCATCTATTAGGACCTCAAATGAAATGCAGAAAGGCAGAATAGTAAATTCATTCTTTTCGCATCACAATGGAATAAAAACTACACTCAGTAAAAAGCCAGGGGTAAATAGACCAGAAAGTAATTGGAAATTAAATAATTTTATCCTAAAGAATGAATGCGTGAAAAAGCAAATCATAGACACAATTAACAATTTCATCCAAGAGAATGACAATAGTGAGACAACATACCAAAATTTGTGGGCTGCAGCCAAAGTGGTAATAAAGGGAAATTTTATATCTATAGAAGCTTACTTTCATTAAATGTTGAAAGATAAGATCAATGAATTGAGCTCACAAATAAAAAACTGGAAAAAGAGCAAATTAAATACCCCTAATTAAATACTAAACTTGAAATTCTAAAAATAAAAGGAGAAATTAGTAAAGTTGAAATTAATTATTGAATTAGTGAATTAAATTAGTGAATTAATAAATAAAACTAAGAGTTAGTCTTACAGATAAAAAACAAAATTGATAAACTTTTGATAAATTTGATTAGAAAAAGAAAATAGGAAAATCAAATTGTTAGTCTTAAAAATGAAAAGGTAGAACTTTCCACCAATAAAGAGGAAATTAGAGCAATAATAAAGAGTTACTTTGCTGAACTCTATGCCAGTAAATTTGATAACCTAAATGAAATGGATGAATACTTACAGAAATGTAGGAAGTAAATTGCTTAAATAGTCTATTTTAGAAAAAGAAATAGCACAAGATATTAACCAACTTCCTAAGAAAAAAATCCCCAGAACTAGATGGATTTACATGTAAATAATAACAATCATTTAAAGAACAATTAACCACAATACTATGTGAACTATTTGAAAAATAGGGGATGAAGGAATCCTACCAAATTCCTTTTATGACACAGACATGGAACTGATACCTAAACCAGGTAGGATGAAAATAGAGAAAAAAATCAATCAATCTCCCTAATGAATATTGATGAAAAAATCTTAAATAAAACATTAGTAAAAAATTTTAACAAAAAAATCATCTCCAGTATAATATACCATGATCAAGGAGGATTTATCCCAGGAATTCAGGGCTGGTTCAATATTAGGTAAAACTATTAGCATAATTGACTGTGTCAATAACCAAATTAACAAAAATCATATGATCATCTCAATAGATGCATAAAAAGCATTTGACAAAATCTAACATCCATTCCTATTAAAAAACACTAGCCAGTATAGGAATAAATGGAAATTTCCTTAAAATAGTCAGTAGCATCTATTTAAAATCATCAGTAAGCATCATATGTAATGGGAACAAACTGGAACCATTCCCAATAAGATCAGGAGTGAAATAAGGTTGCCCACTATCACCATTACTATTCAATATTGTATTAGAAATGCTAGCTTTGGCAGTAAGAGTTGAGAAAGATATTAAAGGAATTAGAGTAGGTAATGAGGAAATGAAATTATCACTCTTTGCAGATAATATGATGGTATACTTAGAGAACCCCAGAGAATCTACTAAAAAGATATTAGAAATAATCCACACCTTTAGCAAAGTTGCAGGATATAAAATAAATCCACATAAATCATCACTATTTTTATACATCACTAACAAAATTTAACAACAAGAGATACAAAAAAGAAATATCATTTAAAACAATTGTTGATAGTATAAATATTTGGGAATCTATCTGCCAAGGGAAAGCCAGGAACTGTATGAGCAAAACAATAAAACGCTTTCAGCACAAATTATGTCAGATCTAAATAACTGGAAAAATATTAAGTGCTCTTGGATAGGTTGAGCAAATATAATAAAAAATGACAATACTATGTAAACTAATCTATTTATTTAGTGCTATCAAACTTCCAAGAAACTATTTCACTTACCAAAAAATAATAATAACAAAATTCATCTGGAAGAACAAAAGGTCAAGAATTTCAAGGGAACCAATGGAAAAAAAAAATCAAATAAAGACAGTCTAGCTGTATTTGATCTAAAGCTATATTATAAAGCAATGGTCACCAAAACGATTTGGTATTGACTAAGAAATAGACTAGTTTATCAGTGGAATAGGTTAGGTTCACAGGACAAAATAGTCAACAACTATAGCAATCCAATGTTTGAGAAACCCAAAGATCCCAACTTTTGGGATAAGAATTCACTATTTGACAAAAACTGCTGGGAAAACTGGAAATTGGTACAACAGAATCTAGGCATGGATCCACACTTAACACTGTACACCATGATAAGATCAAAATGGGTTCATGATTTGATGAGTGAAATGAGCAGGACCAGGAGATCATTATATATTTCAATAACAATACTATATGATGACCAATTCTGATGGATCTGGCCATCTTCAGCAATGAGATGAACCAAATCAGTTCCAAGGGAACAGTAATGAACTGAACTAGATACACCCCAGTGAAAGAACTCTGGGAGGTGACTAAGAACCATTACATTGAATTCCCAATCCCTATATTTTTGCCTGCCTGCATATTTTTTTAAATTTTCTTCACAGACTAATTGTACAATATTTCAGAGTCTGATTCTTTTTGTACAGCAAAATAACAGTTTGGACATGTAAACTTATTTTGTATTTAATGTATATTTTAATATATTTAACATGTACTGGTCATCCTACCATCTAAGGAGGGGGTGGAGGAAAGGAGGGGAAAATTGGAACAAAAGGTTTAGCAATTGTCAATGCTGTAAAATTACACATGCATACAATTTGTAAATAAAAAAGCATATGTGTGTGTGTGTGTGTGTGTGTGTGTGTGTGTGTATCAGGTAAAAAAATGGGTTCATGATTTAGGTATAAAGAATGAGATTATAAATAAATTAGGGGAACATATGATAGTTTACCTGTCAGACTTGTGGAAGAAGAAGGAATTTATGACCAAAAAACAACTACAGATCATTATTGATTACAAAATAGAAATTTTGATTATATCAAATTAAAAAAAATACTTTTGTACAAACAAAATTAATGCAAACAAGATTAGAAGGGAAGCAATAAACTGGGAAAAACATATTTACAGTTAAAGGTTCTGATAAAGGCCTCATTTCCAAAGTATATAGAGAATCGATTCCAATTTATAAGAAATCAAGCCATTCTTCAATTGATAAATGGTCAAAGGATATGAACAGACAATTTTCAGATGAAGAAACTAAAACTATTTCTACTCATATGAAAGGGTGTTCCAAATCACTATTGATCAGAGAAATGCAAATTAAGACAACTCTGAGATACCACTACACACCTGTCAGATTGGCTAAGATGACAGGAAAAGATAGTGATGAATGTTGGAGGAGATGCAGGAAAACTGGGACACTGATGCATTATTGGTGGAGTTGTGAATGGATTCAGCCATTCTGGAGAGCAGTTTGGAATTATGCTCAAAAAGTTATCAAACTGTGCATACCCTTTGATCCAGCAGTATTACTAATGAACTTATATCCCAAAGAGATATTAAAATGGGGAAAGGGACCTGTATGTGCCAAAATGTTTGTGGCAGCCCTTTTTGTAATGGCTAGAAACTGGAAAATGAATGGCTGCCCATCAATTGGAGAATGATTGGGTAAATTGTGGTATATGAATGTTATGGAATATTATTGTTCTGTAAGAAATTACAATCAGCATGAATACAGAGAGGCTTGGAGAGACTTACATGAACTGATGCTAGGTGAAATGAGCAGAACCAGGAGATTATTATACACTTCAACAACAATATTGTATGAGGATGTATTCTGATGGAAGTGGATATCTTTGACAAAGAGAAGATCCAATTCAGTTCCAATTGATCAATGATGGACAGAATCAACTACACCCAGAGAAGGAAAGCTAGAAAATGAATGTGGACTATTTGCATTTTTGTTTTTCTTCCCAGATTAGTTTTACCTTCTAAATCCTATTTTTTCTTGTGCAACAAGAGAACTGTATTGATTTGCATACATATATTGTATCTAAGATATACTTTAACATGTTTAACATGTATGAGACTATCTATCATCTAGGGGAGGGTGTGGAGGGAGGGAAGGGAAAAGTTAGAACAGAAGTGAGTGCAAGGGACAATGTTGCAAAAATTACCCATTCATATGTTCTGTCAATAAAAAATTTAAAAAAGTATTATTGATAATAATATAGCAATAACTAGTATTTATACTATAAAAGCAATGATAAATATAAGCTTGTTTATCCTCATAGTAACATTGGGGAGAAGGTATTATTTATTCTTCCCATTTTAGAGGTGAGAAAATTGAAGCCAAGAAAATTTTAGAGGCTTTTCAACAGTCACAAAACTAGGAAGTGCCTGAATTAGGATTTGAATGCAGATTTTCTTTCTTTTTTTTATTCATAAAGCATTTTATTTTCAAAAAAATATGCATGGATAATTTGACAACATTGATCCTTGCATAGCTTTATGTTTCAGATTTTCTGCTCCTTCCCACGTCCCCTCCCCTAGATGGCAAATAATTCAATATATGTCAAATATGTTGAAATATATGTTAAATCCAATATGTATAAACACATTTATACAATTCTCTTGCTGCACAAGACAAATCAGATCAAAAAAGAAAGTAAATGAGTATTCCCTTTGATAACTTTTTGAACATAGTTACAAATTGCTCTCCAGAATGGCTCAATCCATCACAACTCCAACAACAATGTATTAGTGCCCCAGTTTTCCCACATTCCCTCCAACATTCATCCTTGACCTTTTCTGTCATCTTAGCCAATCTGAGAGGTATGAAGTGGTAGCTCAAGAGTTTTCTTAATTTGCATTTCTCTGATCAATAGTGATTTAGAGCATCTCATATGACTAAAACTAGTTTTAATTTCTTCATCTGAAAAGTTTCTGTTCATATCCTTTGATCATTTACCAATTGGAGAATGGTTTGAATTTTTATAAATTTGAATCAATTCTCTATATATTTTAGAAATGAGGCATTTATTAGAACTCTTAAATTTAAAAAAATGATTTCCTAATTTATTGCTTCCCTTCTGATCTTGTCAAATGCAGATATTCTTAATCCCAGGTATAATATTATATACACTATGATACCTGATAGCATGTAAAGCCCTGTGAAAAACAATGGGAAATATGTAAATTTGATATACAACAGCACTTGGCCTTCTGGACCTTATAATCTAGAAGACTTACAATAAAAATGCTGATAACCATATTACACAATAAAACATGATGAGAATATGAAAGAGGCAAAGTAAAGTGCTATTTGAGAGCTGTGGGAAGAGGTTATTTATTACTTGAGCTTTTTGCTGAAAGTGCAACAGTGATTTTATCACTGGTTGATTAGATCTAGAATCAGTGACTTAGCCAATCAAAATGAAAAAAAGACTTGGAATCAGAGGACCTAAATTTGAATTCCATGTGTACAAGCTGCTATCATGTGGGCTTAAACAAGTTAATTTCTCTTTAGATCTCAGTTTTTTTTTTTTTCAGATAAAATTTGTGAACTATACTACATGATGTCAAATTTTTCTTTTAGTTCCATACTCTACACATGTATCTATTGTCTATCTTGGCCAATTGGTGGTGAACATGGAATTAGAAAAACTCCTCTTCCTCAATTCAAATCTGGTCTCACATGCTTGCTAACTCCATATCCTGTTCCACAGTCAAATCTGAGTGTGGATGGCTCAGAAGGGCCAATCAGAGTACAGAAGAAAGCAAAAAGACTCAAGAATCTTTTTCTTAGCTAAGACAAGCAGTGAAATTATAGGATTACCTTATCACTGGGCCCTTCATTTCATTTAAGTGCAAATATATGGAAAAATGTGATTGAACCCAAAGGTTTTAAGTTGTCCAGATGAAAAAAGAAGGGACATTTCCAAGAATTATTTAGCTTTTTTTATCAAGACGCAATAGCATCCTCAAGAAAGTTATTTTTTGTTTGATCATTGCCCTAGACTAAATATAGAGCTATTGTTTTCCAGGATTTTAACTCTAGTCATGCCTTTTGAATTACTATAAAATAGGCTTCACAATATTGATTTTTTAAAAACATGTTGCTATTTCTCAATGTTACAATACTTTTCTTTTTTATAGAAGACTTATGGTCTTATGGACTTACAGACTTAAAGCAAAGATTAATTTGTGAAATTAGTATTTTGATGATTCATATGGTTTTCTCTCTCACCTCAAAAACCTCTTCCAAGCATTTCAAACAACTCAAAAGCCTTAGCATTCAATGTCATTCTGGACTATTTTAATAAATCTCAAAACACTTAATTAATATCTATATTGGAACATCACAACTAGGAGTGCAATTCTTATTGAAAATTCCTTCTTTGCAAATAAAAAAACCAAGAGATGCATAGAATTTCCTTCAGAAATTGAACATAGGGGGCAGAGCCAAAATGGTGGAGAATAGACAGGTCTTTATCTGAGCTTTTCTGGCATCCTTCAGATCAAGATCAAATCAAGTGTTGGAACTGTTTTGGAAATATATTTGCAGTATAAGAAATTTTCTGCCGAAGATATTTTGGAAGAACTTCAGAATTGTCTATTTGAATCAGACATGAGTTAGGAGTGGGGTTAGGAGGAGAGGGTGGCTGAGTGCACACACAACACAAGGATTCAGGATGGCATGGTCTGTGAACTGGGGGAATGTACCAGGAGGCTCTTAGACAAAATATAGCAGCATTGGCCACTCTCTCCTGATTAGAAGCCAGTGGATCAACAGGTTAGCTGTGAGACAACCAATGCAAATAGGAAAGGCAAATAATGAGCCTCTGAATCCCAGAATAATTCAGGTCTTGAGCATGCCCACCCAGAACCAGAACCAGAAGAAAAAATCAGCAGCACCTGCACAGGACAGCTTAAAGTCATTTTCTCTATAGAGAAAACTTGAAACATCTCCTCTTTGCCCTAAGAGCAGACCTCAAACTTTAAAAAAATGAGCAAAAAAGCAAAAAGACTCTGACCATAGTGGTTTTTTTTTTTTTTTTTTTTTTTTTTTTTTTTTAATGGAGAAAGATAACAGGCCTCAAACCCTGAGGATGTAATGGGGATAAAGTAGAATTATTCCCACTAAGATCAGGAGTGAAACAAGGTTGTTAACTATTACCATTACTATTCAACATTGTATTAGAAATGTTAGCTTTGGCAATAAGAGAAGAAAAAGGGATTAAAGGAATTAGAGTAGGTAAGGAGGAAACCAAATTATCACTCTTTGCAGATGACATACAAGATGGTATACTTAGAGAATCCTAGATAATCAATGAAAAAACAACTTGAAACATTTACAGCTTTAGCAAAGTTGCAGGACACAAAATCAATGCACATAAATCATAAATTGAATGTGAATCACAACATAATATTTTCTCTCTTTTTGTTGTTTGCTTGCATTTTGTTTTCTTTCTCACTTTTTCATTGTTCTGATTTTTCTTGTGCAGTATTATAATTGTGGAAATGTGAATAGAAGAATTGCACATTAAACACAAATTGAATTACTCACAGTCTAGGGAGGAAATTTGGAAAATAAGGTTTTACAAGGGTGAATGGTGAAAATTATCCATAAATATTTTTTGAAAATAAGACTTTTAATAAAAAATGAAAAAAAAAGAGAAATTGAACATGTATGAATCCCAGTCAAGACAACATAATGCACTACTAATCTACTTCATTCCACACTGCCAAACATTAATATCACACATAGATTTTATATGTGGAGGAGACCTTCATGACATCCAAGATTTGGAGAGGAAAGTCTTTAATGGTGTACATTAGAGCTCTGAAAATGTCTTGGAGCATTGAAAAAGACATAGATGGAGAGAGTCATCTGCATCCAGAAAAAGTACCATGGAGATTGAATGTGGGCCACAATGAAGTATTTTCACTTTTTTTGTTGTTGTTTGCTTGCTCTTTTTTTCTTCTTTATTTTTCTCTTTTTAATCTGTTTTTTTCTTGTGCAGCATAACAAATGTGGACATGTGTTTGTAGGAATTGCACATGTTTAACCTATATTGGATTGCTTGCTTTCTAGAGAGAGGGGAGGTGTTAAGTCTGGGCTAGCTCCCTGGAGGCCTCAGGATCAGCCAGAGTCAGGATAAGTAAAAATCCTTGGTCTTTAAGGGGAGAAGCAGGCAAACTGCCAGTTCTGCCAAAAGTCTCTTCTCAATTCTGGAGTCCAGAATCTCCACCCTTTCTCCTCCTTGTCCTGCTGCCAAGTGAGTTCAGGCCTATCTCACCCCACCCTCTAATCTTTGCCTATCATTATCTGTATACACCAAATATTGAGTAAGCACCAAACAGTGAGAAGAGCCATTTTTCAAACATATGCTAATAGAGTCATTATTTTATAGCCAATAGGTAATTAGCCTTAAGTGCTTGGTTGTCTGATTCAAGCATACCTTTTTATAGTTTCAGCCCTTTTCAAGGAGGGAATGTGTTCAGCAGAGAAGTTTAGAGCAAAGGGTTTTGCAAGAATGAGGGTTGAGGACCATCTTAGCATGTATTTTGAGGATAAAAAACTATTATAAAATTATTTTTAAAAAAGAAAAAAGACATAGATGGCAAGATTATTAAATATAGAAAACAGATTTAAATAAAGAATAGGAAACAAATTCATAGAATGACAAAATATAGAATGTTATCAGCAGGTTAGAATTAAACACATCTAACAAGGATAAATAATTGAATAGGAATATTTGGTAACCATGTACTAAAATCTTCCTATGATGCATCTTCATAAATAAGCAGGTAATCCCAAATTTTCCAAAACTACATCAGTAGAATATAAGATTTAGCTAGTTTTAGCAAGTTAGATGAACATTGAGGAAGACATGATTATGGATTGTAGGTCAGTTTTATGAAGATGCATTAAGGAATAAGTGAAGAGAATAGGCATTTATATGTCACCTAACATGTAGCAAACATGCTAGGGTTAAGGTTTGGTAGGGTTAAGTTTGAGTAATAATGTCTAATAAATGACTTATCTTTATATAGTAGTACATATTTTACAAATCTCTTTACCACTTATCTTTTCTGTGATCCTGAATGTATGTTCTAAAACTCAATAATATAATGTTATATGGAGGATAAAAGATAATATTTTATGTGGAATAAATTTAAGGATTTTAGGGAACTTCAAACTTCATATAACCCCCAGATAAGGAGTTGCTTCTGAAATAACTAAAGAAATCCTAGATGGCAGGATTTTTTATTGAATTGCCATAGACTAAATGTCTCTTCTGTGCAAAGTATGATACACTACACTAGTAGAGAAAGGACAGATGTTTTGCCTTGAAGGACTAATAATACAGTAGGGAGAACAAAAAGAAAAGCAGAAAAAAATATCAGTTTTTACATTGTATGGAATAACAACACAAGAAGAATAACATTATTATAGCAGAATGAAATGTGATAAGAGCATAAGGAAATTAAAAATCATCAGGCCTAAAGAAATAAGTCATAGAAAAATCATTAATTGTATACAATGCAAAGGGAAAAACCTCCCTCATCTTTAAAATGCACTGTTTTCCCTGTGTTCATGACCTAGTGAATATATGTACATATTTTTATTATAGATAGATGATAGGTAGATAGGTAAATGGATAGATATTTTAGATTAGTGGTTTCCTCTTTCTGAGATCTGGACATCCCAAAAACTACTTAGAAGTAGATCCTTATTCCTTCCTGATTTCAAGTAAATCTTTGTTATTCAAATATAATAAATGTAAAATTGGATGTTCTTTCTCTTTCTGGCCCCTATGAAAAATTTAAAACATCTGACCCAGCAAGGACATCACTGTGTGTATTCCTCAAGAAAGTCAAAGACTGAAATGAAATATCACATACCATATGCAAAAATACAAATAGTAATACTTTCTGTTACCAAATAACTGAAAACCAAATGCATTCTCATTATTTGAGAATTGGCTAATCAAATTATGGCACATCCGTGTATTGGCATTATATTAAATCATAGTGTAGGTGAATTACTGGAAGAAAAGATATAGCAAAAATCTTACCTTTGAAAAAAAATTCAACTTGATGATCTCTAAGATTTCTTCCAAATTAATAATAGAACATTATTTATGTGTATTGAATATTAGAAATTCATAGAAACAAGGAAAGAGTTGTATGAACTGATGCAAAATTGAATAGGCAGGATCAAAAGGACAGTTATTTAACATTATATAAATGAAAAGTACACAAAAATGCAGAATTCTTACTAAGTAGAAATTCAGTGATGATTCTACAGATAACGAAATATCTCTTTTCAGCAAACACAGGGTACTATGAGATTAGAATAATATATACATTGACACAAAGTAGTAACCATTGGGAGTTGGTGTCCTGCTTAATTGCTTTTGTTCGTTATAAGACAGGATTCATTCTAGAGGAAAGAAGACCTCATATACCCTTTAAGAAATAATTATGAAGTAAAAACAAAAGAAGGATGCCTAGGTGGTACATTAGTTAAAGTGCTGAGCCTAGAGTCAAAAACGTCTGAGTTCAAATGTAGCCTCAAATACTTACTAGCTGTGTGACCTAGACAAATCAATTAACCATATTTGTTTCAGTTTCTTTTTTTACTAAAATGAGCTAGGGGAGGAAATAACAAACCATTCCAACATTTT